>NW_020455578.1:0-835 GCF_003342845.1 Nothoprocta perdicaria
GGCACGGGGACGACGCAGCATTGAGGGACATGGGGGTGCTGTGGGGTGGCATGGGGACACCCTGGGGACACGGAGATGGCACCAGGCTGCCACGGTGACACCCCGGGGCAGAGATCCCTTGCAATGTRTSCCTGCGGTGCCTCRTGTCACCCTCCATCTGCACAGCCGCRTTTCCCAAGGTGAGCCCAGGGCCACCCATGGGTGCCTGGGGGCACACCCTACSTCATCCAACACTGGGAGGGCTCTGAGCAAGGCCACCACTTCCTCCTTGATGTTTGGCTGCTGCTGGGGACAAGAGGGGAGGGCAGGGCACAGGCTGCGGCACCCTGGCGACCTGGCGCCCCTGGGGACACCCTGGGCACAACCCTTGGATCTGGCACCCGGGCACATGGGGGAGCATCCTGGCTACTGCCCCCAGAGCCTCCTGGGGCACCAACAACACCCAGGGGTGCAGTGGGACACCCCAAATACCTCCAGCTCCTCCTGGGACACCAACAACACCCAGGGGTGCAGCAGGACMCTACGGGAAACCTGTCACCCCCACCCTGTGCAGGCACCYGCTTCCCCGGGTGYCAGCAGAGCMTGGGAGCTTCCTCCTCATCTTCTTCACTTGCTGCAACTCCTCTTCCTCACAGAAAAGGTCCTGGGAACAGTGTGACAGGGTGGCACCATGGGGGCACCTGTGGGTGCCACGCAGGCAGTGGGACACCCGTCGAGCACCCACCTGGCCGTGCAGAGCATCGTCGCTGTCCTCCTGCTCCCAGAAGCTCCCTCCTCCGAGCAGGTGTCCGTGTGGGCAGGGCGCTCTGGGGGGCACCCATGGGCGAGCACCCGG
>NW_020455578.1:3373-5436 GCF_003342845.1 Nothoprocta perdicaria
GAGGTAGGCGGGCAGGATGTGGGGGTGCACGGGGGAGGGGGCCAGGACGTGGGGATGCATGAGAGAAGGGGATAGGAAGAGGGGGTGCAAGAGGGAAGGGGGCAGGATGTGCGGGCGCATGAGGGAGAGGGGCACGAATTGGGGGTGCATGAGGGAAGGGGGGAAGAGGTGGGGGTTCATTAGAAATAGGGAAATAGAATTCTCTTTCTCCTTACACCATTCCAACACAAAGCCTTGCATCTAACACTGTGTTAAGGAAAGCGCTGTACACCACTAACGCCATTGGTGGTGCAAGTCCTTAACATAAGGCTAATGTTTTGGTGGGACGCTTTCTTCTAATTCAATGCTAGAAGTCAGCATGAATGCTAGAATGGCTTTAGCAGAAGGAGGAAACGTAGAGCCCCTCTTGTAGTGTGACTGCAACTGACAAGCACAGGCAAGTGCAGGGCTGTGGCAAGAAAGAGAATGTGCAGATCCTCAGATGCAGTGAGGCTGCAAAGGGCATGCGAGGGCAAGTGTGGGACTGAGCCAAGACTCATGCTGTGCTTTATGCTTTGGGTCACAGACAGCGTTGGTGCTGTAAGTCCTTTCCTTAACGTAAGGCTAGCCATAAGGATGAGTGTTAGTATGAAGTTATAAGAAGGCGGAAGCGTAGAGCTGCACTTGTAGTGTGGCTGAAGAGGCCATGCCAAGAGAAGTGTAGGGGTGGGTCAAGAATCATCTGTTAGTCTGTAATCCCAATAATCACCTGCACGCTCAATCTGGTGGTTTTAAAATGAAGCTTTATTAGCTGGCAGGTGGCAGACTTCTTACAGTTTGTCCTGGGATCCTGATCCTGAGATGAATTTGACCCCATCATCTTCCGTCAATGAGTTGTAATATGTCTTGGTAAAGATTATTTTTGCATCAGAAATATTTTTCCCCTTCTATTGTCCCACAGTTTTGGGCCCACAACCAATTGCCCTCCTCTGGGCCAGTATGATCTAGTCACCTGGGTGAAAGGTATCTCTATTTCACACAAATTGACCATCACTTGTGGAATCTCACTGGTTACGATTGCTCGAATTTTACATTACAAGTGATTGTATCTCTAAGTTCCTATTTCCATATGGTCGGGTGATGTGGGTTTTGCCGAGGTGCGAGACCATTAATTTCTTTGTAAACTATTGTCACTGTGAATAGCATCATCCACCATATCCACATCCTTCCCCTTCCTCAGAGTGTTTTTTAACAGGTCATCAGAATTTTTAACTATTGTCCACTTATCTGGAACCGAGTCAGGTTGGGACGGTGCTTTCTTTACATGTGAATGATGGATCCACACTGGTTTTCCGGCAATCTTCACAGTTGTTGTGGTGTGGAGAATCACTAGGTGAGGTCCCACCTACCTAGGTTCTAATGATGCAGTTCGGAACCTTTTGATGTAGACTAGGTCCCCTGGCTGATATGGATAAGCCAACCTTTGTACTGATTCTTGGTCCCGGTCTCTGTAGTGAGCCCTTAAATCTCTGTGTATCTGGTCTCACACCTTCTGTAGAGCCTGAAATAGAGGTAAAAATGCTRGGGGGGTCATTAGTCATGCCTATGGCATTTGAGAATAAAGGTGGGGGCCTCCCATGCAGTATTTCATATGGAGACAATCACAGAATCACAGAATATTCAAGGTTGGAAGGGACCTCGAGAGATCATCTAGTCCAACCTTCCTGCTCAAGCAGGCACACCTAGAACATATGGCACAGGGTGGCATCCAGGCACTTTTTGAAGACTTCCAGAGAAGGAGACTCCACAACCTCCCTGGGCAGCCTGTTCCACTGCTCTGTCACCCTAACAGTAAAGTTCTTCCTCACCTGGAGATGGAACATCCTGTGTTTCATCTTATGCCCATTTCCCCTTGTCCTATCGCTGGCCACCAGTGAGAAGAGCTTGTCCCMTTCTTCCCTGCATTCTCCCTTCCTGAACTTATACATATTAATCATATCCCCTCTGAGCCGTCTCTTCTCCAGAGAAAACAGGCCCAGCTCACTCAGTCTCTCCTCATACGAGAGATGTTCCATTCCCTTAAT
>NW_020455578.1:7550-9357 GCF_003342845.1 Nothoprocta perdicaria
CGCCTTCCTGCCCTGTCCCTCCTGAAAAGCCTGTAGCCCTCCATGGCCACATTCCAGTCATGGGAGCTATCCCACCATGTCTCAGTAATTGCGATGAGATCATGGCCCTGTAACCGCACGTGCATCTCCAATTTCTCCTGTTTATTCCCCACGCTGCGTGTGTTTATGTAGAGGCATTTGAGTGGGGCTCCCAAGGTGCCTCTCCTCCTTGTTGGGACAGCTGCAGCCTGACTCTGTGGGCTTTCAGAAGTTCTCCTATTTTGCCYTTTGGCCTCTTCAGTCCTAGGGGAACCTTCACAGGCCACAGCACTAGATTGCTGTGGGTGGTGTGATGGCAACCATCTCGTCTGCCACTCCACGGATTCACAGATTCACAGAATATTTCAGGTTGGAAGGGACCTCTACAGATCATCTAGTCCAACCTTCCTACTCAAGCAGGCACACCTACAGCATGTGGCACAGGGCRGCATCCAGGCGGGTTTTGAAGACCTCCAGAGTAGGAGACTCCACAACCCCCTCCCCCCTTGAATCTAGTTTAAAGCCCTCTTGATGAGCCCAGCTAGCTCCTGACCCAGTTCCCTCTTCCCCTTTGAGAAAGATGGACCCCATTGGGTGTCATCATGCCTGGCATCCTATCTTGTGTGGGGTACATCATGCTCGTCAGAGAGATATTGGGAGTAATTCAACTCAGTTGGCTCCTGTTTCAATGTTCAATTTAGTGAGAGTTTCCTTCAAGGTACGATTCATCCTCTCTACTTTTCCTGAACTTTGGGGTTGGTAAATGCACCTTAACTTCCAAGTGATTCCTAAAGCTTTTGTCACTAATTGGGTAACCGAGGCCACAAATGCTGGACCGTTGTCAGACCCTAGATGAGTAGGCAATCCAAACCGAGGGATTATTTCCTGTATAAGCTTTTTGCAGTTACAGATGTGGTTTCTGCTTTTCTTGGATAGGCTTCCACCCATCCCAAATACGTGTCTACAAATACCARAAGGTATTTGTACCCCATTTTCCCAGGTTTTATTTCCGTGAAGTCTACTTCCCAATACATTCCTGGTGCATCCTCCACTTCCTTTGTCGCCTCACAGGATGTGGTTATCTTCAGGTTTACTTGAACGCATGCAGTGCACCAGGCAGAGATCTTTTCAAGTTTCTTACACAGACCTGGGATCCATAGGTGGGGCCRCATCAGCTCAAGCACTTTCTTAGGGAATAAATGCAGGCTAGAGTGGAAATCTTGCAGCCAGGCTTCCGCCATTTGTTCAGGCAGGCACAGTATACTTCCTGGCAGATACCACCATCCTGCGCCTCCCTCTTTTCTTTGATGTTTCTCTATAGAGTCTTTTTCAATTTCAGTATATTCAGGGGGCGTTTCAGGCCGCTGGATCTRTGGTATTAGGGCTAGCATCTGCAATGGCCCCACTGGCTGTTGAGCCATCTGCTTTGCCTCTTTATCGGCCAGGGCATTCCCCTGTATCTGAGGGCTGCTTCCTCGTTGGTGTGCTGGCCAGTGGACAATGGTCACCGCTCGAGGGGCCCATACAGCTTCCAGCAGGGCCATAATTTCTTCCTTATTTTTATACCTTTTCATTATATATTTGTCCATGCACATGGGCAGAGGCAAAAGCATACYGACTATCAGTATAAATATTTACCTTTTTCCCTTTTGCCCACCGCAATGCTTGTATCAGAGCAATGAGTTCGGCTCTCTGTGCTGAACTGCCACATAGCAACAATTGGGCCCATATTACATGCCCTTCTTGTGTTACTACTGCGGCCCCCACATATTGTACCCCATCCCTTACA
>NW_020455578.1:10797-12172 GCF_003342845.1 Nothoprocta perdicaria
TCCTTCGGGAATGGAGCTCGACTGTCCCAATCGACTGGATTCAAGGGACGAATAAAACAAACACAGCACAACAGACAAAAACAAAGGGACACAAAAAGACACAAAGAACATGAACCATGAAAAACCTGTTAAAACCTAAACCTGTTAAAACCTAAACCTGTACCCAAGGCAATGCAGTGGTGTCCCAGTGCGTGCCGGTGGCAGGGAGKYATTGTCTYGTCAGACCTCCCACAGTCCACCACCAAATYGGGGCKCCCCTTACCCTTATGGATCATATGATCCCTTACCTTGAGGTTATAAGAACAGGGGAGATGGAACATCGTCAGGTAGCGCTCCCCCTGAACCTGCTAAGCTTGCGAAGTGCCGCCCAGTCCCCAAGGGAAGGCAAGATCCAGGGACCTGGAACGTCATCAGGTAGCGCTCCCCCTGGAAGCGTTCCCCTGGCGAAATGACTCGGGCGGTCCTTCCCAGCCAGGGAGGGCCTGGTGATTACAGGATCCTGGACGAGCCCCCCAAATGTTAGTTCGTAATTTCAGTAATCACTCACACACTGAACCTGGTGGTTTTAAAATGAAGCTTTATTAGCTGGCTGGTGGCAGACCTCTTACAGTTTGTCCTGAGACCTGCACCGTGTGAGTAGGGGTTCATGTTTTTATAGACAATTACAACTTCTTTGTAAACATTAAGACTGCCATTGACTAACTCCCCCTTTCACAATCTCCTTTCCGCTTGGCATGGTCGGAATCTTATCTCGGGGTCACAGCATGAGCAGCAAGTATGTATCCTGTTATTCCTTGTCCTCCATTGTAGCAAGTGATATTTACAGAAGCAGATGGCAAGGTTATCTGTAAATTACATAGCCTATGTCTTATACTTTAGCGTGCAGGCTTTTTACAGAAGCAGAAAGCGCACTACCTGTCAACCCTTTATAAGCCTTACAAGAGCACAGGAGCTCGTGGAAAGCAAGTCTTCCAGGTGACACAAATCACACCAAAGCCATAGGGGCCCGTTTGCTGGCMCACAGAAGAAGAACCACAAAAAAAGAACATTTTAAAGTTGATGCCTATGGACACAGAGTGCTTAAGGTGACTCAAAACAATGRAGAAAGCTTGTTTGAGCCTTGGGAATAATTTTTCTGCTCCATATTTTCCTTTAAAACATTAAATTACATATAAATACTTTTAGTATTGATGATCTTCACTGAGAAACGTTGCTCTGTTCCCCAAAGAGCATGAAATGATATTTCCCACCTATCTCTTTCCTTCTCTTCAGCACCTTTCTGACACTTATATCACTTACATCAACTATTTACAAGCTCATGATAAATATCAAGGACAGAAAATAGCAGAGGACTGCAAGGTAAGTTAGGAAGAGT
>NW_020455578.1:13755-61365 GCF_003342845.1 Nothoprocta perdicaria
AGTGAAAGAGTCAGCACCTTGGAAAATGATTCTGAATGGTGAGGGGAGAGGAGCTCGGCACCTCAAGGCTGCTGTCATCATTGCTTTAAGTCTGGCTTAAAGGAAGAAACAGGCTAATCAAGAGCCGATTTTTTTCCAAAATTTGTAACCTCCTCAAAATACATACGCACAGAGACCCAGGGTGGCCACACAAAAGTCTGCAGGGCCCATGGGGCCACGTGCGCACAGAGGCCCAGGGAGGCCGCACAAAAGATCGCAGAGCCCCCAGGGTTAGGTGCACACTTAGGCCCACGGAGGCCACAGGAAAAGCCTCCGGGYCCACGTGGCCACGTGCGCATGGAGGTCCAGGGAGGCCACACTAAAGAYTGAAGGGCCCCCGGGGCCATGTACGCCTGGAGGCCCAGTGAGGCTGCATGAACGGCAGCAGTGCCCCCAGGGCCATGTCCACACAGAGGCCCAGGGTCACCGCACGTATGGCGGCTGGGTCCCTGGGGCCGCATACACACGGAGGCCCGAGGAGGCCGCACTTAAGGCCACATGGCCCCTAAGGCCATGTGCGCACAGAAGCCCACAGAGGCCTCAATAAAGGCCGCATGGCCCCCAAGGCCACGTGTGCATAGAGGCTCAGAGAGGCCGCATGAAAGACCACAAGGCCCTTGGGGCCACGTGTACACGCAGGCCCATTGAGATTGCATGAAATGTTGCAAGGCCCCTGATGCCAGCTGCRTACGGAGGCCCAGGGAGGCCGCACGAAAGGCTGCAGGCTCCTGGGGCCACATGCACAAGGAGGGTGGGGGGGCCGCACGAAAGGTCGCAGGGCCCCTAGAGCCAAGTGCGCATGGAAGCCTGGGGAAACTGCACGAATGGCCACTGGCTCCCTGGGGTCACACTTGCACAGAGGTCAAGGGAGGTCGCACAGAAGGCCGCAGGGACCCCGGGACCACATACACATGGAGTCCCAAGAAGGCTACACGAAAGGCTGCAGGGCCCTGAAGGTCATGTGCACACGGAGGCCTAGGGAGGCCGCACTAAAGGCCGCAGTGCCCCCGGAGCCACATATGCACGGAGGCCTGGGGAGGCCACATGAAGGGCTGCAGGGCCCCCGGGGCCATGTGTGGACGGAGGCGCCGGGAGGCTGCACGACAGGTCACAGGGACCCAGGGCAATGGTGGCACAGAGGGCAGGGGTGGCCACACGAACATCCGCAGGGTCCACAGGGTCATGTGCACACGGAGGCCCGGGGAGGCCACACATGTTGCATGGCCTCTGAGTCCACATGCGCACAGAGGTCCAGGGAATTTGCACAAAAGGCTGCAAGGCCCCTGGAGCCACGTGGGCACAAACGCCTGGGGAAGCCGCACGAAAGGTCGCAGGGACCCCGGGGCCATGTGCGCACAGAGGCCGGGGGAGGCCGCATGAATAGCTGCAGGGCCCCTGGGGCGACGTGCGCACGGAGGCCTGGGGAGGGCGCACGAAAGGCCGCAGGGTCCCCAGGACCACGTGCGCACGGAGGCCCAGGCAGGACGCACGAAAGGCCACACGGCCCCCAAGACCATGTACGCACAGAGGTCCGGGGAGACTGCATGAATGGCCACTGGGTACCTGGGACCACATACGCACAGAGGTCCAAGGAGGCCGCACGAACTGCCGCAGGGCTCCCAGGACTGGGGCAGGTGTACATGGGGGCCCAGGGATACCGAATGAAAGGCTGCAGGGCCCCCTGACTTTGTGCACACGGAGGCCCAAGGAGGCCACACGAAATGGAGCAGGGTCCCTGAGACCACATGTGCACGAAGGCCATGGAATGACGGAYGAAAAGCCGCAGGGTCCCGAGSGCCAGCTGCGCACGCAGGCCYGTTGAGGCCGCATGAAAGGCTGCAGGGCCCCTTGGGCCACGTGTGCATGGAGGCCTGGGGAAGACGCACGAAAGGTCACAGGGCCCCCAGAGCCAGAGGTGCGCAGAGGCCCGGGAAGGCCGCACAAATGGCCGCAGAGTCCCTGGGGCCACATACGCACGGAGGCCAGGGGAGGCTGCACAAAAGGCCACAGGACCCTCGGGGCAACGTGCACGTGCAGTCCCATTGAGGTTACACGAAATGTTGCAGGGCCTCTGATGCCACGTGTGCACAGAGGCCTGGGAAGGCCGCACGAAAGGACATAGGGACCTCGGGACAACAGGGGCACAGAGGCCCGGGGAGGCCGCACGAAAGGACGCAGGGCCCCCAGGGCCAGCTGCGCATGAAGCCTGGGGAGGCCGCGCTAATGGCCACTGGCTCCCTGGGGCCACAAAAGCACGGAGGCCCGGGGAGACYACACGGAAGACTGCAGGGCCTCCGGGGCCACGTGCGCATGGAGGTCCGGGGAGGCTGCACAAAGGGCTGCAGGGCCCGTGAGGCCATGTGTGCAAGGAGGGTGGGGAAGACCGCACGAAATGTCACAGGGCCTCCAGTGCCATGTGYGCACGGATTCCCAGGGAGGCTGCACGAAAGGCTGCAGGACCCCTGAGGTCACATGTGCACGGAGGCCCCTGGGAGGCCACACAAAACTCCGCAGGGCCGATGGGGGCACGTGAGCAGAGGCCTGGGGAGGCCACACGATAGTCCACAGGGTCCCTGAGGCCACATGCACRTGGAGGCCTGAGGAGGGCACACGAGAGGCCATATGGTCCCCARGGCACGTGCACACAGAGGCCCAGGGAGCCCGTACAAAAGACTGCAGGGCACCCAAGAAATTTGTGCATGGAGCCTCAGGGAGGCTGCATGAAAGGCAGCACGTCYCCCAGGGTCATGTGCACTCAGAGGTGCAGGGAGGCCACACAAAAGGCTGCAGGGACCCCAGGAAATGTGCGCACGGAGGCCTGGGGAGGATGCACAAAAGGCTGCAGTGCCCCTGAGGCCACATGCGTGCGGAGGCTCGGGGCGGGAGGCCACACTAAAGGCCGCACCGTCCCTGGGGCCAAGTGTGCACGGAGGTCCAGAGAGGGAACATGAAAGGCCGCAGGGCCCTTGGTGCCATGTGTGTATGGAGGCCTGGGGAGGCTGCACGAAAGGCGCAGGACCCCCAGAGCACAGCTGCGCACGGAGGCCCGGGAAGGGTGCCCAAAGATGTCGCATGGCCCCCAGGGCCACATGTGCATGGAGGCTTGGGGAGGCTCAACAAATGGCTGCAGGGCCCCCAGGGTCACATGCCCCATAAAATGTGAATCTATTGAGGGCTCTTGAGCTCACTTAAAAGGCACTTGAAACCTTCCAATAGGACCTGAATTCCTGGGGATGCAGTAAATTGGGCCCAGTGRCCAGTACTGGAGATCTTCATGGAACCCTCTCAGATTTCAAAGCAGACCAAGAGATCCTAGGATAGGTCCCAGCACCCCTAATATCCTCTTTGAAACCTCCTGTGATGGTTACACCATGCAGGCCCCCTTAACTAACCTGATAGCTTTCTACGTAGTTGAGGGGAGAGCGGTGGATGTCATCTATCTTGATTTCAGCAAGCCTTTTAACACTGTCCTTCAGAGCATCTTCTTGGATGAGCTCCAGCAGCGTGGGTTAGATGAATGTACAGCGGGCGATGGATTGAGAACTGGCTGAATATCAGAGCTCAGAGGATTGTGATGAATGGCGCAGAGTCTAGCTGGAGGCCTGTAGTTAGTGATGTCCCCCAGTAATCACTCCTCGGTCCAATCCTGTTCAAAAACCAGCAAGTTTGCTGATGATACGAAACTGATGATGATACCCCAGAGGGCGAATGGAAGGAGGTTTCCCTGACCTTTCCTAACCGAGACCCTCCAAGGCCTCGTACYTGTTGGGATGTGGTCACTAGTGGGGGTGAGGTGGGCCGGGGAAGGGTGGTCCTGCCACCGCGAACAGGCACCCGTTTCCACTGTTCGTCCCTGGATATTGTTAATTCTCTTCCCTCTGCCCTACGGCAGGAGGGTGCTGGATTTCCAGATTGAACCGTAGAGTTCTCTGGATGCCTTTCCTAGGAGGACTGCAGAATGCAGCTCCACCAGTCTATTTCTCTTTTGCATTCCCTGATGGCCCTGAGCCTTTCCACCTCCTCCTTCAGCTCCACCACCAGGCTAAGGCGGTCCTCCACCTGCTCACACCTAAGGCAGGCGGTGTTTTTGCCACTCCCCTGTGACAAGGAGAAGCTCAAGCATTCCTCACAGCTAGAGTCCGGGACTGCCGCATGCTTCTGTGGCGGTTCAGTCTGTGTCACCACAGTCTTCCTGGCGCAAGTGCCGAGTAGAAACCTTGGCTTCACCTGGTCTCCCGCTGGTGGAAGAGACGGTGGACAGAATTCTTTTGCACACCTGCGAGGGGACTCCCTGCCTGCACCATCTGCCTCACTAACTAACTGCTGCACTAACTGCCACACTAACTAGCTAGCTAGCTAGCTAGCTAGCTAACTGCTGCACTAACTGCCTGTTCCTGGTCACTCACACTCCCTGGGGGCAGCCTTGGAGTTCCCACCTGTCCTGCCGGCTCCGTCCCCGCTGAGTCAGAGCTGCCTTGGGCAGGGGCTCCACTCAGCCTGCTCCACGGTCGGTACTGGGTCTCCCTTGTGCCTCTCGCACGTAGAGAAAAGAAGAAGAAAAAAAACCCATCTCACCTCAAAACCTTCTGCACTCACAAATCTATTTTCCAAAACAAACTTGGCTTTGGAAAGCAACTTCTGCAAGGTCGTTCATGTTACTGAAATTTAACACAGGTTTGGTTACCACTGGTTGGAATTTTACACGAACGTTGCCTGTTGTTCTCAGAACTAGTGTAGAATTTGGTATAGGTGGGAGGGAGGGAAAGACAGAAAGACAAAGCATGTACCAGACTGCCTGTCTGAAAATTGAGACTACCTGGGAGAAAACCTTTCTCCAAAAAGCATATGACCTTATCAGAGTATTYAGTAAGAACCAGACAGATATTGCAACAGAAACAGCAGTGAGACAATAACAGCATCTTCCACAGGATTAAAATATAACATTTTACTATTTTTTCAAAGAATAGATTTTTTTTGTTCCTTCCGTCACTCTCATCCACACGTTCAGGCTCTCTCTCAACTCCAAACAGCATTTTTTTTTTAAGCTAGGTACCAAGTGCAAATATGCCAAGATAAGAGAGTTAAGAAATACCAAGTCTTTTTATCTTCTGTGGTAGGCTACATGGCATTTCTCATGCCTAAAGACAAGCACCATTGCTCCAGGTATTTGGTTGGACACCTCAGGTTAAAGGGAGGTATTTCACAGATGTGTCACTGGCATCAGCTGGTTGAACATGAGGAGCTTCTCGAGACGGACGTTAGGAGGGACCTCCTGAAGAAGGAGCTGGGCGAGGGGACAACAAAACCACAGCAGTAGAAGTCCATTTATAATTGAGGCTAAACCAAAAGCTCTCGGCATCCAGACCTTGCCATTCACCTTGATTACAGTGTCAAGAAGGGAGCGGTGACGCCTGCTGTCATCACTGGAAAATGTTTCTCCATTGACCCTATCTTTCAAAGGTTATCCACTCTCATGTCGGGTTTAAACTCATCCTGAAAGAACAAATGACCTGCATAATACAACAAGATCTTTTCTCATGTGAATACATGGGATTTTTTTTTTTCTTTCTAATATTGCTTTGGAGAAAAACACACTGCTCTGCAGTGCCAAGAACTCTTAGGTACCACATAGCGATTACCAATAGCTTCAGTTCTCGGCTCTCTACTCAAGTTGCTGCGAGGCATCAACTGCTTTTTAAGTTACAAAACGAAAGTCTGGAGCGGGCTCCAGACAAAACGRTATTTTACAAATAAACCTTTCTTAAAAGCTCTTCCTTCCTGCAGATTCTGATATTGTCCTGCTTTAGTTCAGAGAACTGTAGAGCCCTAGGATGACAATTACAGATGGAGCACAGAAACTGGAACCAAGGACCATGCAGAGAAGAAAACAGAAACAACATGGGAAGAGATGAAAAACAAACTGGGGAAGGAAACAAGAATGAGCTAATTTACCAAAGCTAATTTACCAAAGCACATGAACAAMGTACGGCCAGGTAACTCTGAATAAGATTAATTGCTATGCATTTTAGTCCTCTCTGTAATTTTAAATGAATTTTAGCCAAATTTTGTCCATGCTTAGACCACTCTTACAGACATAAGCTGATAAGCTCTGCATAAGCTGATCTATCGCTCTCTCTTGTGGCAGTGCCACTCAAATTTAAACCAGCCGAGGACCTGCTCTGTTGACTTCCAGGGATTTATTTTTAATTTATTACTCTGAGTTCAGAATCAAGTGCTCTGGATAGAAACCAAGACCATAAATAGACAATTTCCAAATCTAGACAGCAGAGCCATGAATACCATACAGAACACCAGGTTAGGCAGGTAGAGAACGGTCTGAGAAGTTACCCAAATGCTGCTGTGCATTTATTAGTAGTTCTGCCATTTATTAAACGATAACCAAGATCCAAAAGGACTAATAAACTCAAACGAAGGATTGTTTAGTGCAATGGGAGCCTGTCAAAATCGTCGTTGGGGAGGACAATTAATTGGTACAAATGTGAGTGCAAATATATTTTTTTCCTTTTAGCCTTTAAAGCATGTTGTTTGTAGTATACAACATATGTGCACGATACAAACTTCATACATTTTCCTCGGTGACAATAAAAAGCGCAGTTTATTATAAACTGAAGTAAAAATTAAGAAAAAAAAAAAGAAAATCACAGTTTCGTCATTGGTATGTGAAGATTATTCCAAGGGCCCATCCAGAGCTCTTCCTCATCGGACTGCGTGTGTTCGCTGTGCGACTCCAAGGGCTCTTTGGTGTCCTCGTTGTCCACCACTGACTCCTGCTCTTCTGTGCTTTTCAGTTTGGTGCCCCCCAGCTTTGTTACTCCATGCTCGGCACCTACAGCCGAGGGTGCAAACGAGACACTGCAAGGTCTGGTGTTTATTTTGTCGCCCGAGGGCAGCCCTGGGGACAAGGTGGTCAGCGGGACGTTCTCCTCGTGCGTCACCGCGAGCTTGTCCAGTTTCTTGAAGTGCTTCCCCAGYCGCGCTGGGGATGTGACTTTTAAATTATTAGCAAGGCAAACGCGGCGCGTTCGGACAACTGAGCCGTTCTGGGCAATGTAGATGTTACCGTTGACATTGTTCTGGATATTGGGGTTGCTCAGACGATTCCTCTGGCTGGAGTCCAGAGCGCTGTCTTCTCCGGTGGAGCTAGTCTCGTATTCGGGGTCGACTATCAACTTGATCCTTTTCTTCCTGGCCCACTGTCGGACAACAAACAGAAATGCTGTTACATCATAGCCCTATTTCTTACATTTTCTTGTCCTTTTCCCACCATGTCCTTATCTACCATTCATCCCCTGTCTTTATCCATTCACTACCTATGAATTTTCCTAACTTAGTCTGTTTTACTCTCGTTTTCGATTATTCTGATCGTGCAACAACAGCATATGCACTTAATGCTAAAGCACACAAACCAACTCTTTTACTAAAAAGCTGTAAAATKGTCATACTCACTTGAGTTCAGGAATGGCATCGTTTCCTTGAGATGGAGTGTAGATGTATTAAAAAAACGTGATTTATTCCTTCACGCTTGGAACACACTTGCCTTACGAACACCCATGCAAAACACTTAATACCCCCCTCTAATAGCAACTGAAATGTATTGGTGGTGAAGAAACAGGTAAGTGATATTTTGAAGAAACTACTTGGCTTGTGGACAGATGCTTAGGCAAATGCATTGGAAGATTTCTTCCAGAGTGCTATTAAATAGTGAAGTTGTTGCAAAAACATCATTGAGTAGCTCTGTTTTACATGCACAACACACCAAGGAGAGCAACATCTTGGCTGTGCTTAATTTCCATGTTTCTGTGACTTGGTACTATAATAGCGACTACACAAAACCCATTACTTAAGTTAAAACTGTTATTTTGTAAATTAAATCTGCCCACTTGCAAAGCACTAAAACAAGCTCCTAATCATCCCTGAATTATTCATGGCAATCCCATTATTTCCCTAAGGCAGCAGATACCACCACAGGTAAGTCCCACTGCAATGCACACACATGCATGCAAGAAAATGCAGTTTTCAGAGAAAGAAAATCACGCAAGGTACAAACAGGTGAGGATAACCCTTATGCTTTGGAAAAGTTACASTTTGGCCACCGGTCTTACAGGGCCTTCATCGACCTTTTGTTCCTGATAGAGACATGCAATTTTCTTCAAGCTGATATATTGAGGTGGATGAAAAGTCTGACAGTTTAGGATGGGCAACTAACCATAAATCTAAATGCCTTCTGTTTTTAGAATATACCAGAATTTGTATTACCTTTGGAGGCCTCAAGAATAATCCATCAAATCTCATCAAAAATTTAATTTTACTTAGGCTTTTTATTACTTTTCTGGGGGGGGACCCAAACTAGTGTTGGCCAAACAGTTTATTTTGGCCAAAAAGGCTTTTACTACAAGATAAACGATGTACTGACAGCTCGTGGGCACACAAAGCTTCAGCACCGTGTGTGGGGACAGCACAGATGTCCCTGCAAGGCCATCCATCATGCGACGGTTGTGTCATATATGAAAACCCAAAGGCCACTTGAGTCATAAATAACAGCAACGCTCCGCACACTGTCATACTCATGTTGAGCAGAAMCATGCTAACAAAAACACTCTGCTTGTTGGAGCATCTGCTGATGGACACCAGCTATGCTAGACACGTTAACGGGCATGAGCCTGGAAAGGGTTYGTGCCCTCAAGTCCCTTAAGACATCCAGCATTGCTAAGGCAAAAAATTACTTTTTATTGGCTTAAATCTAAGAATTAACATCCTTCTGTTTTATTATTGGAATGAGCAGAGAAAATAAGTGCTCCTTCCTTGCCCGTGCTGGATGAAAATTAACCTTTCTACACATGCCATAGAGTAATACCTGAGTAGCACTCATATTTGTTTGGTTTTCTCTAACAGTGCTAAGATTAAGATGCCAAGGCTGCCGCGATGCCTTTGGACCTGCTCTCTTTGGCCACCTCTCATTGAGCGGGCACCGCTTAGGACAGAGCACCCAGAAGGCACAGCAAACAAGACCACTCCTTACTGCAGGACGCCCTCCGACTGCTCGGCCTTTCCTAAAAGGCGGTGGAGTCACCCGTGGTCTCTGACTCTGCGGTATCCAGGGTCTCGTCGGACCGCGATCCACTGTTTTCCAGGGAGGCCTTTTTCCTCATTTTCCTTCTCTTCCCATTGGTGTCAGAGCTTTGAGTCCCGCTCTGACGGGAAGCCTCGGTTTTGCTCGAGGTGGCGCTCGTCGTGCTTTTGGTTCCTTTGGTGGCGGAGCTGATTTCACTGTCCAGGCAACTAGACTCATTCTTACTGGTGGTCTCCTCTCCGTCACTGTCATCTGTAGCAACCTCCTCTGAACTTTCATCCACATGCTCACCACCACTAACACTCGATTTATCTTTCCTGTTTGCTTTAGCAGTGGCAGTTCTTCTTGCATTGCCCGAAGATGTTTCAGGAGGGGCCTTATCATCTCCGTCATCTGCTGCCTCGTCAAGGCTCGCGTCACCTTGCTCCACGTCTGCTTGCTCCTCTTCTTCCGACACCTCTTCTATCGTGTCTTCTATTTCAAGGCTGGCCGAGGATGTTTTGCTCCTATAGCTGGATCCTGAAGTTTTCCGGTAGCTGGTGTTCCTCTCGCTCCCAGACGCATCCGAACTYGCCGCTGACTTCTGGCTGGAGCGCCTCACTCTTCCACGAGAGCCACCCCCTCTGCTTCTTGTGCTTGACCTTCTGCTGCTGCTGCTGGACTCGCTAGGACCTGATCGGCTGAATGAACTTTGCGTTGAGGAGCTCTTRGACTGGCTATCGTCTTCATCGCTTTCCGAGTCCTCCTCGTCATCGTCTTCCTCTTCGGATGAGTCCTCCTCGGAGTCACTACTGGAGCTGGACCCTGAGTCGTCGTCTTCTGACTCCYCAAAACCGTGCCCATCTTCCTCATCAGAGTCCACAGTACTCTCAGTGGCTTCATCTTGGTCCAGTGTTACTTTCAAATAGTCTTTATCTTCCGACTCTGAGGCAGAGCTACTACTCTTCACTGATGACTCATCCTCAGATGTGTGCCGTCTTCTCTTCTTTTTCTTCTTTTCATAATCACTCTCCTCATGTTCACTTTCGGCCGTGATACTTATTGAAACTCCTGATTTTGTTTCATCACCTTCATGCTCCTCCTCTCCTTTTCCTCTCGCGTGGATCTCCTGCATTTTTTTGGAAACACTGATGCGTTTCAACACGTGGTTCAGCTTCCTCATGGAAGGTCTCTCATCTGTCGATTTCTGGAAGTAACTTCCCTTGACAATCACGCTCTCATCACCATCTGCTTGGCGAGCTGACATGAGCTTGGCATAACTGGAGTCCTTCCTACCGCCCTTGACTTTCTGTAGAATCATTGGGAATATCTTCGCTTTCTTCCACGGAGAAGGAGCAGGCTCAGCTCTCCGTACTGGACGGCGAGTGCTTACTGCTAGGCGACTTAAATGCATCACTGCTCTTAGTTTCCTTTTGCCCTGGCTGCTTCTATACATTCTTGCAGTACCATGTCTTAGATCCATCCCACCACCTACAGGTCTCCCTTCCATTTGAAGCCCTGCTCTCTGGCTTATACCTCTCCCTGGAGGACCTCTGCCTTGACTCATTCCCTGCAAATTATGAAAGTGGAACTTGGTTACGATTTGGAAAAGAGCTATTAGGAAAGCGTTTCCCTAAAATAACAGAGAAGGAACGAATACAACACTTAGCCCAGCATCAAAACTAATTTACCTGCTTCAGGTCTGCTTCTTACAAAAATTACAGAGGAAATCTTACTTTTACAACAGGCAGCTAGTGCACAACTATCTTGCTGTCCAAGAGTGAAATGCACTGGCTCATAAATGTTATCTCTTCTCATTTAATTAACATCTATGTGATGGATTAACAGCCTAGTATCTCTGAACATTAAATAAAAAATGAACTTTTCCATCAACTCTCTTCTGGCTGCCACTGACATTTTAAAATATTTTCTTTACATTCAGTTATGAGCTCTGTGACAAATGTATTTAGGTGACTGTGTTTCTCACTGGCAGATCACCAKTTATAGGCTGAGCATTAGTTATACCCCATTTGCTTGCAAATATAAAATGAAATTACCTAAGGCTCCACGCACTTTTCATCGAACTAGAAACTCATCCTGAGGGAAAACTGGAGGCGTCTATTAAAGGAAACTTTGCAATTCCTCTCTAATTTCTAACAAAGGGAGCTGCTGACATACACTTTACTGGTCAGCAGAATGGTGGGCTATGATGAGCACCACCAATGCAACTCTATCCAACCTCAATTTCTAATCAATCGTCAATAAATGATTTGGCAAGGTCGCATGACGCRTCCTCTTGTTACAAAGACCAAATCAGGAGGCACTGAGTAATGTTCTGCACTTACCTCCTCYGCTGTCGGTCCGTGTGGACTATAGTAATAGCCGCCATCGTTCTCCACAACCACTTCCCCGTACTCGTCATACATTCCCGAAGGAGACAGCAACCGGCGGCGACTCCCGTACTGAGGCAGCTCATAACTGCATGGGAAAGGGAGCAACATATGCCAGCTGTCCCCATACACAGCAGTAAATGCACAGCCCCAAAGCACAGCAACCGCTTCGTTCTTTCACTCTACCTGAGGATTTCATGCTCTACCCCAGCAGTGACACAATCCAATAGGAACATTCAGTGCACTCCTGTGGATGGAGCGTTTGGAGTGGGCCAGAATTTCCTATAAGGTACATGAATTCCCTTCCCACGCTTTTATTTTATATATATATATATATACACACACACACACACACATATATATATGTGCATGCATGTGTGTATATATATCTATGCACACACATATTTATACATAAAAACATATATATAATTGTGTGTGTGTGTGTATACATATTTATATATACATATTTATATATTTTTTTAATTTGATTTTTTTAATTTAGGAAGCCAAAGACCAGATCTCCTGGGATGGGTGCTGGAGGATCTCTGCAAACTCGTAAGAAAACCAGCAATCCAAGCACTGGCATTTATCACGTTGACAGAACAAGGCAGAAAAAGAGGATTTGGGGTAAATCCTAAAGGCTGAAGGCTGCTGGGGATCGGCAAGAACCAAGTTGCAGGAGGGGAGGAATGATGGAAACTAATTTCCAATCCAGCAAATACARGCAAATAAAAAGTGAAAACAAAAATGACAGGATAAATGGGATACTTCTCTGCAGTGTAACAGATTCCTAAGAAAAAAAGGAGTTATTCAAGCAGCATTTTCAGAAATATATAGGGAAAAACTGAAATTATACCCATGCTCATAACTGTAGTAATCTTGCCCATAGTATTCCTGCCCTGGGTCAATTCCAGATTCCATACTTAACTCCTGCCAAGAGAGAGACACCGAATGAATGCAAGCACTAGCACCCAACGTAACTCACATAAACAACACCAAGAACAATATCCCAGAGAGCAAATATGCAGAAAAAATAAAAGGATTATTGTCCAAGCAATACTGATGGATATCAGGAATGGTACTGGGATGTCAATGGGAGCTTCCAAAGCCTATGGTGCCCCCCTTCACTGGAGTATTCCCCCTAATTCTACAATAACTCAAGTGCCATTCGTTTGTTGTTCATCCTGGAAATGAGACTGGGGCCAGCATCATTTTTTTAAGACAATTTTGGTCTGAAAAGAGACTCCTGAAAAAACAGATGGCAGTTGGACAGGAAACTTTCCTAATGACTTGATGAAGTCAATAGGAGCAACTGCAAGATGCTCAAGGGAAGAAACATCAAGAGGTGGCAACATTCAGGTATTTGATGAGAACTTATTAAATGGGGCACCAATTGCACAGCTTTTTTTTTTTTTTTTTTTTTTTTTTTTTTGTGGAAATAAAACTAGCAGGGAAAAAGTTGGTTTTGATTACAAAATACCGTAAAGGTCATTTAAGAGTTACAGAATAATTTAGAAATAAAAAACAACGGTACCTCTGGTCTGAGAAGAGAAGGTCTCAGCAACTGCTGTTGCTAACGAAGAAAATAAGAGATTAATTAGCTGGTAGCAAATACAGAGCAGGTGGTTTGTGTCGGAACTATGATCAGAAAGAAACCCTTAAAGCACAGGTTGGTCAGAGCTCTTCATGGGTGATGGCCCAAAGTCACCAAAGCCCATCAAGCACTTCTATCTTTATGTCGCACACGGAACAGGGCTACATGTGGGATGCAGTGAAACCCCAGAGATTGATGACACTGATCCTGCTTTCATCATTAAACATCAACCTTCAGGATAAAAACAGGTTTTGGAGAACCTTCCAATTATGAAAAGAGCCCATTTGTATTTTGAGTTGTTTAAGTATCCCCTACAGCAACAAGTTTCACAATTTAACCATGGTGTATATATAATACATATCAAGCTTATATAGATATACATCCGTTTTTATATAAATAAAATTAAATTTATATACATGTTTTTTTCTGTAGTTGGTCAACAGCCTTACCTCTTGCTGTGCATATCCTCGCCTAAAAGTCAGGAAAAGAAAAAGAGAGTATTAGTACACTTCGGTTTGGGGCTACAGAGACACCCACTGCCATCCGTTCTGCAGAGAGGTGAAAAGACACCGCAATTAGAGCTCAGGCTACCAAAACACCACCTTCCTACCCCATCCACATCTGCTTTTCTTTACATTTGCTCTGACACATGCACTGGTGCACGAAAGGAGCAAGGGAAACACAGGGACGTTTTCTTGCCCCCAGCTGCAAACAGAGAAGGAATCTGAGATTCGTCCCCGGCTCCCCAGGAAAAGACACTGATTCCCATCCTGCTCCCAGACTTTTCCAGGAAAAACATCACAAAAATACTTGGTGACTTCCTAGAAATCAACCCACAGCAGACATTACTAATTTCTTCCAACAATGTTATTTTACTAAAATCTGATCACTAAAATCACCCATTTCCTACTTCATCATTCCCCTCCACAGGATGGGGGAGTTGCATTATTTTTGCTTATGCCCGATTATTTTGCTGCAGGCTTTGGATCTCATTGCAAGCTTCCCGCTGCTGTTGTAATTCCTTCTCTTGGAGCTGCTGGGAGACAGGACTAATGTGCTTACTATATTGACTTTTGCCTTTATCCACTTTATGCTAAGAAATTTAAAAATGCCACCTAACGGGTGGATTTGGGTCTTGCTSTTCAGGATAGCATTGCTGTTCAGGATAAACTTGAGCATTTTTATGTTGTTTTTTTCTGAAAAGAGAAGGAGTAAGTGCTCAAAACGACACTGAGCTCCGCAAATACCACGCAGGCTCGGGCAACTCTTTCAACTGCACTTGAGAAAATAAGACTTGAGAGCACAGGAAGTTACTTTGTAATTCTTTAATAGCACCGTGCCTAATAGCACTTTAATAGCACAGTGTTTTCTATTGCTATGCAGCCTGTGGCACACTAAATCAAGGTGGCTGCCCACGTTAGAGGGAAGTAATGACCGAGTGCAACCAAGACTTGACCGAGTGCAACCAAGACTGGCCATCAGAAGATGATCCAGGACTTTGCAGAGCCTGATGGTCTTTAGTGCTTTTGAGCCAACACTACGTCGGGCATCAAAATTTTTAAGACATCAATGTAATGTGGAATGCAATTTCATTAAAAACAGCACCACTATACTACTCTTTTAAAAAAAATAATTAAAAATACATACATACATACAAATCAAGGGTCAAAATAATRTTTGTTTGTTTCTTTTTCCTCCAGGAGGGAACCTGAAAGCTCTCTGCCCAAGGAAGGGAACTGCTGCTGCATAAAAACCACCCGTGGAGGCGTCGTGGGCGAACCCGGGAAGCAAGGCCGGAATGCACGTGAGGATGGAGGTGAGGAAACGCTGAGGGTGCCCAGCACAAAAGGGCGAGCGGGGATGACTTGGATCCAGTCACCCGAATGTGAGGAGCTGCCAGCTGCCTGGAGCTGCTGTTATCCCTGTTACGGCCATACCAGCAGGCACCTGCTGCATCTTACCTTGTAGCTGCTCGCGTATGGAAAAATATCACACACAAAAAAAACCCCAAACGCACAAATGCTTTCTAGGTTGAGTTTAGAAGACCTGCGGATTGGCACAGCTCCACTCTAAAAACTCCAGTCTAAAAAATTATTTTTAAAAATAAAGGATATTAAAAAAGAAAAAATCAATCCAGCAGAAGAGTAACAGCTGCATTCATTCCAGCCAAAATTAAGCTGGATTTCCCTAACTTCCTCACTGGATAAGAGCTCAGAGCTACCTGCAGTGGCTTTTCCTGCAATGGATGGCATGAAACTCCATTAGGGATCCCTAACCCTTATATCTGCCTTTTCCAAGGTCTGACAACAAAAGCAAAAAGAAAAAAGCCAGTAAGGAAATCCATGTGGTATGGATTTTGTTTTTAAGCCATTGACAAACCCCTCCACTAGCGACACTCATGGAAGTGACTTGATTGCATTGCAAAGGAAGCAAGACGGTTGAGCTGGAAAACTCACGGTGAAGCRGCATGACAGCTAGAAAGGCAAGTCAACAGAGTGAACATGCAAAATAAATAGGACAAATACATGCTTTTCAACATTAAATTATTTACAAAATAAAAACTTTTAACATGCAGTTGTGATATAAATATGAAAAAAAAATGAATGCAATGGAAGGCATAACAAGGGTAAGAAGAGGAAGGACAGCAGTTGGATAAATCCAGAGGAGGTCTCATCGGCTGTGGAGATGGGAACGCGTGCTGAAAGCCAGCGTGCTGGCACGGTCTCCCGCTCAGCCAGCCAGCCACTCGGACGAAAGCACTGTGGCTTGCGCTCCGCTCACTCCGGCATCCCGTGCCGGAGGTTGGGATGCCGCTGGCATGGCTCGTTTTCATGGCAAAGCGAGGCAGGAACCTTCGCCTGCAGCGAAGGTGACTCCAGGTGAAGCACCAGTGAAGTGGGTGCTTCTCCCCACCACCGTCCCCCAAAARAAGCGCGAAAGAAGAAGTCTGTGTTTTGGGCACGCGTCCGAGCGAGAGGTCCCCGTCACAGGGCGGTCGACTGGGAGGGGAAGCGCTTCTCCAGCTCCTCCACGACGCAGCTCAGGCCGCCGTTGCGCTCCGTGGTGGCGCCGGCGGCGGCAGCGGGTGGCTCTGGCGGCGCCGGCGCCTTGAGCTTGGTGACGACGGGCTTGGGCAGCGGGTGGTTTTGGTCGAGCTGGCTGTACATGTTGGCCACCGACTTCTCGATGGCCGCTAAGTTCTGGAGGTTTTTAAGGATCCCCTTAAGCTCGCGGCGAGGGGCCGGCGCTGGCACTGGGGGCGCCGCCGGCGGGGCGGCCGGTGGCTGCGCGGGGGACTGGGGGTGCTTGGCCAGGGAGAGGAGCCGGGGGCTACGGGGGCATGGAGAAAAAGAAGCGAGAGAAACCTTGGGAGGAGATGGAGGAGGTGGCAGCGGTGGCAGTAGAGGAGGGGACGGAGGCGGAGGTGGCAGGAGTGGCGGTGGGGGBGGGGGGGTGGCAGGCGGGTCTGGGATGCTTCCAGCAGCTTCTCCTTGGGCCTGGGGCGCCAGGAAGCTTTGGCAAAGCGGCTTCTTGCTCCGGGAAGACGGAGGGGTGGGTTTTCGGGCGGGCGGCGGCGACGAGGCTGCCGCGTCCTCGGGTGGCTCGTGGAGGGTGACGACGAGCGAGGGCACGGCGGCGGGCTCGGGCTCTGGTGTGCGGGGGGCCAGCGGTGAGCGGCGGCATGGCGAGGCCAGCGCGCCTGGCGGCGCCTGCTCTGGCCCGGCCTCCCCGTCGGGGCAGCGGCCGCTGTGGCCAGACAAGCGGCTGGTTCTGACATCGGGCGACCTGAGCTGCTTCATCTCCTGCAGGGCCTGCTGCTCGAACTGCCGCGCCTTCTCCTTCACCGTCAGGCTGGGGCTGATGGCCTCCTGCAAAGCCGCGCCGCCCACGTCAACCAGCACGGGCCGCCGCGCGGCCCCTGCCTTCTCAGCCCGGAGCCTCTCCTGCTGCCACTGCACGGGGTCCATGATGACTGGGCGGCTCAGCGCACCGGGCGCCGGCAGCGTCCACGCACGGTGGGCGCCTCCGCCAGGCGCCTCCCTCAAGGCCCAGCCTGGAGGGGAGGAGAGGGCGCCGGGCGCGTGGCTCCTCCTGCGCGGCGCCCCGCCGGGGCTCGCGCCGCTGCCCTCCACGTACAGCGGGTTGCGCGTGGTCAGCGGGTTCTCGTCCGACAGGAAGGTCACGTTGCTGGCCGACTTGGGCAGGTTGGCGCTGAGCGAGCCGTTGAGGCTAGACTGCTTGTGAGCCTCGATGGCGCGCGAGGCAAAGCTGCTTATAACCCGCTGCCGGTCTCCTTCTTCTAAGACTGACTTTTTTCCCCTGCTTTGTTGGAAATGGTAGAGAAGAAAAAGACTTGAAAGAAAAGAAGATAGTCACGTGTAAGGAAGCATGCATGGACACAGAAGTTGTTTTTTTTAAAAAAAATGAGAAAATAAAAATAAAAATAAAAATAAAAAAAAGAAGAGCTCATGGTATGGATCAGCATCACAGCAGCACTTTCAGCAAGCTAGGACTAGCCAACAGGAAGGCCACGGCTACTGGACTACTGGGCAAGACATTTACTTTCCTATCTTCTGTAGAGCAGAAGGACAGGAGGAGGAGTCAGAATAGGGCTTCAGGTACTGTGAAAGCTCTAAAATTGCCCCGATTTAAAACAAACAAACAAACAAACAAATAAACAAAACCCTTAAATTCCAAAAGTCGC
Source organism: Nothoprocta perdicaria (assembly GCF_003342845.1). Taxonomy (NCBI): domain Eukaryota; kingdom Metazoa; phylum Chordata; class Aves; order Tinamiformes; family Tinamidae; genus Nothoprocta; species Nothoprocta perdicaria. The sequence continues at coordinate 31,554 of NW_020455578.1, forward strand.
AGCGACTCCTGTGTCTTTCCAGTGCCACAGCTGGCGCAACGTGTTTTCTCTGAGCTAACGTGCCCAAATGAAACGGCTTCTCCATCCCGCCTCCCATCAGCAGCGGCACCGGGCAGCCAACACAGCAGACATACGATTATTTTTAACTCAAGGAGCTTCCCGGGTCTCACAATAGCCACACAACCTCCAAGCGTGCCCTGTGTTGCCTTTTAAGAGCTCCAGATCACTCCTTAAATCAGAATCGCTCCCCTAGCAGACGTCAAGCCTGAAAATCCCAGTCCCAAGAGACCCCAACGCGCCTGGGCCTTCTACTAAGACCCCTTTTCAGAGCACTGCCAAGCAAGGCACTGGGTTTTCACATATGATATTCATATTCACGCCAAAATATTACTTCTAATACCACGAAGTAGTGATAATAAGCACTGTTTTAAAGCCAACACCCCCCAAAACTGCCTGATGGCAATGTGTCCCTAAYGCTTACTCTAAATAACCCTCATCTGGAGCTGCAAATAAAATAATCATCTTCACCTGGGACAAGTTTAAGATGCTGGCCAAGCCCGGAGACACCTGAAAAATAAGACCCTTCTTCTCCCTTTTTATTTGCAACGAGGCTGACTCAAAACCTATTTCCAGACTATGGGAGAAACATGACAGCATAAGGAGACATGATGGTAGAGTGTTTTGCATTACTGATTTCTCACTATTTGTTTAAAACTCTTCACTGTCTGCACATACCACTTGCGGGCCGCACTCTGAGTGCTGCAGTTAAAACCTTTCCCTCTATTTTCTGCAGTCAAGCAACTGTGGTTAAAGCTCAGGATGGCAGGAATGATACCTGCACACACAATCCCAACAACATCAAAATGCCACTAAACCTATTTTCCCAACTTAGAGGAGTCCAGGGTTTTCGCGACCATCTGAGTTACAAACTCTGGGTGTTTGTGTTGCCAAAATTCACTCTTACCCTTCTAAATATGGAAAAAAAATAAAGTGGATGGGCATTAACTGAAGGATTACGGGAAAAAATGGCAAGTCTAGAACTCAGATTTTCCTTCCTTTTTTCCTTTTGGGTTGTATCCCAAAAACTATTACTAAATATATACTATTACTACGATGTAAATCATAGAAAGCTTAACCTGCAGAGGGTTAAATGCTTCCTAGCATGAGTGCAGAAGATGTTTACATATTTAGATACTMAAGAGGAACTCTTTATCCTAGAGCAGCATCCCTGGAGCTTGGCCAAGCCTCCTCAGGCTGGAAAGGGGTTCATACCTAGGGGTGAGAGAAATGAATGATGCTGAACTTGAAGGAAACCCTCCAGTAGAAGGTTCATGCAAGACGACATAACCTTTGTGCTACCGGAACGGATTATTTCAAAGCTTGGCTTGTAAACACAAATAAATGAAGCTAATTATTTCCTCATTTCATGTGAGGAATGAAGTTCTCCTGAAATATGTGTGTTTTGCTCTGTTTACATAGAGATGTTTTAACCAAGGAGAAATAATCGCTCCATAACTTGCAAACTGAAAGACCATGTGCCTGGTGAGGGATCAGAAAGATCAGACACGGAGCACTTTGCCCATATCCAGGTGCAAGTTCCTAGTTCTAGGAACGGAAAGCAGATCTCAACATGCCCTTAGAAATAATACGACTCAAGTTCAGCCGTCATCCGGCATCTCTCCGTCCTGCCCCTGGGAAAAGTAGTGTATGGATATCACGACTCCACAGTAAATGTCTTTCCTCTACAGGATCGATGGAGACAAAAAAGATGAGTTTTGGATGGCCACATTTGATGGAAAGGGAGGGAGGAATGGAGGGAGGAAGGAAAATCAGCTGGTGTTTCTAGCAGCTATGAACATCGAGACAATGAAATGAGCTTACTTACTGATGCCTATGTATCCAAAGACAGAGAGGAACGGAAATGATGAGACAAAGAAGATTTAAAAACAAAGTTTTCCATTTCACCTGCTGTAAACACCAAATAAAGCAAACAAGTGCCAAGGCAGAACCGCAAATGAAGGCCAGCTGTCTTCAGGCAACTCAAGAGAGGCAACAGTCTGCTAAAATTCACCATGTTAAAGAAGTGACTCCCCAAAGACCAATGCCACCAGGATACCAGCACCTTACAAATCAAACAGTTGCTAGAAGTTTGATAATTCAAAGGTATTCTTACTAAAGCCTGTCATTTTTCATTAAAGCCCTAGGGGATATTCATTTAAAGGGTTTTTCTTGATACATATTTGATAGGGAATGGGAAACAGCCAAATGCAATGCTGTTCAGGAGAGTGTATTCCAGGTGTGGCATCTTTTTCTGTGGGTGAAAATTTTATTTGCTGTCAAAACGGTCACAGCTCGCAGCACTCATTCTTTCAAAGCCAACATTGCAAATAATGTAAATACGAACCTATAGCTTGCTGTATCAACCACAGTTTTCTTTGCAGATTCCAACCCAGCCCAATGAGGCTTGTTCTGGGTTTAGCAGAAGACACTCACTAAGGGTGAGCATACAGTTGTTCATCCAATGGGATGTCCCCTTCCCACTGGTAATCTGCTTTATATAATTTCTAATAAAACTAGAAGCCATTCATTAACTTTGGTTGCAATTTCTGCCATCTTCAAACAAACGGAGACTTTCCCCAGCCACATATTTCGCTTTATCTGCGAGTGTATCCACATGATCCCACATGGCCCCTAAGCAGAAGTGCTCACATCCCAAATACTGCTCTACATTCACAGAGTCATTATGGTTGGAAAAGACCTTCAAGATCATTAAGACCAAATCCTGGGAAACATGCCCTTTTCCTCCCTTCCCACCCAAAGGCACTGGAGGAAAACAAGGTGTTGGAAGCTTCTGCTTCAGCCATGACCCTGGAGYTCCCCTGTGTAGGGGAATGTGAGGTGACTCATTGCAACACAGAGTCTGCTTTCAGATCAGGCTGAGAGAGCAGTGGGATGTACTGTGCCAGGCCCCTTAATGCTCTGCCAACTCAATCTGCAAAGCTTCAGCTCCCTGAGCCCCATAAATCATGTCTGAGCCCCATAAATCATGACTGAGCCCAAGTTGGGCAAAACTCAAAGCCATCAAGAAATCTCTCCCGTCCTCCACTTCCAAATATCTTTTAAATACTATGCTCCTCTGTGCTGCTTAGTGTTGAAACTTGAAAACAAGATGAACCAGCGTGGCATGCTTATAAGCAAAAAAAAAAAAAAAAAAAAAAAAACCTCAAAATACAGAATGCTATAAATTAATTGCCCATTCTCCTGCAATATTTTCATACTGAGAGTTAAATTGTTGTCGGAGCCTGTAAGCTTCCAACTTCCAGACACATTAAGAGGTAAAGGCAGCTCTGCAATATATGAGCCTGTAATAGGTAAAAGATGCGTTCACTGACCTACCGGTGCTGTTTCTTTTTTTTTCTGGTTTAATAGTTCTTTCATGTTTCATTTCAGTATTCAAATGGTTCCGAATTTAAAACAAAATGAAATCTCTAATTTATTCCATAGAGCACTTTGTATTCCAGCAAATGGGAGGTTGGGAACAGCTCATCCTGGTGGAAGCTCTTGCTCTGGAGAAGACATGCAGCCAGAGCGTAACCACCACATCCTGCTCATGCCCTGTTCTCGGGCCACCTTAAAACCTGCTGAAGATTAGCCTGGGCGCTACGAGGAACCCATGGGAGCAGGAGATCTCCTGCTCCCTCCCCTTGGCTTTTGCTGCAACCAGGCTCAAGCTGGAGCGAAGAAGCTCAAGCAGCTGGTGAAACCTCCTGCCACGAGGATGGGCYGGAGTGAGAGCTGCCTGGATGGTCGTGGGCGCTACTTACATGGTGCTGTCGCCCAGCTCCTCATAGAGGTTGTTGGCAGCGGCGCTGGCCGGCTTGCCCGCTGGCAAGGCCATCTGGATACGAGCCGTCTTAGCGCACTCGGCCTGGCGCCTGCGGGAAGAAGGCGAACACAGGTTAGGAACGGCCTGTCACCAGACTTAAGCCCAGGCGCAGGATTCGATTTCACATGTGGCTTTCCGTTTTTTGTGCAATTTCGACATGCCACCTCCTATGCACCCTCTACCCGCCATCAGTTCCTGATTCTTGCCCCATTCATGCTCGGATGTGCCCTTGGTGGCCTGGGGAAGACCATGCATGCTAAAATACTAAAATACTTCTTTTTTTAACCCCTCTACAGGATACAAGCCACGTCCTGAGATCCTTCTTGTGGGTTAGCCCACAGTAAGGAAACACAAAGCAGATGCAAAACGGACTTAAAAACTGAGCTGTGCAAGATGACAGGAACAAGCTGGAGCACAGGAAGTCATTGCTTATGGCATTTCAAACAGCCTTTCTTCTTAAAAAGTAGTAATCTTAGGCAAGAAGCAAAGCTGGAAGTCGATACTTACTCTTTGAATCTGTTTTGCCATGCGAAAAGGAAAAAAAAAAAAAAAAGATAAAAAGGAAGGTTAAATGCATCCCAATTGCAGCAACTCTCCTGAGCACTGAATCTAACAGTAGGAATAAACTAGAGGCTGCTTAATTATCGCACACGTAAAAACACAGGATTAATGGCCTGCTTAAAGAGCCCTAATTTCCAGGCCTGAACGGCATTTGGGTGCTGCTTGTGAGACTCTGGAACCAAATTTGCAGACACCATCAATGTAAGTGACAGCAAAGAAAAACTGCTTTTGGCTTTCAGAAAACCCCCTTTCCCCCCTGGCACCCCAATATGATATAATTAAATAGRAAAATAGGATTACACCTAGAAACTAAAACAGGTTGAATATTAGGGACACATTTTTATAACCATTTTCTTCTTTTAACACACTTGGACAACACACAGAAAACATCTTTCGYGGCAAAAGTGAATTATTACTGGCTCCTATTTAGAAGGCACTCGTTTTCAGCGATTAATAAATAATATATTATTTGCATTTGGCTTCTGGTGATGGCCTGGATGGTGTATTGCAAAGCAGCTGCTTAGTGGAAAAGACTAACAAACTTCTCCGACTTGTTCAYAAGCCATCAAGGCAGGCTCCGAGCTGCACCCTGACAGTGCTGATCTCATCTTGCAAAGAGAAATCCTTTAATTTAACTACCAATTTTACAAAAAGTCAGCAGCCAAAATTCACTCACTGGATCTTAACTTGATTGGTGATCTGGAAAGCATTGAGAAAACGCTACCYGCAGCACATAAGTTTTAAGAGTGAAGAAAACTTGAGCAGGGGTGATGGTTGCGTTTATTTGGCTATAGCCTCTATGTGCAGGGGCCAACTCAAGTTTGTCAAGGTTGTCACCAGGGAAAACACCAAAGCTCCTGCCATGAGACCAGAATGCCAAACTGGACCGATTTTCCATTGGTCTCCCAATAGCTTTTGGTGTTCATCAGCGCTGAAATTCCTCTTGCTTCCTCAGCTCCTTTCCGCTGTTACCTTTGTTTTCCAAAAAACACATTTCTCCGCAGTGTGCTGCTATAAATCCAATCCTAATGAATATTTCTGGACAATAAAAAATGTGATTTTTGATGAAACAAGGCTAGGCAGATTCCTGAAAACTCTGAGAAGGCATCGGGGATGTCTTTTGACCTAATCACACACCAAGAGAGGTGAAGAAGGGCCTGGAGACTTTTAATTCCTGAGCCTTAGTTATGATTTGTGAATTGTGGATTAGCACCATTATTTAAGACTCTCAAGGTTCTGGAAGACGAATGGAAATAACAAGTGGCTTCATTCTGCTTGATCTGTGCAGCCTGAATTAGATAGATCTAAAATGGCTAAAAATCAGTTCTTTACAGAATGCTTGGAATTAAAAAGGGTACAAAAAGAGGGGAAAAAAGTAAAACTGCGAGTATTTCAGGGTAGACAAGAAAACAAGTTCAGTCCTTTTGCTTCCCATGGAATTTTGGGTTCCTCTATGAAGGAACTGAGGAGGAACTGAGGGGGAATTGAGAGGAACTGAGTTCCTCTACTGCAGGCTTCACCTGCACTTACAACGCCTTGTGTCGCAGCACATAACCCTGAGCTGGAAAAGCTGGAAAATGCCAAAAAGGGCATTTTTGTCTTCACAGGGAACATCCCCTACCAAGGCTGATCCCCTGCCACAAGGAGAAGGGCACTAGAAACATTCCCCTGTGTGAAGGCCGCAATACAAGAGCCCTTCCCAAAGGGGCCTCTCCACAGCCACGTGGCTATCGCGGTAAGGAGGCAGCAGTACTCACTGTCTGTAGCTGACCATAACTATCAAGATAGCTGGCATACAGCACAGGATGATGATGACGGCCAGGGCAAGCAGAGCACCTTCCGTGTAGCCCACGGCCTGCGCCTGCTTCTTGACGTTGGCCACCACGTCGGGCGTGCGGATCTCCAGGATGCGCCCGCCCTGGCCGAGGTACGGCTGGAACTCTTTGTTGATGTCCAGCAGCTTGCCGTCCAGGAACCTGCATGGTGGCAGAAGGCAGGGATTGGAGCTGGGGYCCAGCTGACCCGCGGGATGCGTCAGCAGGAGAGACCTGGAGCTGACCTAAGGCCTCAGGTATAAGGTAACCAGAAACCCTGTTCTGCTGTCAGTGCTGGCAACCTCTAGAGGTTCTGCTAGAGCACAGCCCTCACGGATACTTCCTCTTCTGCAATGCTCTATTAACATGCACAATCAAGGCTTTGAATTCSTCCCAAAAACCCACCATTTTCTGGGTTAAATGAGTAAACCCCCCTTTTCACAACTTTAAGATCTTCACACCAAGGGCTGGCAAAACCTAAGGCGAAAATGAAGCTCCAATCCTTTCGGTGCTCACTAGATGTCACTGCTRCATGTGGGATGTCCTCTGAGGTGCCATTAGAGAGCCCTGACAGCGTTACATCTCAACAAGATTTTAACAGGTTCTCTGTTAAAATTCTGCTGGCATTTCTTGAGAAACCCTTTTTTAACAGGTTCATAACTCAAGCATGCACATTTTCTCCATGAAGAGGCATGACACATTGGGCAAAAGACTGCAGAAGCATTTTCTTTTTTAAGTAAACGCTCCTTTTCACTTAATATAGCAAGAGAAATTTTCTGGATGCAACTATTTATCCTTTAACAAACCAAACTCTCCTTCAAACAAAAGATGATTTTAAAAAGCTGATCTTCTTAGTCTGTATTATTATCTAAATGCCCCCAATTTCTTAACTTTTTAAAGAGTTTGGGGAAGAAGGAAGGACTAAGTAAGCATAGTTGTTATTCAGATACATCTGTTGGCGTAACCAGACAGATCCCTGGTTAATAAAGATGTCACATGAATGGTCTTAAATGTCCTAAGGAAAAGCATGAACCCCTGACTGTGCTTCGCTCTGCATTTCCTWGCATTGCCTAATAAACTATTGAAGGACACAATCTGACGTTCTGGATCCACCAGAATGGTATCCAGTTTCTGCCCATGGCTATCCAGAGGTGAATTAGGAGCTTCAAAAATGGTAAGAGACAGAACAGTGCTTGGTTTTCATGGGGTTTCCTTTTAGGAGGGAGAGGGACAGTGGCAACCTCTCCCAAGATCATTTTAATCTCCAAGGATCAAAATTCCAGTGAAAATGATCAAACAAACAAAAAAAAAGGTCACAGAAGAAAGATCTTTTTTCTTAAAGTTCTGGGTAAGCACCAGAGCTGAGCTAAACCTCTCAAGGGTCACCCGCTCGCCAGTGCAAAATTTCAGATTTCGAGCTACAAAACTCTCTGCCTTTCTCCCCTTTCAAGCTGACACTTGCTAACCTCTACCCCCAAGCCTGGGGAACATTCCCCAGGATTTTGCTGATTTAAATATTTAAAAGCTTTTGAAGACGCAAAGGGGAGAAAAGAAAAAGGAAGGAAGCTGAGCATGAAAGCACAAGAAGCATCCTAATGAGGTTGCTTCTAAGCTCACGTTGTCCCATACATTTTCTAATCTGGAAAAGGAATAACCTTCTCCTTACACTTGAGAAAGAAAGAAAAAAAAAGAAAAATCACCTTTCAAACTATCTTTGCTTTTTTTTTTTGGCATGCATTTTACAAGCATCCTTAAAAAGATATATACTGCTTTGTTTTTCTATTTCCTATTGGGAATAGATTTGTGAAGCGGGATTTCCAGTGCAAGGGGTAAAAGGGTGCCAGGATTTTCAGCCATCCTCGTGGCCCTGCTTCAGTTGGCTGAAGCTGCACAGGGCACCCGGGAACATCCTTCCGACCTTGAACATGCCGGCACAGGCTCACGGCACATTAAAAAAAAAGCCCAGGAAAGCAGAGCTGAACAATTCAGTATTATTTACGGCTTCCTTGTCTTGGCCTGCATTTTCTACACAGACAGAAAGCTCMTGCAGATGCCAAATTATTTCTGGGAATTCCCATGGTCTTTATTAGACCAGGGCAGCCTAACAATGGTGATCTTTTCCAGCCTGAAAACTCAATATATGCAGAGCTTGACTCCACTATAACTCATCCGTACTAAATTCAGAGCTCTGGGGAAGAAGCCCTTTTCCTGTCACAGCCCACCAGGATGGCTCACAGCCATTTGCTTATTTGACTGTTGGCTGCTGTGCTGCTTCTTGCTGTCACTGAACAGGCTGCTCCAGCTTTCACCAAGACAGAGCAACCACAAAGGTGAGCCACAACAGAAGGGTTTGATGAGCAGTTTTCCTGTTTGGATACCTGTATGCAAGGCACTGAAAATCAGAAATACCATTTCTGATAGCACCATTCTACAATTGTGGTGCTGCATTGACAGCCAAATGGGTTGAGATCCTAAATTTGTCTCACAACCTGCTCTCCACATGCGATGACTAAACTGACTGCTAGTTTGGAAGAGCACCAAGAAGACTGAACAGTGCCACACTGTGAGTCTAAGTGGTCCACCCACTGCTGTTCCTAGTRGTCTACCCACTGCTGTTTCTCATGTCTTAACAGCTGCTGGGATGTCCCTATGCGTTATTTGTCTCCTTAGCCTACTGAGGTTACGTCTGGCCTATGGAACCTGTGAGCACTGCTGATGTAGATGTGCACCCTGGTCATGCCCAATGCCTGTGCTTCAGGATGACAGCTAGGCTCTACTTGGCCTTCCCTCTTTTTCTTTCCTTTGGTTTTCAACAGAAAAGGCACAAGGCTTAAGCCTCGAACAAAAACCATAGCAAGCCTGAAGGTCCAAGCCTGGAGCACCCAAGGCAAGGGCCACCCAACTTCAGCAGCTAGACACAGCTGCAGAATTAGGGGTCTGCCTTTGCAGTGCAAGGCTTGCCTCCAAACCTCACATTTTTCACTGTAATGTTGGAGTGGTGAGGCGAGACAGCGAAGCTGTTTTGGAGATGTGAGCAGTGCATGCCTACGTCTGCAAAAGCTCCTGCTTGGCAGCAGAACTGTGGCCTTTACCACAAGCTGATTCAAGAGCAACAGATCAGGTACTTACTTAAAAAGCTCATTCCTCATTATAGCTCTGTTGGTTTGAGGGTCAATGGCGTAGACCATCAGGTCAGACTTGGTGTAATCCTCYTCCGAGTATCCGTCCCCGAACCTCCGCGCTCCAATCGATTCCACTACTACTGTGGCACCAGGAATCTGGTCTTGGACGTAGCGTTCCAAAATCCTAGGAAAGAGACGGAGCCACWAAGCTAAGGTGATTTATTTCTACTAATCAAGACTGACAAGGGTTGGCACTAGATGCTAATAGACAAAACCAGTTTTAGGAGGTAACCTTCAGAGCCCTTTTGATGAAATCTCCAGTCTAATATAACTTCCTAAGTGCTCAGCTCYTGGGGAAAGCTCGGCAATGTCAGGGGAGGTCATCAGAAATGGTGTCCTCGTGTCTAATTCTTTGTATTTATGACATCAGTTGAGTTTTAAATGGCTCATGGGAAATATCAACTATATTTTACGATTAAAAGCTGTCATCCCCTTACATAAGTTATATGACTTTGGAACGCTTCAGGTCCAGCTTTACCCAGGGAGTGCCTAATAAATTCCCCTGTATGGAAACAAMAACTTCAACCCTATTCCGTGGGATATTTCATCTGGACTTCCAATAAAACACAACCTAGCAGGTGCCAGAACACCTGCTACTCCAAAGGAAAGGGCAAGATTTACAGTGCTAAGGAAGTTGGAATATTGAGCCAAGAGAATTACTCCAGGGGGGAAAAAATAAATTGCACAAGTTATACAAGCAGAAGGATTTTAGAGGCATCAGAAGTCTTGCAGCTCGACCCTATGGGCTTAAAAACCTGTGAGCACCAGGGAGAACTGCTCTTCTCATCGAGATTGCAGCTGGGGTGGCCGCAGCGATGGACGGGGGGCCAAACGCAGGCAAGAACAGATAGAACCAGAAGGAAAACACAAAGCTCAGTAGATATCTGATATCAACCACCCACCACYAGTAGATATCAACCTCCACCACCGTGTGATTTCCACAGCAAGGCAGTGCTTGCTCAGAGATCCAGGGCATGGCAGCTGCTGGAAGTCACTGCTGTGGACCAGATTTTTGGCTGAAATATCATGAAAACCTAAGAATAAACAACAGACTAGTGTGTGTCTATGAGAAATGCAGCAAGCCCCTGGTTACATTCATTAGCTTTGCAATGAATGTAATGAAGGAAGGTGGAAYGGCCTTAATATTTCACCCAACACATACAAACTGTATACACGGGATGAAGAAATTTATAGCAGGCTGGAAATGAAATGTAATTTTAAAAAGTGCACTGAAAAGTAACAGGTAGCTACTGTTAAGTTGACTTAAAATTCACCTGCTGTTTTTTTAATGCAATCAGTGCAACTGATTGCAACCTCCCACTTTCCCAGTGCCGGGTAGTGGGAGGCTGACCTGCTGTCTCAGTGGGTTAGGAGCTGTACCCACTGCTTTGACTCTGCTAAGGGTTGCAGAGGTGACATAATGAACAGAGCTTCCTCCCAGGGCATCCCCGTTGCTGCCGCTTTCCAAATCCCAAGCAGTGATGCCAAGGGAAATGAAGGACGGGAGCATTTTCACTGTCACCGAGGGGATAACGTGGCTGTAAAAACACCCTGCCAATGCAGAAGGGAATTTATTTTCCATCCTTGGAAGTGCTTGGAGGGAACCAGTATGGATATCCACACGAGTGAGGTGTTTCGGGAGTTCTCCAACGCGTTTCCAAAGTTTCYGGAGCACATAAGAATAGTTTAAGAGAAAATAAGCTGCTGCTTCTTTCAGGATGTGGAAATAACTATGTATACCTCAAGCTTTGAAGACCTGGTACCCTGTGCAACTTGGGGCTCCTCCATTGAAAACTGCAGCTCCCTAAAGCAATTTTGCAATAATAATGAGAAGTTTAAATTCCAGTTATTGGAAAATGCAAGCTTATTTAGCAGCAATGTAGAGGACAGAGTGTGGAGTTTTGCTGGGATACCTCAATCCAGATTCTTCAAGTTTGATTTTATTTTTTAAGCAAAGTAAATACTCTCATTTTTGTCTGATTCYATATGGATTTTTCCAAGATGCAACAAAAGCTCCTTAATACCTAGTTATTTCATTCCCATAAAAACACACAGGGTTGCTCTGTTTGTTTGCAGGCCCTGGCTCAAGGCCTAAAGCCTGCGGATGCCAAATGAACGTGGAAGCTGCTATCACACGAACCACTTCCATTAACTCTGCCTTGAAAAGCAAGGGAACAACTTCCATTAAGGGCAAACATCTTTAACAAAGTCAAAATATGGGAAAAGGGAATCACTACTGGTGTGTACATGTGATCTATGTGTATGACCATGTGGAAAATGCCCATTTATAACCTCTCAAAGCAAGCGGATGATACTGGTCCCCAGCAGCTCCAGAGCTCTGTGCCCGAGCACAGGTTAATGCCTCATCCTCACCCACCTCAGCAGCTCACCTGCCAAAAGGGCCACATCTCAAGAACACAGACCCAATATGGGGCTGGGGGGCCTTCACCAAGAGCAGCTTTCTGTAGGAAACCTTCATTCTCCACCAAGACTTGCTGCCATTTTTTCTGCCCTGGCAGAATTAACAGAGCTGGAGGAAGATCAAGGCGCTGATCAAGCACCTTGAGAGCATCATGGCACCATCAGACAGGTCAGCTCAGGGCACCCATATTCCCTTTCAAAAAACCCCACTGCCAAAGCAAAGCAGATGGAGGCATCTCCAAGCTTTTCTTCTAGAGGCTCTTGTCTTTATTTGGACTGTTAATCAAACAGAGAACCCAGGCTCCCGAGCAGGCCTTTCCCAGGTGCACCATCAGACTTTGACATTTCTTAAAGGTTGGGGCCACTTTCTAGGGACAATTATGGGCACACAGACTTTTAAATGCAAAGAATCTGAAGAGGGTAATGAAATATATTGCCTAATTTGCCACACAAAGTACCACAATCTACCCTTGCCTTCCAAAAAGAAACTTGGAACGAAAACCTAACTCCACTTGGCAGAAAYTGGTGGTGGGGCATGTGAAAACATCAAAACACACCGTAATAAAAGCATTTTAGCTGGATTATAGTAAGATAAAACACCTCACTTTAATTGCAAAAGTCCTGGGGCCACCTAGTTTTGCCTTCCATAAAAATATTTTCTTGCTCTTTCTCACAAAAGAATGAAAAATAATCCCAGGTTGCAGCATGTCCTTGCTGAATCCAAACCCGGAGCAGCACGTTTCCYGAGTGGTAGAGTAAATAAATTTATTACCCAATCAGTTGATCTTTGTTTTGCTCCACGAGGGTGGGGGGCACATTAGAGACGATGACCTGCATGTCCAACTGGTTGACCACCGAGACCTAGAAACAGAAGAGCAAAGTTCAACAGGTGCTTCAGGGCAGAGCGTCCCCCTGCCCTGGAGCGACCCTGAGGAGGAGTGGATTTAACGAGACCTGTAATTGCAGGGCGACATCCAAATTACATTTTTACTACTGGTTAACAGAGTTCATTGCTCATTAGTGGTTTATTTTTGCAAGGGAAAAAAAAATTATCTAGCCTTGGAAACATGCCATTTGTGCTAATGCAAATACTAGATTAATGTAATGATAATTYGTCAGCAAATTTTAAAAATATATGTATTAATTAGCAATTTTAAAGGAAATGGTCAGTACAACTTGAGTCTGCAATTCTGCTTATGAGCTTCCTCTCCTCTACAGCACATAAAACCACGTGTTTTGGGGTTTGAGATCTTTTCTTTTAAAATATTGGCCATAAAGGGGCCCCTTTAATGTTCCCAACACTTGTAGGGTTCAAAATTAGTGGCAGCAGGTGAAATCCAGAGATCCCGGCACACAAGGGCTCAACCTCTGAGCGAGYGTCCCGGTTTAGCATTTTACAGAGAAAAAAGCCAAGTGATTTCTCCCATTCCCAGTTGCCACATGCACCGAAGATCGCATCAAATTAAATAGGAGTTGGCAAACTCAGCTTCACATCTTTAGTCTCCTCTTTTTAGCCTCACCCCAAGAAAATGCTCTTTGAAATTGCTCTTGCTGTGAACTTTTTTCCCTGCGTTATTTATTTTTTCTTTCTTCATTTTTTCTCCTTGTGAGCTCCTAGCATCCTCTTCAGGGAGAAAAGCACCCGGTAGCAATCCAGTTTGAAGGGGAAAACAAAACTTTTCTCGGGTACGTTCATATAGGCGTTGGATCAACCAKTATGCCCAGAGCACCCAAATTTGGAAAAAGTGAGTAAGGTTAAGCCCATTAAAATTTAAAAAGTACTCAATTCAAAAAAAACAAAAACAAACAAGAAACCCCAAAAGGCCAAAAAAACACCCCTTGATTTTCAAAGGAGAAGCTGGAGCCCAGTAAGCACTCGAGCCAATGGGCTGTAACATCCGTGCACAGCAAACACTCTTTCTGAAGTTTCTGAAGCTTAATTCTATTCCAAATTACGCCAATGTTTTTGAAATGTCACCAGCTGTGCTGATCTGCGCACACAGGCAGGAGAAGCAGAACGGCAAGGAACTGGAAATACATTTTAGATCATGCTCATTACGAGGATCTTGAGAGCAATGACCAGCTTAATAGAATTAACTGCACTGAACAACTCAAGCAATTCGCTGTGCTCTTATTTATTGAGTACTGCATAAGGGAGCAAAATTAAGAGACCAGGAGTGGTTTCCATAGGAACATCAACTTGCTCGTGCGCATGTCTGCAATGTTTTCTTTCCCTTTTCCGTTACTAAAATTAGTGCTTCCCATTTTTTGGGAAAGAGGTGATCTTCCATGCGCGCTCAAYGCTAACCCAAGCCCTCCCATTGGGATGGCACCATCGCATCTGCAGCTACTCTGGAGTTTCAGGCCTTGCTCARCAAATTGTCAGTGCCTATGAGTCATTAAGACAACCTCCGTATGCCTCTGAAAATTAATGAGACATGCTTGCACACTCTAATTTTAATGCTGACAACTTCTGTCTACCTTTTATTACTATACYACAGCATAAATGGCAGGAGAATGGCCTAAGGCTTGGGGAGGTCAAGCATCATGGATAACATTGACTTGCTGAATTCCTGCATAACTCAACATAGCAACTATTATGTTTATCATTGAGAATTCACATGAATACGATAAGGTGCTCCATCACTATAATATCACGCTAATATTAATTCAGTCCATCAAGCTATATGACCTTGGAAGTCCATGTTCTGTTCTCAGAACAAAAATGGAGCTCATGTTGGTGTCATATATGGAAACCKTCTTCTCTGAGAACATGAATTACCATCTCAATCACAGGTTTCCTCCTTGTTTCTCCTGTGTCAGGTGCAAACCACTGCAGCACTGGCTTTCCCTAAGCCTGAATTCTGACCTCCCAGATCAGCTGCTCGTAAACCCCTAAAAACTGTAGAACCAGAGTAGATCCATGAGGAAGAATGCAGACAAGGAGCAGAGCCCAAGGTAGTCAGTTTTCAGTTCCAGTTATTGATGCTTGCTGCTAACCCCAAGGCTAACCCCACTTCACTTTTTGATATGAGAGTTCAAAAGCAGACTGAGTAAAGCTGAAATGGGTTGCAGACGTGATCTGCTTTGTACTCATGTCACACAAGAAGAGCACATGCTTTTGCTGCCAGCTGGTCAAGAACAGCCAGGCCATAATTTATGCAACGTTTAATGCAAAAAAAAAAAAAAAAAAAAAAAAAAGAACCTGATTTGAACCATTAGTGACACTTTATTGAGTGAAGAAAATACTGAACGTCGCATCTAGAGTGGCAACTCAGATCAGGTCGAATCTGTCTCCCCAAAGATGAATGTTATTTTTCAGGTCTTCCAAAAGATCAAACACTCATGGTTTATGGCTGTTCTACATGTCTCCTTGGAAGGAAACTTTATTCAGTGTCCAAATATCCCTCAGAATTACTCCAAAAGCATAAAGCCTCAGTTCATACTTACAAGCACATCCGCTTTGCTGCTCAGTCCTTTCCCATAATTGTCGGTTGCAATGACCTGAAACTTGAAATAGGATCTTCTCATATTTTTGAACAGCATAGCAGTTTTTATTAGCCCTGTATAAGCTTCTATCACAAAACCTTCTTTACCGTCCTTGATTGGAGGAATGATGAGTCTGTATTGCATAGCACTGTAATTCCCAGTGTCTTTATCATCAGCCTAATAGGGAAGAGAAAACAAGCACAAGCAAACTGAGTCAACATGCATGGCAAGAATCATTAACCTTGTCCTTTAGATATGGGTGCACATTGGTCCAGTGAAGCTCTTCCACCTGGGGTCTGGAACAACCCATCCTGGAAAGCAGATACYGCAATTAGTTAAAATGGTTCATTTGACTTAACTTTGCTGCACGCAGGTTTTGCTTCCCAGMAATTTCTTTCTCTGCTGTTAGCATTAAACTGCTCCAAAAAGATGTGGAGGGGAGAAAAACGGGAAAATACAAATGCAGTTTACAGGCCCGTAGCTAATTAAATGGATAAAAATRGTTCAAATCCTCAACAAGAGCATCTTCCCTCCCTTTATAGCCATTCCCTGTGCTCAGTGATTGAAGAGGTTTAATTTACAGCAGTATCACAGATCTGGTGGATGGACACAGGACACATGTCCCTGCACTCTCACATCAGTTACCACCTAGAGCGTTGCCCATTCCATGGGGCACCTACTTGCRTTATCCATTAAGTGGGCTTTGATCAAGTTATTCAAGGGCCATCTTTAGGCTGTGGCTTCAGCTCATGTTACGGGGTGGGGGAGGAGAAGAGGGAGAAGAAACATCATCAAAAAGGTTCAGGTCCTTGTATAGAATTCATAATTCATCCTGGATTTCAAACAAGAAATGTCTGATCTTGTGGCAACATCACGAGTTGCTGAGGTGGGTAGCATCACATGTGCAAGGCCCTTTGCTAGGGGTGGCTCTTAATCACCAATAATTGCCTTCTTGATGTCAGAACAAGACATAGAGGCTGGAAGTTTTAACTAACTCCTCTTTTATCTCCATTTTCAGATGATTCCTGGGAAAAGGCAGTGAGGCACTTATTCCCAAATTTTGTTCCTCAATATTCGCACAGAAATATCGAATATTTCACTCCAGTTGCTTCCACTGAAGATACAAGAGATCTTAAAATGCCAGCTAAGAGGAGTAATGCAATTACCTATCCTTAATGAAACATTTAAGCTCTGAGTGACAAGAGAAATAAAATATCCATGAAGACAGGTAAACTGCAGCTTGAAGAAGCTTGGAATGAAGAAGCTTGAAGAAGTTTTGGAATGGCTTTGCTTGATACTATTGGGGTCAATTTTGGCAAGGACTGCCCAGGAAGCTTTACATCCTTAATTTATTGAAAAAAGGAGAGCTAGAAAAAACAGAAATAAAAAACAGAAAGCCTATTTGGTTTTCAGCCCTGATGATATAGGATTTGCTAAGGGGTAGTTATTGGATTGGTTCAGTCAGGCCGTAAGCCTGATGGGTTTTTTTTTTCCATGCCAGAAAAGACCACCTTGCCAGAAAGATACGATTTTTAGTAACAACTGGTCTTAATGACAACAGAAATGTCCAATTTGGTGGTTTGTGCTCCAAAGGACGTGCTCTCCGGCCCTTTCCCGCCCACCCTGCCCCCAAATAGTTCCAATTTAGGGTGACACTGCAGACCTGAACTGCCCAAATTGGAAGAGCAAGGAGGAACACGCATACAACACAAGACATGAAATAACTTCAGCCTTTTTGAAACAAATGTCACAGCGCTACTCTAATTGCTTAGCAGGAATCACAGGACATGCCTCACAGCTGAACTTAATGAATGAAATTTCAGTGAAATGGGATTATAAGTTAATTTTCAGAAGTTCACTGGTCCTCCAGAGAGAGGAATGCCCTCTGCAGAGCTAGAATTCAGGCCCTTCTTATGTCAAAAACCATCTGCACCCATGTGGGCAAAGAGAGGCAGCAAAAGCAAAACATGGGCAATTTATCAGGGACCAATTCTACATATTTTAACTTTGCTGGGCTCCCCTCTCCCATTTTTGGTTACTGCTTGCACTGACATCCAACACTACGTGGCCACATTTGCATCGGCTGGGTCACCAGAAACAGCCTGCGAGCTGCTGACACAAGGCATCAACCTCCTTCAGCCTGGGGCTATGGGTGTTTGCTATTCCTGCCATTTGCACTGAAGGTAAATAATTTTGACATTTCATTAGGAAGAGATAGACGACATCTCAAAACCTGGGTTATGTATGTCAAAGATGAGAAAGAGTTCTACTTCATCTTCATCTTCACTGATACTTCATCTTGCTGCAGTTTATCTTGCTTTTGTTGCGTGCAAGAAATACACAGGCGGCTGTCTCCTAAATCCTCTTATGATTGAGCACTGATAAATATTTATGATTTTAAGAGGTACTGGGCCAAATCCAGGCAACATATCTCAGAGTCAAAGAGCTTTGCAGAACCAGAGTCTTGAAGGAGGTCAAGGCTGATGTTGAGGTCTCTGTGGAGCACAGGACACTAGAAGACACCTAGACAGAGATTTTGGGGGAGGCCTGTTGCAAAAATAAAGCCGAATTGCCATGAGGTTCTAGAGATGGAAAAAACACARGGCAGATGTGTCTTCAACAGCAAACAATCTGCAGCCATCTGCAATTCCCTCCTTTTAGGCACCAACAACTGCTTGGAAAGAGCCGAATTACCCATCTGTTCTCATGTCACTGAGTTAGGAAGAAAAGAGAAAATCAAAGATGCCCGTGCCTGTTTTATATGGGAAATATTTACAATTAACCATTGGGTTTAAATTTAAACAGCTAGTTTGAACTTCGCTCACATAACCAGGTTTCATCAAAATCAGCACAAGCTAAATGCAGCAGTAGTCATGGTTTAGCATGAGCGAAATTCAAGAGCAGATATGTCTTGTGTGATGTTTTTCATGCTCCTCCCAAACAAGCCACCATCAGACCCGTCAGCCCCCCAGGAAATTTTCTGAATCCTATTGAGAGTTGTTGCCCCAYGGCCTTGCCTTCAAGTGGCTCCAGGTCAGAGATTAAGTGCTGGGTGGCCACCTGGCACCTATGCTACCTTATTCCAAACAATACTCTATGCAGCTTCTCTCTGAGACACAACCAACAAAGATCTGTGCAAAAAGCCCTGCCTTTTCCAGCAAAAAGTTCAGTGAGCCAAGATACCATCTACAGATAAGTTCTTGGAAAGATACTACCTGTGTGCTTGAAATTTCGYAATACTCCTCTTAGCGGGGTGAGCAGCTTCCTGACAGAGGCCAGATGTTACAGCAGATGTGCAYGTTCGACGGAACGCCGCTGTCACGAGTATGCTTTAAAGTGGGTGTTTACCTCTACCCACGAGTGATTTCCCCCTAAAGATTATTCCCTGTGATCCATAAATCATCTTTTAACGAACAGAAAACAGCAACTGGCAAAGCAGCTCCACTGTGCAAGGAGGCAAGTCCTCCTGTGCATGTGCAAGAGCAGGAATAGCAAAGAGAAATCTTGTGCTTTGCAGGAAAAAAGTGCTCCTGGACACCAGTCTCATTGCTGCTTCTTCCCAATCTGTTGCTCCACTGTTTGTTTATCATCCCAAGGAATAAAACTGGAATGCCAAAAAAAAAAATCCAGAGGTTACTGACATGAGGGGAAGATAACTGCAGGCTTACTGCAGATATAGGTGCCTGGGCAGAATAATAATCCCAGAATTCTTCCTGGACATATGTTTTACATATCCATACCCAGCAATTTTACAGTCTGGTTTTATAAATTGCAGTGTATCAGTATATTGTGCAATAACTCTGATAAATTCCTGACGAGGCTTATGCTTAAGTAAAGAGTAATATGTGTTTTTCTAAGCGCCACTGGGGAAAAGAAGCTGTAGCATAAAAGGGCTGCTTTATTTTGTCAGCAACTATTAAGAGGTTCAAAGACTAAGAAAGGAAACGGTTTCATTAGGAAGCCCATCAGGATGAGGCACAAAACATATAAGAAAAGGTCCAAAGGGAAAATTTGATCAACCGCTACAATCAGGTTTCCTTTAGGATATATAACTGCATTACAGACACTGCTGTTTCTATTGCCATCAACCTCAGCTGCCTTCATAGTCAACCCAGTTTTATCAAATTCAGTGAGTGACTGTGAGGGACCTGGATTCACAGGATTCATTCTGGGGCTGCCTTCCTTTTCTGCAAACATTTTCAGTGCAAATATACCTCGGAAGGTAAGGAAACATCCAGAGCACGGGGAAAAAGCACCTCAACTGCTTTTTTAGAACTCTGACCTCTATTATTTTATCACTTAAATGCACTTCAACAACAGTAGCGAGGTTTATACTGGAAAAGCAAATATTTAAAATGAAAGGGCTAACATCACCACTGGAGTGAAAAGAGAATTTCCTCTAGTCATTTCCCTAAMGATAATATATTTTCTCTCCCCATTCCTCTGTCTTTGCTCCAATCCCATGTATTCTTCAGGAAACTAGGACTACACTGTTAGTACGGAAATATTATTTTTTAGGATTCCTTAGCAGTGCTGCAGTCCAGCACAAATTCTCCTTCAGAAATTCCCAGAAAGAGACTTAAAAACCTCTTTTGCTTAGACCCTGTGGTCTTGCATCCARTCACTGGACTCTAGAGATCTCCTTCATTCCTTGAGCGTCTTTGAGAGACTTTGGGGGAAAAGAGCAGGCTGATGGAGAAAAATAAACATAATGCATTCTGCAAAGGCCAGTAAGACAACAGACAAGAGAAGGAAGAAGGAAAGAATATCATGTGGGATTGTTTACAGAAGAATTGATCAAAAAATGTGTTTTCTTCCAGTAAGTGTATGTAAGAAATCAAGATATTCCCAGAGTCTGGCTCCTTTGCAGAAGGCCTCCTCCGCTTTCCAACTTCACTTTGCTGCTCTCTCAATCATTCCCTTCCCACTTTTCCCACACGCTTGGCACTCTGTGTTCCTGGGACTCAGTTGGCTCCCCAAATCCTTTCCAGTGACAGTGCAACCAATTTCACTCATTCTGACTGACTTTCCAGGCCACAAGGTCATGGACCGTGTTCACATTTTTCATTGTGTCTCCAGTGATTTACGGCTTCTCCCTTCTTTATGTTGTGTAAATATCTCATCATTTACTTATTAATACTTAGATATCCACATTTAGATTTTATAACTTCCTAATGTAGAGCATTTTGGAGCCGAGGTTCAGCTCTACGCCAGGGAAAATGTAAGCCTCCATCATCACCCTCATCGAAGCGCCTCTTACACCATGACCAGTTGGTTGTTCGTCCTCGTGAGGTGAACCCAGTGCTTGGCAAAGCATCCAACATCCCCGCTGCAGATGACTTCCCAGAGGAACGTGGCGGCTTTGCTATTTCATAACGCATGGACGCTGAACTCGCCATCCGTTGCCCCTTGAGGAAATTACTACTTTGTACAAAACACAACAGGCAAATAAGTACAGAGAGCCAACATGATGAAAAGCCATTGCTTTTACAGAGATTAAAGGAAAACTTACGGAGTTCGGCAGCAGCTCTCAGAAAACAAAGCTGGATGGTTCCCTTTTTCAAGGCAGATCAAATATCATCGGATCAACATAGATTTTTTTTTGTGATAAAAGCAACATTGCTCACAGCTTAAGTTATATCTAAAATCTTTTTCTTCAGGAAGTTCTTTACCTTTTGACTACTCTATGAACATAATTAAATAGCAGAGTGCCAAATGGTTCACCTCCTTGCTGCTGCTTTCAATACTTGGACAAGTTGGTTGCTTTGAAAAAAGAAGAACTTGGTCCTAAGTTGTAATTTTTACTCAAGAAACTCAATCCAGGAGTTCACCAAACATGAAATTTCTTCATTTTCAAGACTGGTCACTTTAAGATTTCCTTCCACGGTCTTTTTCTCCATTCTGTCTTTATAGTATGTGAAAGTTACCCAGCTGAGGATGCACAAGTCTTGAGAARTATATCACACTTAACATGAGTTGTCTTCTTCTCATATCAAAGTAGATAGATCTGTAACTTTTCTGTGATAAAAGTGCTATTTTGTCCTTATTTCCTTTGAAGTCAATAGGATTTGTCTTCTTTACTCTTTTAGAACGCCCTCCTCTTGAAGACTTGGATTTATCCCCTCTCCCACTCAATCTCTCAAGCATCCCTTCCCACTTGGAGAACCAAACCTTGACAGCCAGTGCTACAGCATGGACATCATGATAAATGCCTTTGCTGGGACCTGACTGTACAAATCATCCACTATGAAGCTCCTACTGAGAGCAGTCTTTGACTTTCAGGTTTTCAGGCAGAATATGCCATTTACAGATAAAAATAATAGAGAGATAAATAATAAACAGAGCAGAAACAAATTAAATAAAAGGCAAAATATGCTGGATTTGCTCACAAGCTAAGCAAACATGAGCTATAGTAGTTTCCATACAGTAGCCAATGTGAGCTTATTGCCCATCTTTCTAATGTCTCTTGCCTTATTTTAGGAAGGACTATCTAGCCTGACAGCTTTTATTGCAACTCTTATTTTCTCTGATGCCGATTCCATGCCTACATATGATGCTAACTATATGTATATATTATTTTACATTGAATTCATTTTTTTCCTTTCTTTAAAAATAATAGGCAGCTCACTTCAGTCACAAATTACGACAGCTTGCACAGAGACCTGAAATTGCTTCCCTGAAGCAAAAACTGTCATTTGCTATGCAAAGCACAGAGAGGCTGCTGTCGAGGAAAAACAGCCAACGAATTGAAGGTTCACAAAAAAGAAACCAAATGTAAATTAAAGATGTCAATGCCAYGCTGCGCTCCCGTGAAATGATGCCCCAGCAAAGGTATTTCCAAGGCTACTGAAGGCCATTTCCAAAAACTTCAGGCTCACCTTAACTTTAAGCACAGAAGAAAACATTTTCGCATCTTCCGATACTCCTCCAATGTAGAGTTTTTTGGTAAAGACAGGGGCGTGGTCATTCTCATCCTGCACCTCAATGAACACCTTGGCTGTATTACCTGAAACAGAGAAATAATGTTCCACTTAAAGTAAGGGTATTTGTAACACCATAAAAACAAGTATCTTCAAAATCATGGCAACAGCCGCTGAGGAAAATATGAGCTTGACATCAACCAAGAGATTCTGGGTATTTTTTTTCAATATATGCTTATTGATTGAACCTTGATTTAATGTTGMGGTAAAAATTAATTCATGGTGTTAACTGAGCTCATTACTAAGCCCTCCTCGAGCACAAACTCAGCTTGCTAGGACCTGCGAGCTTTTGTTTCACACGTCTTCGAGGTTCAGCACATCCTAAAGCCAAATAGGAGCCCTGACTATTTCTTGGACTTGCCAGAGTCACTGGGAACATCCTGTCTACCTGGTGGTCCTGCTCAAGGGAAGYCCATGAGGGTCTCCTAATAATAATGGGGAAAAAACTTTAAAATATCACAGTTTGAAGATAAGAAAAAAAGTTCAAAACATGGTGCATTTAAAACATATCAGCAGAAGAAACAAAAAAAGGAGAAAGAAAAGAAGGGGAAAAGGCATTTTGTCAGAAGAATAATCAATTATTTGCACTAATCTCTGCGGGTAAGCGAAACAATCTGAAAAATTATAGAAGAAAATTACTTTTATACATAGGAAAAGCAGCTAGAATTTTCTACAGTCTTCTCTTCAAGCTACTTGATGTGCATTTTCAAAGAGAACTTCATTCCTTGACTTCATTATTTAACACAGAAAAGATGTTAATTTTTATGTTACGTATTATGAGTGTGTGCGAATAGTCTGTTCTTGCTCCTATTGCACCCGTGGTTGTGGCTGCAGCACTAAATGCAGGGAACACCTCGATCGCATCGTGTTGGGCACCATGCTCCCTGTCCATAAAATGAATCAAACTCCTTCTGCGTCGCCTGTGCAGCCGGCACTGCTGCAGGCAGGTCTGGCGGAGGCGGCTTCGCCTCGCTCCCAGTTTGCTTTGCAATTTGCTCCCTGGCATTTGTTGCACTCGCTGGCAGCTGCCAAAATGCTCCTTTGCTTGGAGAATTTGCACTAAATGCAAAGCAAGCTATGGATTTTTATTTATGCATATACAATGCTAATAGTAGGACCACTGGCATTAAACTAAATGTATCTCTTCATCTCAACTTGTGTTGTATAGAARCAGCAGGCACTGAAGTCTTGTGTGGTTATACAATACATATACATATATAATACATAAATGTAATTCTTAATTACCCCCCCCAGCTACCTAAATAGATGTCCAGGTGAATTTCTCTGGCAAGGACTGGCCCAGGACAACAAGGACCTGGACACAGGGCTGCAGGGTAGCGCTATCYCCCAGGACTGGAGGACAAAACGTTGACATCTTCCAACTTCCAAGGCTGGCTCAAGTTGAGTGGGAACAACCAGCAAACTGTTCTAYGGGAAACCCAAAGATCCTTTGAAACAGGGAAACTCCTGACCATGAATAACCAAGACCAAGTTGAAAACACGCCAAAAAAGCTCAAGTCGGTGTTAGCRTGTGCTGATTTTTCTACAACTTCAYCACAAACAGGCTAGGAGACAGCTTGCATTCTCTGGTGCTGCTGTTTTAGATAAACAGTGATGCTAATGAATGTGGTTTATGCTAACCCTGCCGCTCCTCCATGCACTGGAAACCTTGAGCTCAAGCTGTTCCTGGCTGCATTACAAGCTAGTCTTCAAGCTGGCTGGTACATCTTGATTCGCGTGGTCCCCGAATCACTTTCCAAGCCATCTTTCCCAGCAACACCGCTCTCATCTTGCAGCAAAACAGCCATTACTACAGCTGCTCTTCATACACCAGTGGTTTTAACAGAAAAGCTCAACTTGTTAAACAAGCAGTGAACATTAACTCTGCCGGAGGGAATAGCAGATTGTGCTTTTTTAAAAAAAAAAAAAACTTGAAGGCCAACCAAGAATGGTGTATGGGGACATATGGGGCTCCAAGGAGTGACATGCCGGGCAATGCTTGGCTGAGCCAACAGCAAGTAGAGAATCGGTGCCCTTCTGCTCTCCAACACCCAAAGCAGYGGCCATCTGACAGGAGAAACGACCCTTCCACTGGAAGCCAGTGCAGTATCTAGCACATCTGATGGAAAGAGAGATAAAGTGCAAGAGGATTTCCCTGTCAAATGTGCTCTCAATCCAAAAAGATGTAAGAGCTACCAAAAATACCCCTTCTGAAGYACTGGCTGGGAGAAGAAAAGCAAGAAAGATGCATCACTATGTGMCCCACTGCAAGGCAACACCTCCGCTTTGCAGAATATGGCGCATTTCACATGTGTCTGTGATTTCCCTTTTTATATCCTTGCAAGAAGTTTCATTAAAGCTCATTAAGGAAGGAAAAGGAGAGGAGAAAACAGAAAGGCATATATCAAATAAAGGAACTATACCTGGAGGTCAAGAGATACCCACTATAGGGAGATAAATCATTTATTGTTGCAGGCTTAGCTAGATGCCATTTTTCTCTTACAGCGCCTATTCAAAGTATATATGTTAGACCTTAAAAAATAAAGATGATGTTGTTTCCACCTAAGGTTTGTGAGAAGGGGAGAAAATTATGCAAGTGAACATGTTTCTGCAAGACTTGTCTGTATGTGGAGGCAGGAAAAGGCATATTCAGGACCGTGGTAAAACCACAAATGCGAATTCTCTAGGGAGCTGGTATTTGCACCAGGGAATTTCAATTAATGCCATCTCTTTCTGCTTATCAGCAAAGAGGAGCATTGGCACTAAGGGCTATTGCCCATTAAATCACTGCTTTGGAAATCTCGAGCCCATTAGCAGAAGCAGACCTAAACCTATGGCCTTATTTCAGGGTCTTTTTTTTTTTTTTTTTTTTTTTTTTTTAAATTTTAAATTTATGAGGTTTCTATTCAATAAATTTAAAGAACTCCTTCAACTGCTTTAAGTCAATATGTGACCATATGACTTATTAAAATCAGGGAAAAAGAATAACAGTCATTAAAAAAGAGAGAGAGAAATGCACAGCAAATATACAGGAGAAAAATCAAGGCAGGAACATAAGCTGTGCAAAAACCTGTAATATTAAACTACCTTCCTTTCAGCAACCCAGAGAAGACCTGAGTGCCTACATTTCTTTTTATTACAGTCAGCATGACAAAAATCAGCAAGAACGCTTCCCAACGMAAAGGCTAGATTTTATTAGAAGGAAAACACTTTTTAGGGGGAGGAAGAAATCCCTTAAAATGAGCCAGGACCAAAATAAAAGGATCAGTAAATAAACTTCTTTGCCTGGAGRTATCGCAAAACTATTTTTGCAATATTACTTTTTCCCTCCACAAGATTATTCCTGCTTTTAAAACTTACTTTTGGAAGGGACACGCAGATTGGACCGGACCACCTGCAAGGAGTCTGCTTGAACTCGTAGCTCGTAGCTCTTCACCCTTTCATAGTCCAGAGGCTTCTTAACTGAGATCACTCCCGTCTGGTTGTTTATAGCAAACACATCTGTAATCCAGCAAAACCAAGAGTAACTCTCCACGATCCACATTTTTTCCACTTTTTTTTTTCCTTTTTAACGCAAAAGAGCTGACACTCTTTGATGTTGTCTTCCAATGAACCCAACAGCTGAGTCCAAGCTAAGTCTGAATTCAGCTAGGTCCTAAGAATGAYCGGCAACAGAAGGAATCAATTTCCTTTAAAATAACTCAGTTTTTCTTGCAATAACTCAAGCCACAGCATCTTGCCTTGAAATTGTTCCTCTGCAAGGCAGGCACGAGCTGGTCACACTGTTCCTAAAACTCACTCAGTGTGCATGGTCCATCTTGATGGAGAGAACAAGTAGGACCTTAATAACAACCAACATGTGGGTGCCACTTTGCAGACACAAAGTTTTCCCCAAAGACAGCACAGCTGTGGGAATCGCTGCCCCTTTCCGAGGAGCAGAGCCTCCCCTCTCCCTGCACTCCACATGGCTTTGCAAGGAGTCCATCTCCAAAGGCTTGGTGACAGCCAGCACGAAGTCCTCATCCCCTGGACATGATGAGGAGTGATTTCATCTCCGAAGCTTCACTTCCCGTCGGTTCTTCTCAACACCCGGCCAGCCCATGACGCTGCTACTCACCCTCTTCGTTTCCCGAGACGATGGAGTAGACGACAGTCTGGTTGAGGGCGGCCGCGAGGACCACGGCGACCACGGTGCCCCTGGGCGCGCTCTCGCTCACTGGCGGTGGCCTGCGGAACCAACCACAAGGACCCGCGTTACCCCCTCCACCATCCCCACTCGCCCGCACGGTGGAGAACTCATAAATATCTGCCTYGGATCATCATCCAAACGATGGTCAGGTAGCAAAGCAAGAATTCCTTAGGAACATCTCACAGGTATCTCACTATCGGCTCACTGTGCTGAGATGCTCTCCAGGAAACCATCTGCAAATCCATGGGTGCATTGAGATCGAATCTTTTCGGTATTTAGTACATCATTACTGATTAATTGTGGGTAGATTTGGAGACAAAACAAAGTAGTTTTATTAAAAACAGCACCCAGGAGCTCTAAAATTTAGATTAAATGCTTAACCTGTCTCTCTCCTACTCTTTAGCCAGGAGCAGCTTGAAGAGGTGCCTGTATCTCTCTCTCTGGTGCAGCTATTTCATGGTGTCATGCTTAAGAATTACAAGCTGCTGCTGCTGCTGCAAAACATCTTTGGTCCTCAAAAAAAAAATGAGGAGAAAAAAAGAGAGCGGTAAAATAATGTCAACATCTATAAAGTGTTGAAAAGAGAGCGCAAATTGCACAGGGCTGTTTTCTTTTGGTTTCCTATATCTGCATCATTCCTCTTGTGATCAGAGCGGGACAGGGAGACAGACCATGCAGCAAGTACTGTGTAGGGCAGAGCTATTTTTAATCAAAGTGAAATGGTAACTTTCCCTCTCTTTCTTCTTCTCTTTTTCCTAATATTTTTCCCCTCGTGCCAGGCAGACTAAGCCTCTCATCCAGTTTTCAATTTGTGTGCGATCCAATACGCTTTAAATCCACCGTGAAATGTTCCTATCACCAAAAGTAGGAACCCTGAGATTTAATCAAAAATTAAATTTAAAATCAGGCAAAGCAATAATAAATTGGAAAATTGGTTTAATAATGTGATGTGTATGTATTACACACTCACATCTACTCTATTGATGCTTTAGGTCATGGAGGTCCATGAGAACTTCATTTTTCAGGGGGAGCTGGGGATTTTTTTAATTACATTACTCAGATTTTTCTAGCTAAACTTGTRTAAAATACTATTTAAGCCCTCGCCTTGCAAAATCATCGCTTCTCCAACATTAACTGCTTTAAATTTTTATTTGGTTGCAGCTGCTTCTAACCATCCCTGGCATTTCACCTTAGGCTATTCCCTCTGGCTAGGAGATATACTGATGAGCTCCTGCTCCTCGCAGGAAGTGGTCTCATCACCTTCTTTTTTCCCCTTGATGCTTTGCATTAAAAGAAGTTGTGCAGAACATTAAAAAGAAGTTTGAATTCATGCATTTCCCTGGAAAAAGATCAGCTGCAAACAGCACCATGGAGCTTCTCCAAGGAGTCCAAGTGACACAGGAACCAAATGGGCTGAAATGTTTCGATCGGGATTATCACAAAAGCAGGAGGTGGGAAGACTGGGAAAACCCATCAGCTATATTGAGCTCAAGCTCAATATAGGACTCTCATGTATGAGGTGGACCAATATGAGGAAGATACCAAGGATGATGCTGCAGTTTGGAGCTCTGAGGATACCCCAATGTTGGCAGGAGTTTCACATGACACTGGTGTCACTATTTCTGTGCCCTGTTCCATACCTTGGAGRTGCACATTTGTGTCACAAATGTTGTCAGCACTCCTTCACCCATTTTGATATTTTTCATTAAAAAAAAAAAAAAATCCACTCAGGCGAAACACATGGGAGGAGAATACAATGGACTTCATCATCCTGGGAAAATGACTGCACAGTCAAATGCTCTAAATCACAAAAAATAACTGAAATAATTTGGAAGGAGGAAATTACAACCTTACATGCTCATTTTGCAAGTAGTTGGGTGGTTGTTTTGCACCCAGATGTGCTGGACCTGGCTGCTACCTGACCTGCTTGTGCAGAGGAGCTGGACAAGATGTTCTCCAAAAGTCCCTTCCCACCTCAACCATGTTGTGCCTCTGAGCTGGATGGGGAAGGAAAGCAAGAAAACTGACAGGGAGAGAGACTTCAACAAACACAGATCATGAGCATCCTAATGAAAAACTTACCATGTTTAGCAGTGGAAGCACATTTAAGTGGCACCATTTCCAGGTGGTCCCGAATTAGGGAGATTTCACGGATGAAAAGCTTCCTCTACCCTAAATGCCAACGTGTCAGCCACCCCATAAACCCATTTTGCAATTAAAATAACTGCTCGGCTCAAAAGCAGATCGAGAAAAGCCTCTTTGAATAACCCTTCCCATTGAGTGCTGATCCGCCTCCGTAATTTTGCTCATGATACACAGCAATTTGCTCAGGCGATCGCCGCCTACCGCGCTGACAACTTTAATTAAGCAGAAGCCATTGCGGCTCCTCTTTTATCAAGCAACGGAGAGGAAGGTCCCCGTGTCCCCAGCTCCCTCTTTCACAGGGAAGGCAGCCACGACGCAGAGCCTTGCGCCTACCACGAGCATAGGGAGATGCTGCCCTACATTTGCATCAAGCAAGAGCCTGCGATTCTCTATTTCACATTATTTCTTCCCGAATTGGAACTCTGGGTCACCATACAAGCAAGTTTTCAAAACAGAAAACAGGGAACTATATAAGGTAACGGCCTTTGGCATTTTTTTTTTCAGCAAACCACATTCAGTTTGGAAAACTTCATTTTGGTCGGCTCCCATTCATCTTAAATGCCCAAGACCTGTCGTCATTGTTGAAGCTCAGCCCCTTCTAGGAGCCCAGGAATGACCTGCATCCCACATGGGACAAAGGGAAAGAGGCTGCAGCTGGAGACGCCTGCAACTAAAAGGTGATGGAGTAACCAAATTTAGGGAAAATAAGACACTGTTAGGCTCTTGCATCAGGAAAAAAACACTGCAATGTAAAAGATATCCAAACATAACAATAATTTAAGACCTTTACTTATAGCACAGCACGTTAATAACCCAAATACACCACCCAACTGGTGTCTTTTCAGTTTAAAACCTAACGGTTGTAACTTGGATGCCTAAGCACTTTACCTGTATTCATCCTGGGTGAAGCGTGGAATTACGGAAGGCTGCAGCACAGCAATTTCCACCATCGTGGTGTTGGACTTCACAGGATCCCCATCATCGTACGCAATGACGACTAACTACAAACGACACAGAACATCCCCCTCTCAGTGTAGGCAAGGGAATTTTTAGGTTCATTTGCAATGTACTTCTCACACAGCAAGTCAGGTGAGCTTTCCTTTTGCTGAAGATCAGATATATTGCATAAGGAGAACCGGGGGGGG
>NW_020455578.1:61381-105042 GCF_003342845.1 Nothoprocta perdicaria
TGGTAAGAATGGCTGGACAACAGAAGGAAAAAAAGGGGGGGGGGGGGGGGGGGGGGGAAAGCATTGCAAACCACCAGTTGAACCATCTGCTATTAAATAAACCAAAACATGGTGAACTGGAATTCAAATTGCACTGTCCTCTGTAAAACACATTTTCAAAATACAATGACTGCTTAACGTACCTGACTTTTGTATTTTTCCACCTTCATGTCTAGCTACTGATCGCCCTCAAGTACAAACTCCACAGACAACTTCAGCTTCTTTAAGAGTACCATTTAGTTTTACATTTAGGCAGTGGAGTACTTTTCTAGTCAAAAAGTACTTATGTGAACCCATAAAAAGAGAGGAAAAACACAGGAAAAAAAAAAAAAAAAAGAAAAAAGAGAGAGGAAGGGGAAACGGGTAAGAATTCCCTACCTAAAGAAAAATTATGGACATACAACAGGTCTTGGAAAGGATCTTTAGGATGCTAAATCCTAGATGAGAGTCTAATTTTTTAAGACTGGCTGTGCTAACTCTGGAGTAACGGACAGTTTTCTAGCTCCCTCTCTCCATTCATTTGTTCTTAGGAACATCCTTAAGACTGTGAAGACACGTACTTGGCAGATACAGAGTCTTGCTTTGCCTTCAAGACCCATCTCCCAGCTTGGCCAACCACCCCATCTCATCGCTGTTGTTGTAGACATCGCAGCCCCGCACAACAGTGGAAAACAAGCACTGAAGAAACGCAGCCCACAGCAACACTGGTACCTTGAACACCGTGCTCGGCTCTTCATTGAGGTTCACGCGGGTCACCACACGGCCYGAGTTCTCCTCCACGTCGAAGATGCTGGCGCTGTAGGGGAACTGCACGACGTCCACTTTGTACCGCACTCGGCTCGCCGGGGTGCCCTGCAARGCAACAACAACCCAAACCCATTGGCCCAGGCTTCGCCCCTGTGAGGCTGGTCAAGGTTTAAAAGGCAGCAACAGTAACACAGACCACGGTGAAGCCAACGTGCAACCTGCCTGCCTGACACAGGCGGTTTTTGAGGAGCCTTCTCAAAGAGAAGCTGTATCTCATGGTGAAAGAGCAGCAGCCTCTCAATGAGGAAAACGATCAGAGATTTGGAAAGTTGTTAGAAAAACAGCTGAAAACAAAAACAAAAATGTTTCACTCACAGAAAACACTTAAAACATGAAGTTGACCATTGCTTGTGTTGGTGACTCTTGGGGTTTTTGATGCAGAAGCAGGATCGTGCTTCAGGTGGGCTAGTCCTCCTCTCAGCAACATCCAGTATATGAGCCTAGCTACCTGCTTTAGGTATTTCCACCTCCTAGATAAATAATGTTGCTTTTGACAAACAGCTTCCGCATGTATCCATTGTATTCCTCCCACAGCACCGTCGGGAAGGAAGGATCCCATCTTGGGCCAGGAAGGATGCATTTCCAAGTGCACCGGGCACTCAGCATCTGTGTTTCAGTCCCAAGACACTGTTCCTAGGCAGCCATCGCCTGTGATAAGCCAAGCTTGGGTCTGCCAAATAAACCTGGAGGACTGATGAAGTCTTATATGGAAGACCATGCTTAGAGTTAAAATTATTTTGCTAGGCTGTGCACATTAAAGAGGTGCAAATCCTTGAAAATGCCAGAAACTGCCGAGATCGCAGTGTAACAACGGTGATTACACAACTTTCCCCCTGACATTCTGGGATTTAGTTCATCAACACTGTAATTAAGGGCAAATTACCTGCTGAAATCCACTCTACTTTGTTTAGAGAAATGGTCCTCATATTTGCTTGGGAAGCTAAAAGCTATCATCATTAAACATGCACACTCAAGGTAATTTGGTTTTAAATAAACAAAATTCACATCATGCTATTCTTCCTGATATGGCCATTGGGTTGGCTTTCCTCCTGTCATCTCTGGAAATAACAAAACTGAGATTTATTTTCATTTACTGTATTCTGGCACCAACACAATTATGAGAAGCTCCAGAGAGACTTAGTGGGGAAATCTATTTATAAGTAAGTTTTAATCATCTCAAATATTCATCATCTTTTGCTTCTGTTTTGAATTAATTTAGATGCATTCTTATGTCAACAGCAAAACTCCAATACACTAGGCAATATTTGCAATTAAACCAACAGAGCAATAGACTTTACATAGCAGGACTCATGCCACAAGCATCTTTTTTTTCCCCCCTCGTTTTTCACTCATTTTTGGATACCATTCTAGAATTCACTAATTACAATTTGTTAACGTTTTATTTAAGTGGGCTCCATTTCTAACACACATTGCAAGCTGGAGGCGACATTCTTGCTATTTTAACAGGAATTTTACCCCAGCAGTGACTTCAGGCATGAAAAAAAAAAAAGCTGTGGAGTGTGCAAAACACCCAAAGTGCACATTTAAAAACAAATATCGCATCTAAATGTACCATCATTAGGGACCTAGAATCCCATTAGGTATTCATTATTCATAACGAATAAAGACACACCATCCATAGGTTTCAACCAACACTGGAAGTGTTTTACGTCACGGAAAGTTGACCGAGGACAAACTGTAGAGTTATTTCAATGGAAACTATTGAGGAGCACTAAGGGCAAGCACACACAGCTGGCTGCACATGCYCTTCCTAACACGCTGCAAGTAAAGCGACAATTAAGCACGGCCCAGAATTCATTTATGGACATGTTACTGATGGTCTGCAAAAGCAGCATTACTGCTCCTTAAAGGACAGTGATTAAAAATGCTTTGCATGGGATTCAGAAAAGAAACATGGTCCAAATGTTGTGGTATCCAGGCACCAGCTTGGGCAGAGGAGGGTGCAGAGTTAGCCCTTGTGGACACTACATGGAGATACCACTGTTCCCAAAGCTGCTGCTGCACCACTAAAATTTCCACCTCCCTAGAGCAGCAGGACCCTCTCCTTGGTTTAGGCTGCTCAGCTCTGCAGCGAGAGGCAGAGAAGAGGCATGAACTCCTCTTTCATCTGCTCCTTTGGATCTGAACCCCTGGGATTAGAGGTTCTCCAGTGTCCCTCAAGTCTTGGGTAAACACATTGGGCCAGTTCAGGTGTGAGCAGCTCACAGGGATGGAAGCGGTTTCTTGAAGGAGATCATGCCACACCATGGATTTCCTGGAGCAGGTGATTCCGTCCCTTCTCAAGAGGATGTCTGCCCTTCATAGGTGGGCTTCAAACCAGCTGTGGGCTGAGAACTGAACACTTATGCACAGAAACCTTAGGGTCACATGYGCCAGCTCTAAAATTTGAACCAGTTCAATCCTTACTAAGCAGCTTGGTGAAAGAGCCTGATCTAGCAAATCCTGAATTAGTAACTGTAACATGCTGCATACAAAAACAACATAAGCTTTTAGGACTGTGACACGAAACAGCTTTAAGAGCTCATTACATTGACAGCAAGCTTCCCTTAAACAAACCTGCAACGGGTGCTTGCAAATCCAGCAGGAACCGTTTGTGAGAGGCTGAGCTCAGATGGCTTTTATCTCTGATCAAATACCTGCAAAATCTCTAATTAAATATCTTCTGAGCATTTCGTTTTCAGCACGTGTGTAGGAGGAGACAATAGGG
Source organism: Nothoprocta perdicaria (assembly GCF_003342845.1). NCBI lineage: Eukaryota > Metazoa > Chordata > Aves > Tinamiformes > Tinamidae > Nothoprocta > Nothoprocta perdicaria. Next base: position 64,956 of record NW_020455578.1, read on the forward strand.
ATGAYTGGTCTCATTTCACCAAAGGGCTTCATGGCACCAGACTGCTACAAGGTGTCACCAGACCAGACAAACCATTCAGTGAGATGTGGTGAAGTTGGGGACACAGGTGGCCCATAAAAAGTAGAGGTCTGCATCAGGTTGTATTGAAAATAAATTAAGACTATGCAGGCAAGAAACAGCCTGGCTTTGGCAAGGATTACCTCAATGGAAAAAAATAATAAAAAGGCATATATGAATCCTAAGAACATGGTCATAAGGAAATTAAGCATCTACTTAATCTAAGCCTCAAATAACTGAAGAAACTCTCCCTTGTAAATTCTTGGAGGATTAAAGGCACTTAGAGGAGATAGCTAAAACTACCTGGCATCTTTCATCACCTCAGTAACGGATACACTGATCATGGTGAAGAAATACTTAAGACATGCATAAGAATAAAAAACTTGGACATGCTTTTCGTATATGCGTTATATATTTAGTTTTGATTTAAGTCAAATCAACCACTCAAAATCCAGAGGACTCATCCTGTTATGTCACAGCAAAGGAATGGGGACAGAAGGGACAGAGAGCAGTCACGAGGACCCTCTCCATGTCTGATGGATAGATTYGGTAAGACTGATGAATGAAAGCCGAATGGAGATGGGCATCTCCATTYGGAGATGGGTACTGCCATGATGCTCAGAAGCGCTCGAGAGGTTCAGACAGTGACTTTGTTCCTGCATGGAGGAGTGAAGGTGTCTCACCACCATGAAGAGTCCAAGATATCCTTGGAAGGAGCCACAGGGCATATGCCACCTAAAGGGCACTACCTCACACTCATCAACTCTCTACGCTTGATTAAATGTTAAGAGCAGTTGAGTGTGGGAAAGTAAGAAACGCCTGGGGTCAGGCATCCTACTCACTCACCACCTCTCAAACCCAACGTACCAACGTGGCCAAAAGCAAATGTCAGGTTTTTCTCRCTTCCTCCCTTCTCTTGGCCTCTGTTCCTGCCATCTTTGACACTTCCTTCTCTTTTATCCCAGTCTTATGCCCATAACTACAGACTTTTAGTCCTGCTCTCCTCAGAGCTCCCTTTTCTTCTCATTCCTCATCTTAAAAATACATGTTTTGGTAGAGGGTATTATCATACCTGCSCCCCAACACTGGAAAAAAATGTATTATGGACTGCAGCAATAAACGAAATACATTGATATTACATATATTAGCAACACATGCAAATCTAATTTACTGCACTTCAATTACCAGAATGGTATTTCAGATTAGATTTAAAAAATAAAATGTAAAGCTAACTTCGTAAAGAACAATTATCAGTTACTGCAAAAGGAAGAGAAATGAAACTGGAAAATAACAGAAGTAAAAAACTGATRAGAATTTAAAATGACACTTGCTCAAGATGAACCTTCAAACCCTACTTTGGCCGCTAGCAAAATGCATTCATTTCCAAGTTTTAATTGACATTTCACTAAGGAGTTGAAGGAATAACTATCAGAGCTCTCTCATGTCTGCAGGCCAAGATTTTACGACCACTTCAAAATCCACAGGTTAAAACAAAACCATCATAAAACCCCTACTTGGGATCATCTGAATTTAACACAGAGATTTTTGGTTTGACATTAGTAATTGGTAATCATGACACATTTTTGCACCCCAAACAACCCATCCTCTACACCTGTCTTCTAATGACAATCCATGAAGGTTGACTTTGGTGGCCTCATCTGTTGCCACTGCTGTCACCGCCCTGGCTCCCTGGGGACTAGGAGGGACCACTGGGCCCACGTAGGCGCCTCCCAGCAGCCCTGCCCATGCCTATGTCTGGAGAAGGAGCAAGCCCTGCTTCTGGGTCACCTTCTCCAGATGTTGCTTTCAACCTGCTCTGCCCCTAGGGCAAGACTATGAGACCAACTGCAGCCCCACTCCGGCGGCCTCAGGGCTGGGCAAGGCGAGAAAACGGTGTCTTCGGGAGCAAACGGAAGGCCATCAAGAGTGGCCAACCTCTATCTTCTGCATCCAGACCCACCCTTCTCCTTTTATAATAGTCTTGTCCTTACGGCAATTTGAACAAAGGGGCTCCCGCTGGACGGACAAAAGGCCCTTATTTTGTCTAAAAATTTCTAGCAAATTTGTACCAAATCCCTCGTGACCCCACTGAATGTCACAGCCAGCTTGAAATAATGTGCTGGTAGCATAGAACATCTAAACAGGCTTAGGTGTTCATAGTTTTCTCGTCATCTCTTTTCCCTTCTTCTTTTCTAGCAAAATCTGTAAGCCCTCAGCAGGAAATAAAACACTAACTTAAAAAAACTGTTCTACTTTAAAAACTATATATATATAAAAAAAGGAAACTTCGGACTTTACGGCTATTTTAGTCCTTCTGTGCCYAAGGGCTAGCTTTATTTTTCAGTATTCACATAAATCAAAGCAAGGCAACAGTTGATCTCAAAAACATTACGATGACATGACTGTTCTCCGCTCTTACGCCTGTTGCAATGGCAAAAAACGGTGTCCCCCACTTTGCAATTTGTGCCTGTCAGGCACGTTCATTGATTTCTCCACAGACACAGAAACTGCTGCCATAACTTCCTGCAACCTATACAAGATGCGAGGAAATCACCTAAAAGGAATCTGGGAGAAGTAAGTATTTTAGTTGGGTTTTATATCCTCCTATACACATGATTCTGTGTCGTGCTGAAGAGCACACAAGCTCATCTGCATCCAATTGTTGTATTTATCCACCTGTGTAACAGCAAGAGCTGCTAGAAATGGGAAAAGTCCAGAAAGAAATAGGCAAGACGTGTCTGCATAAAAGATGATGGGTTGATGGGATTATTCTTTTTTTTTTAAGAAAATGTGAAATGTGCTAATTGCACAGAATTAAAAATATACAAGCACACACAGATTCATTGGGTTAAGTATTTTGTAAGGCCAAAATACTGTGCTATAAAATAATCAAGAATCTAAAATAAATACTGATACAGAAATGGAGCTAAAATGATTCTCTGACATTGAAACAGAGCATTCCAGTACATGGCACTTGGTTCACTGAAAATGTACATTCAAAAAATCATCTAAGCTACTGCCCATTTGTGTCGCATCMCAGCCATCAGCCTTTAAGGTGTGTGAAATGGTGCCTCCCAACAGTTTCCTTCCAAGATTATCCTCCTTGTGATGTCAAACAGCCAGTTAGAAACTACACCCGGCTGGCAGCACATCTTTGAGGCTTACTGTCCTCTGTGTGTCATCCTGTCCCCAATTTTTGTCATCTTTTGTTTACAGGAATTACTATTGCCCTTCAGAAGGGCTAGTGAGTCAGAACCAGGGGTTCAGCTCTGTCAAGTGCTTCAGGCTTCATCCCTGACTCAGTTGCACCTGGCTCAGACACTGCATGCCCAGGAAGGAGCACCAGGACTCATGACAGTCCCCTTTGGTGTGGTGAACGTTAGGTCACCTAGGAGGACTCAAGACATCTGATTGCCTTGGAGGTGCAGAGCAGCAACCCAATCTTTTTGCTTACCGGGGGATCTTGGTCCTCAGCTGTAACAGTGGTGATAACGGTGCCCTTGGCTGCGTCAGGAGCGACCATTCCCCTGTAGAGCTTCTTGCTGAAGACTGGCGAGTAATCATTCATGTCCTGCGAAACACAAGGGAGAGTTCAGGGCTCGAGGGCCAGCGAAAATTACAGACACATTTGCAGTTGTGGCTCTTCTTTGGGGTTGGTTTTCCAAACTCTAGCCCAATCCCTCCTTCCTATTTGCGATTCCCTCCCATTACAAATACATATATAGAAAGATAAATATATATATATATATTATGTATATGCATATGCACTCATATGTATGTGCCAGTATATACATTAACTAGTGTTCTCTGGGCAAAAAGTGCAAACGTAGGGCAACGTGCACTGACCTGCATACAGAGCTACAGCTCTCATCCAGGATCTTGGGATAGTCAAAAGTTTTTGTTTTCACCTGTCCCAAGTCACCTGAAAGTCTCTTTTTTTTGAGGCCAAAACACTCTCCTTGTGAAGCCCAGCAAATTTATCTACATATTCCTTTCAAAAAATAGAAGTATGTATCTCTCAATCTTAATTCTTATTGTAATGTAAAAATTGGCTTCCAGCTTTCTTCGCAGAGCCACCCCCGTAACTTGAATTTTTCTTCCCCCACCTCTGCTAAAGCAAAACACACACTTCAGCTTTGGGACTCATCAGCCCAAATGCACCTAAAAGCAAAGGATCTGGGCAAAATTTATATAACGGCGCTTCCAACCCGTTCAAAGGAAGCTGTAACTCCCCATGCAACAAGCACTYGTGTGCTGCACTAAATGTCATTTAAAACATTCATCCACATTTTGTCAGTAGAAATTATAGCAAAATAAACATCTATATTAAAAATAAAAAATTGCTCTTACAAATCCACGTATTGCAGATTGGATAATTAATWCAAGAAGCTCGGCAGTTGTTCAAACTGCAAACTTTCCCCCCTCCATCCTCCCATTTTAAAACAGACTTTTAGATCATCAAATTCAAATGAGAGGCAACGAGTCAGGTACTTCAAATAGCACTCAAGGGAATACGCTTTGGGGAAAAAAATAAGAATTAAATGCAAACAAAGTAGCATTTCCTCATGGAGTTCCAGCCACCACATGCTCTACTCCCTCCCCTTCTTGACCCGTTTGCGAGAAGTTAATTTACTCCATTGAATTATTAAGAAGAAATAACAATAATAATAAACTCAAGGACTGTTTTGCACAGGCAATCTCATCCTGGCATGTGTACAACACACCGGCGTTGCTTCTGCTTTGCCTCCTCAAATGCCTCCGGGAGCAGCACAGCATGAGAGCAACCTCATACAGGTCAACACCCAAAACTATGAGAACCATGTAAAATCAGATTGCTTCACTTTATTTATATATTTTTTAATTATGGGAGGATTGTGGATCCCTGGATGTTTTTCAGAACCCCCCAACCTTCTAGGAACAAGATGTGAGCAGCCAAGACACCTTCATCTCCATCCACAGGAAGACCATCCATAGGTCAACACCTTAACTCCATTAACTTAGCTATCTATACTCACCTATACGRTGCCATTATTTCCATTTCAAGTTATGTACCTAAAAGATTTGTTCAAAGTTTTGACTCTAATGAAAAAAAAGCACCTATCAAGCACCCCAGCTAATCTGCCAGGACCAAGGCTGGAGGATTGAACCACAGCAAGTAATCCCTGGGGTTGGGGTAGTTTGGTGATAGCAAGATATTTGCGGATGCTCACTGGAACACTGGGTTTTCCTCCATCTGGAAATTCATTCAGATCCATGTTCAGAACAGTCCCAGCACTGAGATGGAGGGATGGACAGGGTTTTAGCACCCATCTCACTGCCCAGCTTGCAACAAGGCATTGCTAGAAACTCCAAAGACAGGGCAGGTACGGGCAGTGCAGGACCACGTATGAAGAGATGCATGGGGATGTATGAGCTGCACATATAGATATGTGTTGCAAGCCCAGATCTATATGCAGAAACACTCCCATGCAGAAACACCCCCATGCATCAAAACACCTTCTGAATCAACAGGCGTGTAAAGGGACAATAATGCAAGGGATAAAAACTATAAGCCATAGAAGGGAGCATCCAGAACGCCGTGTACCATCAGGGGCATCATCTACCCCACCATTCATTCAGGAGCTAGGGCTGGACTTGGTGCTTTGAGGACCGTCCTCACCGAGCGGATGACAGGAACCGTCCCACTCTCGTAGCTGCCCAGGACGTGATGACCTTGTGCCTGCACAACATATTTTCTACCTTTGTCTTTTCTTTTTAAAAAAGGTTTTCTGTTTTTCTGAATACATACCTATTTGAAGACAAATGCCTTAAGAAACACATTTTGATTCTTTCAGAAATTCGCTATGTTGAGAGTAAATTCCTTTTCCAGAAAAAGTTTGAGCCACTTCTTCCTTTGGTGCATAGACAGAAAAGGCTCAGGGAATGACATCAAAAGCTATTTGGTTCCTGCATCCACTTGGAAAGTGCTGAGGAAGAGGATGKATGAGTAGGAAACCCTGGCACCATATCTCAATCTGAGAAATTTTGCTGAGATGGAGAAGCACTGCAGAAATATTCCTACACCTTTGTGGTCAGCACCAATAACCTGAGATGTCCCCTTTCTCTGTCATTATTCAGCGAAGTTGAACTGAGCTGAGTAATTCAATAACTGAGACAAATAATTCAATAACTGAGCCAAAGCTGACAAATAGAACTCTTCAAAATATTAAATGGAACCCAATGGACCAATGCCACCAAACTAAAACAGGTAGTAAAACTGCTCGTGTCTGAACTGTAAATAATTTTTAATTTGTGGATCCTCACAAAAACAAACAAAAGACTCAAAAGAACAACATCAAAAACCAAAATAGCATCAACCCCACATTACTGGCGAGAGAGCTGAAGGATGAAAGCGATGCTGTAGCTCACCTTCAAAAGCAACTCATGGTGCAAAAGTGCTAAATAAGCCTGTTTCCTCTGCAGCTCTGTATTTCACGCAGCAGAAACCCAGAGGTAAGATGCAGCGTGCCACATCAGCACTCAATACACCCGAATGGTTCATAAAATTACAATTTATGAGAGCTTTAACTGAAATATGACAGCGTCACTTTTGCAAACAATCTTACTGCCATCTTCCAGGGATGCTAAAGGGCTAGCTGTTTAGATCTGCCGAGTCTTCACAAATCAGCCTCTCTGCTTCATAAATCCACACACCCTGGTTTAACTACGTAATTCCACAGAGCAGAATAATTACAGCTGCTCTAAACTGTGCGATTAACTGCACTAGTCAGTGTCGGGAAAAGGCAGTTGCTTCCTGCAAAGGGAAAAGGAGGAAAGCAGCTCTGCTGCCAGGCTCCCAGGTTTCACCTCGCAGGGCTGCCCAGATTTTGGGTGTTGGACAGGACTTTTCCCTCTCACCTTGATCCTCACGGTGACAGTAGCAAGACCGGGGGGCATGGTGCCCTTGCTGTCGAAGGCTTCCACTAGGAAGGTGAAGGTGGCTTCCGTGTCGGAGAAAGACTCATAGTCCAAGGACTTGAGGAGCGACAGCTCTCCCGTGTACTTGTTGAGCGCGAAATACTGCAGTGCTTCCTGCGTGCGAATCYGGTAGGTAACGTTAGCACCGAGATCCACGTCCTTAGCCTGGAGAATGCAATACAGGGAAAAAAAATGGTAGGAAAATCCATTTTCATACAAACACAAAGGCAAACCTATTTCCATCAGTATGATGAGCGCCACACTGCTGAYTACTTGAACTGCTTGTTTGACTAACAGTCTATCTGCTGCTGGTTTCAGAGCAAACCCACCTTCTTGAAGCCATCTGAGGACAGACCCTGCTCGTCAGGACGCTGACCTGAACACTGGGATGACGCGTAGACTTCCTTCAGGAAGTGACTCTCTGCTGTCTTTAGATATCTAGCTTAGCCTTGAGCATTTAGCTCTCCAAGTATTTTTTATAGTCCATGAGGAGAAGATGAGGACAGCCCCAAGGGCCTGCTTCACTTGAACATCTTGGACAAGCACAGTTSTAACCACTTCCAGAGGCAACTTGTCTGCACTGACTACAACACAGGGTCAAGACATTTCAGTTGTCTAAATTACTTGGATTAAGTCCTGTCTTTGTGAGCGAAGAAAACGGTTGGGAGCAACACGATCAGCTTCCAAGAGCAGAAAAAAAGACACTGGAGAATAAAACCCCCTTCCAAAAGGTGTTAAGTGCAATAGTAGCACGCTTCAATTTTTCCAAAGAAAAACTGCAACATACCCTGACGTTTCCAAATGCGTTTCACCACGTAAGTTAAAAACACGCATCTCCCTGTTGTCCCCTTACCTCTATTTGCAGGAAGACGGTGCCAGGCGGCAGGTTTTCTGGCACACAGACCGTGTAGGACGCGTTGGTGAAGACGGGGCTGTTGTCATCAATGTCCAGCACCTTGATGGCCAGCGTGAGCGTGGAGCGGCGGGGGTCGGCGGCGCCGTCCGTCGCTTCCACCGTGAGCTCGTAGTAGTCCCTCACCTCCCGGTTCAGCTTTACTGCCGTGTAAATGCTCCCATTGGACGTGATGCGGAAAAGGTGATTGAGGTTTGCCAGGCTGTAATGAACTTGCCCGTTGACTCCGGCGTCGGCGTCCGTAGCCTGGAAAAACGGAGGAAGAAACACTGCAGTTMAGGGCATATTTTAAATGCAAGTCATACCCACGTGGGAGCACCAAGCTGAGAGTCAAACCCGATCTCTGCCTGTTGTGATTTYGCTCCGTCGGTCTCTTGGCACTCACCTACCCTACCAAGCCTCACATTTAAGTATCAGTAAATAGACCTTGCTATTAATTACTAACCCTTCTAGGGATGGACAAGATTGAGATAACTTTCTTTCCAGAGTTGGTAGATYCCTAACACAGTTTGAAAGTTGATCCTTTTTTTTTTTTTCCCCCCTCCTTAATTAAAGGCCTGATTAATCACGTCACATGAATTAAGCAAAGGGCATTGTATCAGCAAGATGGTTGCAGTTATTTCCCTTTATAAATGAGAATATGGACCACAGGGAGGACTGCAAGAGATTCGGAGGCTTTGTTATCAGAACAGCCATCAGGAAATTCCTCTGAATCTTTAATAACAGTAAAGGTGTTCATTATGAGACTTTATAATGAAACCATTTATCTTCCCAGAAATCAATTAAAAGTTAATTAAAGTTGTTAATAGGAAAAATTCCACTCCTCTTTCCTCCTGCTCTACATCAATGCAATAAGCTGTAAAAGCTACAACTTCATAATGACCAGTCTATAGATAACACAACTTTTTAATCAAYGCATGGCTGATGAAGTTAGTTTACAACTGATCCCATTTCCTCTGTGGTCCTCTGAGAAGCCTCTAGCACCCACTGCTGCTTCTCAGATCTACATGACTACCACCATCTCTAACAGAACTGGCTTATAAAGTATGAGAGAAGGAGGAGAACCTGGAGACCTCAGAATGCAACTAAATCATTGCTTTATTTKTATGGTCTATGTGGTCTACAAGACTACAGCCTCCATCTACTATGGGAAAACCAGATTTCAACCACCAACTACACTCCAACACCAAGAAAACTTTCTGAACGTGAACAATGATGTCCCAAAGTAACGTATGATCTTCCTCAGTTCTTAAACAGCTGGAAAAAACAATTCTGGGACACCCAGATTACCAAAGCCTCTCCGAAGGGGTCATTAGTTCTGAAATACAACGACAACTGTGTAAACGTCAACAATATTAATTGTAKCATTAAGGGTCGTTTCAGAAGCGGCCTCCCACCGACACCCGCGGTGGACAACGATGGGGCKGAAGGGGATTGAGGGCTCGTGCTCAGGCCTGGGGCTGGGGGACTGCAATGTGACACAGCAGCTTGTGGAGAGGAGCCAGCACAACAGGCAGCCTCTCGTCACAGCCCAAAGCCGAAACGCATCCGCTCTACCTCCACCTGCACCTCCCCAGCATTCAGCTTTCCCTCTGCTTTTCTTTGGGGACATGTGATCTACGTCCCCTACCCACCTGGATGACGCTTTCTGCTCTCCAGCTGTTCTTATGGCACACCAAGGCTTCTATGGATTTTTATTAGTATGACTTTTAAAGAATTGAAAGCTTTAAACTACATTAAAGTACTAAACTACATTCAAACTACACCTTTAATATAATCAAAAACAATAAATAATACCTTCCGCTATAGAATTACAGCAACAGCTTTTGCACAAGTTCCAGATAAGAAACACAAAGTCTCTATTGTCTGTTTAAGCCAAACCAAAAACATACGCAAGTGTTTTTAAACGTGTTGAATGTTTCTGCTATATCATTTCTCGCACGTCACAAAACTTGGCGGTTTACACCGCAAGAAGAGGCAGCGGCTACGTTAACAACAACAAACGTATCGAGTTATTGCACAAAGTCTTGCTGCAGGATATACAGTGCAGGAAGGTATTTGCAAGGCTGGGGACACAGTGTGTGAGCTGTCACTGGCAGCCTGGTTCACACAGCCAGGCTAGGCCAGCTGGGGAGGCCAGCCCCAAATCCAAGGTTATAGCCTCAGATTTCAGCTACCTCACCATTTCAAAGCCCTTTTTGATGCTCTAACATCCCACACTCAAATAATTTTAAATACTCTAAAGGTCCCCTCTAATTGACAGGAGTGTTTCAGCAGATGACAGAAGGCCCTTATTGACCAAGCTACTCTTTTCTTCTTCATACCATTTTTTAAGAGTAATTTGTTATGGCAAAGGAAGGCAATGGCTGCAAACACCTGATTTAAGGGGCTCGGGAATCTCTCACCAAAGCTACTCACCTTGTAACACTTAAAAAGAGATAGGCTTGCTTTCATTGGGAGTATAACCCCTAAACTGAGAGACCTGCACTGGCTGTTTTTATGTGAAAGACAGTTAGAAATTTTACCCGTGTGATGAGTGTGGTGGCAATCATTCAAGCCACAAGAAAATAAAATCCAGATTAGAAACTGGAAAATAGATTCCCAAGTCTGCAGGCCCAGCTTAATCCTGCCTTGTGAGCTCAGGGAAACCCTAATTTCTTAGTCCAGTGACAGAAATCTCAGCAGYCCAATCTAAAAGCTGGATTCAAAAGGCTCAATCCAAAAGTCCAATCCAAGAGTTGTCCATTAAGACACATGTTAAGAGATGGGAAACTACTGACCAGGGAAATGCAACAAGGAGGGATGCAAGAGGACCAAGACAACAACAACAAAAAAACCTGTTTTGTAACTTGGAATTTCCATAGACCTTCCCTGTCTACAGTGAGGGGACATTATCCACCCACTGGGATGGATGCACTGGACGTCTTGTTCCAGTCAGGAGGAACCGCTCCGGATTACCAGGGACATGGAGATCATGGAGAGCATCCTTGCAGTGACACAAGCMCTCAGATATATCTCATCAGGGGCCAGTATGGGGAAAGATCTTATCTTCTTTTATTCTATTTCTTTTTATCTTTTTTTTTTAAAAGAAGACTTTCCCCAAACCACCTAAGTGCACCTCAATGCTAATGAGCTTTGCTTCAACACTCTCACTGAAGCTAGAAAATAATTTCAAATGCCCATATCACTCCTTTCTGCACCATTTATTTGCAATTATGAACTTGAAACGTCAGAAAGTACATCCAAATATTTGCATTATAAAGGGAAAGCTTTTTTTYCCCCCATCCAGAGACTGAGAATTAGGAGCGGTGATAAACAAGACAATAAATGATATAACCAGTTCTTGTCGTTCCCCAACTGGGAACGAGCTATCAAAAGGCTTCATTAAACGGTTTCAACACAACACAACTCAGAAATTACAGTAATTTATAAGATATAGAGGTCCTGTTGCAACGACATATTTCATTTTATTGTTTTATCTGAGCCAAAAATAGACTCAGTCTCGTGTTCAGGAAGATTATTACACCTTGAGGGCACCCAGCAGAGCACAAAATGGATTTTAAAGATACTTAGCACTGATTTGAATTATTGCATCCATACATTTTAAGATGTATAATGAAGAACGACCACATAAAACGACCAGAATGACAGTAATTTACAAATTTATGAGGAGAGATTTAATTGCAGGAATCCTAATTTCTGCATGCAGAAGGGTCCCCCAAAAACCCTTGGAAGTAATTGGTGGTTTACTATAGCATAACAAAAATAAGCTTCAGGAGAACTCTAGTCTTCATTGAAGCAGGCAGAAGTCCTTCAAGTCCTTTGAGTCATCGCCCAGGAAAATTACAGCTTGGTTTGGACATCTTCAGAGCAGCACCTACCTTTAAGGGTGTCAGGCTATATGGAAAGATGAGTAGAGATACAGGGAACACTGTGTAACATGCAAATGAAATTATATGGAGGAATCCTCCAAAACCTAAAGGGCAATGTGCATCAAATCAGCCTTCACAAACGAGCAACAAAAGTGGAAGGTAAGGTAAGTTCATCAAAAATGAACAAGAAATGATATGTGTAAAAAAATGCTGGCAAAAACCTGAATAATATAAATTTGGAAAGAAGCACCATGACTATGGTTGTGCATCTGTCCTCTTCCTCAGGGTACAATTATTCTGTGCTCTTCTCCAATGGCCTGGGCTGCTCATGCAATATCATTAAGTTTTAGCCCTGCAGAGTTAGCGACTTACCCTCACTTGGCCGACAAAAGCATTGGCTTCCTCCTCTTGGACAGAGAGGTTTTTAGGTAAAAACATATCAAAAACGGGCCCGTTGTCATTTACATCAGTCACTACTATATTAACAGTAGCCGTTGAGGTCTGTAAAGAAAGAAAATTATGGATCATAAATATGGATCACCTTCACATTTACAGAGCAGCACTGGGGTCTTTTAATTCCTCCCTTACTTAGGCTTGACATTTTGCATGGAGGTTGTAATACTTGGCATCAGTTTGAGCCTTATTAACCTAAACATGATGGCAACACCAGTAGAAAATATTGTGGTTTTTACCCTAAAACCATAGAAGATTGGGCTAGCAGTGCGTATTTCTGCAGACCTCCTTTTCCTAGTGTAGCCATCTGAAATACAGACCACAGCATCGACATTAGAACTCGTGGAGATCAACTCACGTATCAGAGAGCAAAATCATTTGAGGAGAAAATAAAGGATCATTTTCCTGTTTACACTGCTCCTTCTCAGGCATTTAATGACTACTCATTCCCACCAGAACGAGAGATGAAAATAAATGTGCTCTACTAATGTTGCAATCAGCCTCCACAGCATGAACAAGTTCCATTGACTCTTCTTTTAAAAATCGTGTTTAACTGGTTCTAAAAAAGGTAAGTCAAATAGACAACCTTAAACAGAAGCCTTTGTGCACCTAAAATCCTTTTTCATCATTTTTTTGAATTTCCTGAAGGCCCCACTTCTCCTTTAGCTTTAACAGTGAAGGAAACAGATATACGTGGTAGGTACAGCAGTAACAAAAAGTGTACTGTAATTAATTAATGCTCTGCACGCTATTGGAAAACCGCATCTTGGCCTGAACCATCTCAAGCGAGCCCTACTTGCTTGCTCTAAGGAGCAGAATTAATTCCAGAGTCATACGAGATGCATGTTCTCTGTTACTAGTAATTACTAACTATTATAATTTYTAATTATTAGTGCTCTTCTAAGATAGCCAGGATGCCCGGATGTAGCTCGCACGATGRAATGGAGATGGTGCATTGAGATAGGGCTATTTTGGTTTCCCTCGGTGGCTGCTGGTTGACTTGACGTGTTGGCTTGAGGAACAAAATGCATGAAGGAAGAACCCTCCAAAACCCGGGCAGCTTCAACTGTGACCCTATCAGCAACTATGGGCACCTTGAAAGCCAAGCAGAAGTGTATTTCTGAAGTGTAGGGAGCTTGTAACCCTGTGTTTTCGGGACTGGACATTTGTATGTGGTGGTCTTCAAGCTTAAAATTCTGCTCTGAACGCTACGGGAACCAAGGTCTATCCCTATGTTATTTAATGGATCAACTGAAATTCCTCCTTCTTTTGTTCAAGTACCAAGGCAATAAAATGTTTTTTTTTTTTTTTCTTTATAAATACATACACGCACATGAACTGACATAATTAAAGAGCAAATAGTGTTTTCTGCCTTAAAAAACATTATATATATATTTTTATGCCTGACTTGTCCCTCCGAAATGCAGAGAAGTGATAGATCCTGCCCGGAAATTCCACCCATGGGCACCAGACGCTGTGTAAATGATTCTGAGCTTGCCATATTTTTCCGTTCACCTCATCTTTTCCCGCCTATCTACAACTAAGCCTCATTACTTGGGAAATGAGGATGTTTCCCCGAGTACTTAATGAACACGCGCTTAATTGCTTGCTTAACAGGGACAGGTGGCAGATCCAGCGCAACTTCAAGGTCAGATAAAGACTGGGCTGTTAATGCTCCAAGCTCCTAAGTCAGAACAACAGGAACTCTGGAAGCCCAGCCAAGGATTTCAGGCAGTCACCAGGTTTTCTAAGGCCTTGGAAAGCGGGTAACAGTGTCAGGCAGGCTGTAGGCCTAAACTGAAAGCTGTTAAAAAGTCTTTTGGGGGAGAAACATCATGGCACATTTCAGGGGCACAGCCAACAGGGATGTTTCAGATGCAAAAGTCTCCCTTCAGCAGATGTTACAGATTATGGGAACGGTTAGCCCGGCCTAACAAATATGGAGAAATAGGCTATTTTGGAACTGTATGGCATACTAGACAGGTAACTCATGGTGTGGAGTTTGCTCTGTCTCATGCATCTCCATCACACAGGGCCAGAGATGCTGCTTGCAGCTGCAGGTGAAGCATTTGGGCCCCAGCAAGATCAGAAAAACAGAAATTTGTGGGTTTAAAAAGTTAGTGTTGGCAACCACCATTGCAGGAACTTCACTTATCACACCATTCATCCCAGCGGAGAGCTACAGCCAGAGCCAAGGATGGTAGTATTTCTCATCTGAAATATTCCATCTCCAACGCAGTGCTTAGGACCTTATTATTATTATTTTACAATGAATTAAATCAGATGAAGTCTCTTAGAAGTCTAGCTTATAATGGCCAGAATCTTTGCTCACAACAGAATCCAATTAAAAAATGACATATATATTTAAACGCCTTAAGTCCTGCTTGTAATGTCTCAGGCTGAAGTTGCAAGAATCCATATTGGCATGCATTTATGTGATGTATTTCTTCCACTGTGCAGGAGTTTTTAACATCCTCTTTATACATTCTTGCTCCTGAGGGCCATGAATTAAGTGTTCTGATTCACAGTGAAGTTGCCAGCAAAGCCGTAGCTGACCCTGCCTTGAGGAGGAGGCCGGATCAGCTCCGAGGGCCCTTCCCAAACTGATTTATCTTGTGATCACTGCTCATAAGCCCCTAAAATGGAAATACAGACTCTACAATTTTGTCTCCTGAATTAACTTGCCATTTTAGAGAAACTCAAACATTCTTCAATCAGAAAATCCTTCTTTTTCCTGGGGCCTTAAATGGCATTTTTCAGTAGGTGGATTAGTGTGGGGCATAGTAGCTTTGTAATCATAACAACAGTTTTCCATCCTAAATCTGCTCCATCATCTTCCACTTTCAACTAGTTAAGAAGAAAAGAACCCTCATGACATCCTACAGGCTTATTGAAACAAGGCACCCCCGTATTCCCCCAGTGAGAAGATGGGGCCATTTCATCAGCTAGAGACTTTTAGGCTAGTCTATGACTAGAAGGAGAGGGAAATAAATGGTCCAATTAAATGATTACTACTTATAAAATAAAAGCCAGATGACTTTTATAACATCTCCCACACCTCTCATCATCCTGTCCTAACAGGAGGCAAGGGCAGCCAACACCTCCACACTTTGGAGACTTCTTTGTTAAGCACATGTTGAAGTCAAACATCAACATCAGATCATTACCGTCACTTGGGCCATCTCTACCATTATGTGTTACTTGTATTTCCACACCTCTAAGCCCTTTACATCATGCCAGGTGATTTATAATTCCTTTAAAACATCCTTCTGAGAATGATATAAGGGGACAGATGACAAGTTCAGTCCTATGAAAGAAGAAATGCATCTCTACATGAAAGGGACACGAGTATCTTCTCCGTAACCTACATTTCAGAAAGGATTTCTGCGGTGCAATATCGTGCTAGACAGGCATGTTTTACTTAAATCTCCCCATTCCACAGCACAGAGTTAGAGGTGAAAGCTCCCAAACTCCCAGCCATCAAGAAAGAAGAGCAGTTCACACGTGACAAAAAGTACCCTGTTAGTGCAGGAACACCATGTGAAGAAGTGCCAAACATGATTTTAGGTATCTGAGCTTAATGAGACCTCTGCACTATTATTCCATGACAGAGCTTGTAGGAGCACTGCTGCATTCCCAGGTGTCTTGCACAGTCCAACTACAGGATGCTCCTCTCTTGGTATTGCTGTGGGTTTTCAGAAAACCCTGTTTTCACTACCTCTATAACTATAGATCTCCATATGACTGTTCACTGTTTAATATGAAAATCTGTACAAAGTTTTCCAGGACAAATGCTGAAATAGGTTTAATGCATTTGACTGGATAAATAACAAGTCTAGGATACAGCTCTCCACCTAACTGATCTTTAGAAGAGGGTTAAGTGGGAAGACTGGAACTAGCAGCACAGAAATGAAAGGGGAAGCAGCAGCACACGTTTGCATCACCAACCTTTAGCTTCATCATTTTTTGCTGAAAAGCTACAAAAAGGCAAGTGTAGTGGCAAGGTCGCTTTGCTTCAGGATCAAAAGACATTTCCAACAGAGCCTAGGAAGTACTGACCAAAAAGCTTTCTGAGGTCAAGGAAAATTGCATATTATAGACACACTGTATCAAGACTGATATAAAATTTCAGATCCCTAGACTTCCTCAGGTGTGCACGTCACAGCAGCACATTCCCTTAAACCCCTGCAGAAAACTCACCCCGTCTGGTCTGCCATCTGAGGCTGTAACGATGAGAATATAGCGGTCAGTGCTCTCTCTGTCCAAGGGCTTGGCTAAGTACAGCAGTCCAGAGCTAGCAATGAAACAGAAACACAACCTGTTACCACAACAGCAGCTCCTCTGGGAGCCTTTTTTAGCTTTTAACCTGTTAGCCTTTTTAGCTGGGCATAACCTAGAGGGAGATGGGGCAGGTGTAGACTTACCTGGTTGCTCATAACTTCATGGCAAACCCTCTCTCCCTCTCTGTGATTAACTTTGTGTTTGTCTTAAGAAAAAGCTGTTTTGAAGCAGTGCTCCAAGTAGGGAGCTAAAGTAAATACTGTCCATGTCATTAGCAAAGTGCTGACAAGTATAAAGGATTTTAATTAAACCCCACTTACTCTCTTTTTAATGGAGTGTTTCCACATCAGTGAGTCCTAGATGCTAAAATTCTTAAAGTTTCCAGGCTGAGTTTCAGGTTTATCAACTTACCTTTGCGAGAGGTTAAACACTTGCTGAGGATCTCCGTTTTGAATGAGGTATCTGATGGGGTCTCCTTCTCTATCCACAGCCTTCAGGATAAAACAAAACAAAACGAAAACAAACAAACAAACAAAAATAGAGGTCAGCTAAGTTAAGTAGCACGAAAGGTTAAATCTCAAAAGTTAAGTGCTTTCCCACAGGGTAAAGGCACTAAAACACATTAAAGCGTTACAAGGCCAAACAACAAGCTCTAAGAGTGGCAGGTAGGATCCAGTAAGAGAGGAGTCCAAGTGAAGCTATGGAGGGAGACCATCCACGGGCCACCCATAGGCCAACAGCGCTCCCCATTCCTTATCCATCTTGCTGAAGCATTTGGTGGAGACCACAGCTTTGGCCTGATCACCTAAAAAGCAACAAGATCAACCAAACTACTTGCAAGTAACCAAGACGGCAATGTGGAGATGACCAAGAGTGAGGCCAAGTGGCTCAAGAACAAGGCACCTCAAACCAGTCAGGCTGATGTCCTTCTGTAGGAGGACAACAAGTCCCGTGAGCAAGGAAAAAAGCARATTATTTGCAGACTTTAATTAGCAATGGCTGGCAGAGCACAGAGCCATAAACACCTCCCAGGCACACAATAAACTCCAAGACTTATTTACAAACTAAACGGTGCAGACCGTTAACTATTGCAGTGCTCGTGTTCAATGCTGTTAATTACAGTGTCAGCCACAACCAGCTGGTAGTATTTTAGATAAGGCCTTTAATCCTTAACCCTTATTATATTGATAATACTGTTCCTGAAAGCAAAGGTCAGCCTGAAAATATACACGTGAAGCTTTAAGGACTGTTACGTTCTGTCTTACCTACTTATGGGGATTATTTTAAGCTCCTCTTTCATACCTCAAAAATACAAGATGACCAACAGATAACTTGGTGTTTGCATGGAAAAGACAGCACAAGATTTAACAAGCTTCAATACTGCTCAGTTTATGAATGTTTAAAGTCTTCTGACCAATTTTACATGGGGAACAAAAAAGAAAAGAGGAAGACAGAAATGAATTGTGCACAGTAAAAGCCCTTTAATACAGATGGGCACATTAATGCAGAATGAGGCAGCTGAACTAGCACCATAAAGGCAGTGCCTCTGCATTCTCCTTCCAGAGCTGCCAGCCTTTCACAAGGAAGAGCCAGAGATGAAGCTGCTGTGCATATTYGTGATTTAGCGGCTAAATATTCTTTCACGGACAACAATTATATATCTGAATGCAGCTCGTTTACAACATATTGGTCACACAAGATCAATCTCCGCTGCAGTGGTAATAACGGGATGACAGCGTTTCCGCAGAGCTTCCAAAGCCCTTGAAGCCAAGGGATGTGTCTCCCTCCTTTCTGAACGTGGCAATTGCTCCTTTAGGGGGATCTTGGTGGCGTTGCAAAGAGGGGAGTCACTAGCTCACCAGCATCCTGGCTAGAAGCAAAGCAGCTGGCAGGACCGTTTTGCATCTCYCATGTCTTGCTTAGATTTTCATCTCCCAGGTTTACTTCAGCTATTTTACCAGGGCTACTTGAAAAAGAACACAAAATCTAGGGCAAAAACTTGCCTCTTTTCTTCACAAATCCATGCCTGGCAGTCCGGAGGCCACTTACTTCATAAYGGGACCAAGGCCCTGACCCCCACATCAGGACTGCAGCTTGGCTGCTTATGCTGCACAGGTGGTTTGCAAGGCACAGGAARGGGAGACCAGCCAGGAACAAACTGCTCCAGCAATAAGACAGCGCCGCACAGCAAAGTAACCCATCAATGAAAACGTGCTTGCATCAATGGGAATAACCCTCTTCAGCTGCCTTGCATAAAACAGCAAGCTGAAGAAGGCTGGGCACTAAAATCCAGTGGAAACTCAATGGCAATGGGGTGTRGAAATCCCTGAGCTGCTTTTATTCACTGGCAAATCAATACAGAGAGATACTAAAATAAGAAAATATGAGTTGTTTTGGCTTTGGGGCCAACATGAAACATGAGAAACCATCATGAGATGGTCATTTACATGCGCAGCCTTCTGCTTACCTTTCACCACAGTAAATATACCCTAAAGTTTCAGAAACATCAAAGCAGATGTTCTTGCTACATACATGAAAATGGCTATTTATTACAAGCCACTTTTGACCCCCCCCTCCAAGTGGCGGTGCTGGGCCTGGGCGTTGTGTGCCATGGACACGAGCAGAGGTGACTAGGCCAGGGCTGGCCGGGCGCTCTCCGTACCTGCAGGTTTAACAGCACAGCCCCGACGCGCATGGCCTCGCTCACTTCCAGGCTGTACATCAGCTGGGGAAAGCGGGGAGGGCTCTGGTTGTTGGGTGGAAGGACCTCGATGTAAACTGTGGTGATGGAGCTCCTGCAAGGAGGGAAAAAGACAAAGCCCGTCAAAAATCCGTAGACTCCATGGCAAGGCGAACAGCAGCATCTGTCTGTTTGCAATATTTGCTTTATGACCATACGGTCTCCAGGCCTACCAAGCTCCCTTAAGAAACTCTAGGAGAGTTTCCAGGAGAACACCTCCAGGTGCTTAAGCACGTTTTGGGTCAAAAGAAATACTCCAACTCTCTGGAGTGACTGCATCCTCTAAATGTGAGATTGGGGGATACCAATTCATGATGCCAAGCAGAGCATCGACCCCAGGAAGATCCCACTCCGTTGTACAGTTTGCTCCATTTTGGGGAGGAGGAGTGGGGACAAGAAAGATCAAAAATGATGACGGAGAGGACAACACTGGACAAAGACCAGGTTGCCCAAAGGAGGGATGTGGAGTGTCCTTCCTTGGAGATATTCAAAACCCACCTGGACACGATCCTGTGCTGTGTGCTCTAGGGAACCCTGCTGGAGCAGGGGAGATGGGTGAGATGGTCTCCAAAGCTCCCTTCCCACCTCAACCACTCTGTAATGATCAATGAACCCGAGTCTGTAATGGGTTGCATCGACACTGCTTTTGCCTTAGCCATGTCTAAGTGTGCTTCACACTGAACTCAGAGACATGGAAAGCAGGAGAAGCCACCAAGCTGCAAAAGCCACCCAAACCCTCCAGCTATGCTGACCCAGAAGCTTGAGGAGACCACAGGAGGAGCTCGAGTTTGCAAGGCCCAAGATCTGCTGGAACCATTCACACCCATGGCAAACCCTGCAAAGACCACACAGGACTCAAGCTTTAGGTGTGACAGAGGGAACTGCTTCAGGAGAAATGGAGACGTTCCAAAATTTCAGGAGGCAAAACATGGGTGCATGGGGAAATATGCCTAAGAGAATTTCAACACCATTTGGTGGTTTGTCATTTTGTGTCCACCACGTGTCAAGCCAGGGTGACCCTGTACATCTGAAACCTGTGCAGAAGGTCTCCAGCTCAGCCATCAGCCTATTTCTGGTCCTTGCTGCAAAACAGCAAGTGCTCAGCTCCTCCGTTCCTCAATTTCTGCCTTGCAAAGGGTCAAAAGGTACAAGTAGGAACCTAGTTTCTCTCATGCTGCTCGTCCAAAACGACACGATGACACCACAGAGAGCATGCTGAGGCCTCCTCCAGTGCAGAGCTACAGAAATAGCACAGCAGGCCATCCTACTAATGCTACACAAGGACTGCAGAGACAACGCTCATCTCAAGGCCAGGTACCTTCTCTGTGCAGGGGGCGCGCTGTCGGACGCCCTGACCGTGAGCGCATAGGAGCGCCCCACGGCCAGGACCGCCCCCGGAGCGATGGTCACAAGGCCGCTGCGGTCATCGATGACGAAGTCTCCCTGATGCCCGGCCAGAATCTCATACACAATCTGCCCGTTGGGTCCCTCGTCGGCGTCTACGGCGGAGAGCTGCAATTCAGACCATGGTGTCAGCACTCCCTGCCCAGCCTCCAGGGCTTGCAGCGTGCAAGGGGGCAGGGAAAGGTGGGGGAAAACCACAGGGCACACAGAAAACCTCATTACTAAAGTCCACGTGTGAATTATAGTAAGGTACGAGCTACAAAAAATTACTTAGCCCAAAATTCTTCTCCTCGGATTGGAATTTCTAATGCTTCTTTAAAAAAAAAAAAAAAAAAAGGGAAGATATTTATTGTAAATTGAACAACGGGATAGTCTTGGACATGGTTTACAAAGATGAGATGTTTGCACCTCAGAAAGGTGAACATCCTTCCACCATCCATAGTTCAGAGCACAGACTGCTTCTGAGGACTGAGCTTCTGTAGGAGGGATCTAGCATTTCTAATGTGGAGGAGGCATCTTATTCCAGAGTATTCCCCATCTGCTAGAGCTCTTTGCAGCAGAGGCTTCACTCCACCCACCAAAACTGACTGCTATTGCCCTTGGATGAGCAGAACTTCATCCATGCTTTCCCGAGGTGGACCCTAAGAAGCTGACTGCAAATTAAGCACACAAAACCCTCCAAAATCATGAAGCACTGAGAAGAGACACCATCTCCTCTTCAAAAATTAGAAAACAAATAGATCTAAAGCTCTATGTGCCTTTAATCTATCGCTTGTTACCTTCTGAGTTCCTGAACCTTGCCAAGAGGATCCACCAACCCAAGTGACATCCTTGAACAAAAAGTGTTGCAACAGCCTTTGCTGCTGAACATCAAAACCATCGCCCACAAAGAAAAGATAAATAAGGRCTTTACATCCTAAATGCTGAATTATAAGATCAGGAACAACACCAGCTTTCGCTGAGATGACGCAGAAAGGGAAATTAATTGAATAGACAAGTGCATAAATTAGTTGGGTTAATTAAACTTAGAAATATTGAATGCCTGCAAAGATAAGTGGGTTGAATAATGTTTTGAGGGCAAAACGACCTGAAGTTTGTATGCTGCCATAATATATGACCCCAGAAATTTGCTCTCCTGCTGTCCCAGATGACAGAATTTCAGAGTTAACCAGGTTACAGAAATACATTTTGTGTAAAAATACACCACAGGCAAGCAAGTGCAAGGCTCCAACCCAATCTGGACTAAAAAAGTGCAATATGAGCATTGCTTCAGCTACTTCGTTAAATCTCTGTCCATGATATTTTTCCTTGGGTAGATCACTGTGTTTCCTGAGAAATGCAAAGGTAGCCTGCTTTTATTTTTATTTCTGCTAATGCCACCTATTTGGCAGCTGCAATTTGATGTGGCCATGGACCACAGAGCAGCAGCTGCAAATACCCATGTGAATGAATCCTTAGCAGGCGGTTTGGAGATCACCTGAATGAAAGATTTCCTCTTTTTTTTTTTTGTGATTTGCAGGCAAGATGTACACAAAGAGCTGGAAATGATGAATGTAGGAGGGACAGAAAACACCGTCCATGTCATGATTCCCCTTTTCTTCTTCTTCTGGCCTTTGGCACAAGGGCTGTTTACTCCGAAATCTGTGAAATTAAATGTCCCAACAGCACCTCCAAACTAACATGTTTGAGGGACTCAAGGGCAAACCATTTTGGCACTCACAAACTAAACAGGCAATGCCCTAATTCACCCCGTAACATAATATAAACACTATAGCTTATTACTTATATACACAATAACTTATTAGCATAGATAAATTAAAAATGATTGTTTTTTGTTCCAGAGTTTTAGTACAGAGGGTCTAGGAGGAAAATAATAACATAAGCCACCATTCATGAAGGTGGCTCAGGATTTTTTTCTATAAACAGAATGTACATATATATATATACACACACACACATAATGTAAATACACACACACAAAAAATTATCTCTATATCCTTTGCACTCTTCCCAAGCAAGTCTTTCACTTTCTTGCTTAATATTTTGGATCTTGCTTGCTATATAATTCCTATAGAAGTAAGAGGTATCTGAAGAAAAAAAATATATAATAGGAGGGATTTAAAAGACCTCTTCGAATTATATTATTGCACTATAGCTACATTACTCCACTTGAATAAAATACCTATAAAAGCAGAGGGGATAAAACTCCCTAAGAAATCCTCAAGCTGAAGAAGATGATCATTCCAATCATCTCAACCTGAGCGGACACTTAAGGGCAAGCCGGTACTTGCATGCAAAATATGGTCAGGTTACTCAGATTCACYGAGGTCACTGTTCTTTTTCTAACCTACTTTTCGTGATTAAAAGAATCACAAAGAAGGTTCTTTTTTAATGGACTGATCTTACCTGCCCTGCTTTAATATTTCATTTGAACTGGTTCCAGATTTAACAGGCAGGAAAAACAACATTGTGATGGCTCAGGGGCAGTCAGAAGGTAAAAATTACTATCACCTTTATGACGCCTTCTCCAGGTCCCATGTCCGTATAGACCTTTACGCTGTAGGAGATGTTGGAGAACGTTGGGGAATTGTCGTTCGCATCCATGACCACGATGTGGACGGTGACCGGGGCGCTCTCCTGCACGCCGTCGGACGCCGTCATCTGCAGGAGGGGCAAACACAAGGGGAACAGGCTGCAACAGCACAGCCTAGCTGCAAACCTCCCACTGCAACTGTGAGAAGATCCGACTAAAAAGCTCTATTTACTCGTTCCTTTTGGTTTACACTGGGTAGTAAATTCCATTCCCTGAAAGGCGCAGTGAATTAAAAATATTAACCACTAAATGATGGAAATACAACCATATATTTTAAGTGGTTACTCTCAAGTGAACAAAATRCGTTTGATAAAACAGAATTGAAAATAATTGCAAAAATAATAATTGTCTGCAGTTGTTTTGCCTGTTCATTTTGTATTTCATAGCGCCTGTTCCCCCTATAAAAAGGGAGGACAGGGACAGGAGGCTGCAGTCCAGGCTGAGCCTGTAGGGCACAAGCACTATGATACTCCTCACACTTCCTTCCTCCTCTTCATCCTCAGGCCATCGCAATAAGCTGCAGGGTTAGGGCTTGGCCCGTGCTCAGCCAAGCTCCACGGGCCCCCACGGGTGCTTCTCACTTACCGAAAATGTGTAGAGCTGCTGGGTCTCCCTGTCCACGGGCTGCAGCAGGGTGAGGTAGCGGGTGATGCCCGTCTGAGTCACAGTGAACACCGTGGTGTAGTCGTTGAGAAAGAGCTGCAGCTGAGGGTCCTTCGTCTTTGAAAGGTCACAAAATAGAGTATTTTATTGTAAATTCTTTTTATTAAAAAAAAAAAAACAACTTACGTATACCTGCCTTCAAGTGCTCTTTTACAAAATTAATGCAAGCTTTTGCTTTAGCTGGAAACTAAATAAGTACAAAGTGCAATACAGTAATACACCCTGGAGAGGAAGAAAATAAAATAAAACAGGGGAAAAACACCCCACCTTATTTTCTTGGGGGGAAAAAAAGAGGTATCCTAAATATTCTTTGCAGGTTAAGGAAACCAAAAGAGTAAGTAAATACCCACATCTGCCAGGCTGACACGTTGCGTTTTCATTTTCTTTAAAAAGATGCTTTTTAAGTCAAGGGTTGTTTATCAGTAAGATGGAAGCACATTCAAGCCTTTGTCATAAGATATATTAAAAACAATAATAAAAAAATGGAAACAATCGTGACTAAAGCTGCAATAAAACAGTTGAGTGGCTGCAACGAAGCTACTGGCCCACGTTGAAGCATGTGGCTTTAAAACAATATTCAGAGATATCACTATTCAGAGAGTCTGCTCACGCCTGTGTAAAAATCTCAGTATATTGATGAAACACTTGTAATTTCTTCATTCATCACATCAAAATAATAGTTACAGCTTCTGTATAGCTTTCAATAGGAAGTAACGTAACCAAGACATTATTCTTCCAGAGGTGACAACAGAGCAAAAAGAGTCCTAACCAGCCCCAACTAACAGAGATGAAGAACAAACAGGCTAGTAGTATAAATAAAAAATAGCAGAGAATAACTGCCRACACACAAAATATAACTTCAAAAAGAGCTTTGCATGCCGGTATTTCCACCGTAATTCCACGCAATCCCCCACTCCACACACACACACACACAGCAAGACATGCAGCACAGCTACAAAGAGAAAAATCCAACAAGTCATCCAAAAAAATATTGTTAGTCTATTAGGGCCTTTTTCTGAAATGATATCCAAAACGTTGCTAGCGGCTTGGTTGCATTCCCTTATTCCTGCCACTGCTCAACACCCCAAAGCCAGGTCAATAAATCGCAGTATCGCAGGAGGCATYGACCCTGCATTCGATGCAGTAACAAGTAACTGCGAGGAGGGATCAGGACAAGGGAAAGACAAAGCCAAATTTATTCTAGCAAACCCAAACACCCCAGCAGAGCCACAATTTGGCAGCCTAGGATTATATGACTGGAATGATAAACCCTTTTGGTTGCTGAAAGCTATGTGAAAGCAACAGCCAAGTCCTCAGCGCGGGGCTTCCTCCTGCCAGCACAATTAAAATGCCCTTTACGGCCAGCAATGCAAAAGGTAATCGCTTTTGCCCATGGAAAATTAGGGCTGTCAACTGCCAATAATGTCTTTTTTGAAGACACTGCAGAGTCAGCCTAAAAATTCTCATTTACAAAGGGCCAGATTTGGCCCCTTGCACTATTCTGAACACAAATAAATGGTGTCAACCAGGAGGGAAGGCCACTCTGGAAACTACCCAGCAAGGCTGCCATCACTATTGAGATTTTCATTTTATTATTATTATCTTTAATTGTTTTAAATGGCCCTAGACTTGGGCACACACACACAAAAAAAATGGAAAAAAAAAAAATCATACTGCAAACACAACACCCAATACCTACGGGAATGGCACCTGGTACGACCTACAAGGCAAAAATACACGATGGAAAATGAACATGAGCAAAGAAATGCAAAGCTATTGCTGAGGCATATTATAAAAGCAATGMATTTGGATAACACAAACAAACCAAAGAAAAACTACTGTTAGAAACAAAAATGAAATAAGCTGAGAAGCTGAAAGTAAAAGTGGGGGAGGGAAGACAGTCCAAGAMGATGTTGTCCAAGGCACACCAGGAGGAGTTCCTCCTCCTTAAACCCTTTTATTTAAAGTCTTTTAAACAATAATATTTAACTCTTTTGGATATTTCAATAATATTTAGCTATTTAGTTAATGCCAATAATAAAAAGAAGAATAAAGGCACAAGTGCAACTACAAAGAAAAGGTGCATCGCTTGCCAGATTTTTTTCTAAGATATTTTCAGATTTTTTTTTTCCTTTTTAAGCAAGAATGAATTCTGAATTGAAATATTGTAATATGGCTATTAGAGTGCCAGGGAGGGACAGTCTTAGCTTGCGAGCTCTCCTCTGAGGGGGAGACCTGCTGCAACATGTTGAAACACCGAGTAATGTTGGAACACTGATCACGTCTCAACACTTTATGAACTTGCATATATATTTTATACAAATATATATGTATTTTAATGCACATATATATTTTAAAGAACAACAGGGCTCCAGCTGAAGATCTGTTTGCCATGTCATTGCTACGAATTAATTCTTCCAAGGCCAATAATAAGGCTGTGCTGTAATTCTCTCAAGGTTTAAATTCAGAACGTGAGGGCCTTTTTTTTTAAAGCATCCACAGTGCTGAAAAGCTCCTTTTAGAAGGTCCACGTATCTTAAGTGTCACTAAATCATGGTGCTAACATGTGGGACACTGARAAAGGAAATCTTCCAGCTTCAGCGCAACTTCACGGTTGAGAAAAGTGTGGAGTTTTTTTACAATGCAAGATTTCTTCCTTTAAGACTCTGAGCGTACTGCAAAACCTTGGCAGTCAGGCGTGGAACAAATATGAGGCATTGGATTTAATATGTGAAACACGGAGCCTTGTCAGTAATAAGCAAAACTATTCAGTGGAATAATTCTGGCTGTAACTCAATTTTTGGCCATGCAAAGGAAGAACTCACAGTCAACTCTGGTTCAAGAACAGCAAACTTCTCAAAAGCAAAGACTCTACAATGCCAGAAGTGAAGCTTGGAYGACCAGAAGGTCATTTTCAGCAGATCAGGTCAAGAGTTTTACCAAAAAGGTATCAGTGTGCGTGTGCACTACAGATACTACTACAAAAACAGGCCTACAGCATCCTTAGATGCCTGAAGACAACAAGAGAACAGAAAAGGAACAAAAAGAACAGAGATAAAAAGGAAGAGAGAAGGGAGAAGTCAGGGAGATGATGGTATGCAGAGGAGCACAAAATCTCAAAAAAAATAGAAAAAAAAAGAAAAAAAAAGATGCAAGGAAACCTGAGGGAGAAAAGGTAGCCTTACGGGCTTGCTGTACTACTCTTTTGAAGTTCAGTTTTTACAACGAGGGATGCTAATATTAAAATCTTGACAAGGAATGGATACTTCTCTTGGCCTCCAGCTCTCCTACTGGTCCTCCTTCTGCTCTGTCCTGTTGACCTCTTCCTTCCTGCTTTCCCCATGCCCCATTGCAGATCCATCCTCCTCCAAATCCGTCTGTTTTTCCCTTCGTCCACCATCCAAAAAAAAGYGCAAATGGAAGCTCACGCCTCTGGAATGGGATGACAAGCAGCTCACCTCCTCCACGTCRTTGTCCAACACGACAAGGCCCAGCGGCGAGGTCAGGTTGAGGTTCTCGGAGATGGTGGTGCCCACGGGGGAGGACTCGAGGACAAAGCCCTCGTATGTCGAGCGCGTGAAGTAAGGCCGCTGGTTGTTCTCGTCGAGGACCTCTATGTGCAAACTGGCAAAGGCAGGAAGAGGGTGGCCGTTGTCCTGCTCGGCCTGAAAACAAGGGGAGAAACAAACTCCTTTACTGCAGGCTCTCAGGTGCTGCAAACAGTTACTGCTTGGCTTGGCTTTGCTTTTAAGAATGACCATCCAATTGCACACATAATTAGTCCCCAGGTCAGGCCACATGACTTCAAAACTTGGCATTGTGAGAAAAAGAAATATCAGAAATTAGATAGCAAATAAAAAAAAAATCTGCCTTAAAGCATTGAGATYACAAGTTTTAAAAACATCTGTTTTACACAAACGGATAAAATAAACCTGGAAACTCCTCAATATTCAATGTAAAACCACCTATGCTGCTACACAAGCGAAACACTGAAAGTAGTTATGGGCAGATGGTTCTTGCTACATGTTACAATACTACTATTTTTTTCTTTCTTTTTGTCCAAAAATATTCATTTTCCTGATGTTAGACACATGGAATTTTATTTTTCCCCACTTCCAGACTGCAAGGAAAATCCCTGATTTCCATTAGCAGTCCTCACTTTGCAGGACCTCATCCTACCAAGTTCTGCCCGCTCATACAGCATCACCTCATCTCATGTGCATACCACATACACATGGGAATAACCCCAACAAGAGTTGCCTCCCCCTGCAGTAGACACCTCAATCCAAAACTTTACAGGCTGCTGGTGTCTTTCATATAACCTGGAATCTTTCTGCACAGTAAAAAGATAAAGCACCAACTCTGCAAAGACAAATATCTGCTTTCAGATCCTCCTAATACATAGTCACACATCTGAAAGCTCAGGGCATATATTTGTGAGAGCAAATATACAGACAAGGGATGGAAGACAAATATATGCTACTTTTGAAAAGACGGAGCCAAAATTTGAAAGGGAAAACAAACTTCTAGGTTTTTTGGGTGGTTTTTCCAAAGTCATGTTGGTATAAGCCATAAGAACACACAAATATTTTCATCTTGGGCTTTGCACCTTAACAGCGGGTCCAGCAAATCAAATGCAAAATTAAAAGACAGATTAGCAAAAAGCCAGGTATTTACTTTTCATCATGCTCTTTCACAAGAATCTGTTCTGAAAGTCACTTTTTATTTTCYTCAACACAAAGACTTCTTTTTTCTTTACGCAAACGTGAAAAATGGCCTTGCCTTCATATGTTATGCAAATATATTCACAGGAGCAATGCTGGCAACGGTTTATGCGCCCTTGATGCATRCTGCTGATAATGCTCCAAAAATAAATATATGACAGCCATAAATTGTACTTCTCTCTCCCTTTTTTTGGTGTTGTTTGCTTGTAGGACACGCTCTCCTATAGTGGGCAATTTGTTGCGGACTTCCAGCACTGGAGGAAAAAGTGGTGGTTTCCTTGAGCCCTGTTAATGCTCTCCCGCTTGGTCTGCTGGTCTCAGGTCAAGCACCTCTGCTTCCTAAGACAATCGTTTGTGAACAATTTAAGCTTCTTTCAGATAAAAAGCCACTGATATTTAAAACAGCCTCATTTATTTACTTGTTCTTAAGCTAGCAATAATGGAAAACTTTCACTATTAGCTTTATTCAATCTTGGGTTGACTACTGGCCTTGGGTAGAAGACCTGGGTTCTTCTCAAGACGAATGCACTTGACTGCCCACCTGTGAATCTACCAAGGGTTGCCAATATTGTACAGACTTGAACCACCCCCCYGGTTCTTCGGGTTCATTACAGCTCRCTCTCCCCTTCGAGAAGGCTGCCGAGTACAGAGAAAAATGAAGATATTCAGCCATGAGGAAGCTTCAAAAGGCAAAAGCAAATGTACACTGAAAACTTCTTCACAGTGACACTTCCCAAGATGAAAGTCACCCCTATAAACTCAGCAGGTCCCTGYATGCTACCTGCACGATGCGCATCAGGGTTCTTTAAACTGAGATTCCACCAAACTAAGGTGGTTGTAACACCAGGGTCAACAAATACTATATATACACATACACATGAACGTACATATACACCCTTCTCCTGTCTGCTCATGGAACTGGTGTCATGCACGTGGCAAGTTTGAAAAGTCAAATATCACTTTGCTAATCCCGTTGGAAAACGGCGTGTTCCCATCGCCACTGTGCTGAAAAGCTTGAAAACATGGTATAAAATAACAACGCATCCTACAGCAGACCCCCAGAAAAGACAAAAATGAAGGCAGGTTGTCACCATCCTATATAAAACTTAGCTAACAGTGTCCGAAACATGAGGAAATGCCAAAATACATGAACTCCTTTTCACAAAACGTGGCTTGCAAAACACAACAATTTTAGAGGTTTGGGCCAGGGACCTGCAGCCAGCCAGGTCAGGCTGTCTATTCAAGACAAGAAGGTGGCCCAGGAGCTTCAGGCACTCGAACTTGACTGCAGATTTGATGGACATGGAAGTACTATATGGCTTTTATATGCAATCCATTAAAAAAAAAAAAAGGACGGTCGTGTCTTTTGAGTTCATGACTGTAATGGGAGATGAGGGCAAAAACTAGGTCATAATTTATCCAGATTTAGGAAAAGTGCTAGGGTTGTAAAAAAAGTATCATCCACTGGATTAATTTACAAGGTCAGAAAGTAGAGGATAAAGAAAAATGGCAGAAATGGATTAAAAATTGGCTTAAGGACAAGCAGTAGAGAGTATCTTTAGATACRGAAGAAATTTGACTTTATGGTCAGTGAAGCTTGTGATGTGGCACTGAAATGATATTGCCACATAATGTGTCTAGACAGTAGGCTAAAAAAAAAAAAAACCCAAATATCTATTTTTCCTTCATGTGTCAAGGGCAAGTGACTCCAGTACCACTGAGGCTCATGACACTGCAGAGCAATGAGCAGTGATCCTCACGGCTGCCCACCTTTCCAAATCATAAAACTCACCTTTCTTCGGCCTTTCAGTTAAACCAACTCTGAAGTCATTATATCAAGTCCTAAGTGATGAACAAGATTAAAAAAAAAAAAAAAAAAGTCCTTTTTGCTGCAGAAAGGAAATACAGATATTTCTGTAACTATAAATAGTTATGGATCTATCTATTATGATAATCCAAGGATTTTAATCTTTCTGTGGCTCTATGACTAATAACACAATTTAGGACCAGTCTTAACTGAGTTTTATTTAATATACAGCTGTAATTTCATATTCTAAGTGCAAGGAAAACAGCTTGTCATTCTGAGAGGCTATCAAACACGGGGAAGAACATGCTATTTTCAATAGGTATGTGGGAACATTGGAGAAAAAAAGACTTTTTAATGATAAGAAAAGAAATACATTATCAAGGTAATGGAAAGTTCGTTAAACAGTGTCTTCCTGCACCTTTTTGCCCTTATTTTCTTACTCAGTTTCCCATTACATCCTTTAACGTCTCTGCCCTTGTGCCAGGACATCAGGAGAGACCAAAGAGAAAAACTAGAAGAACTTCCAGAAAAACAGCAGTGTATTATTAGCAAAGCCTTGTCACGTGGGCTGCATGTTATTTCTCTCCTTTGTACTTGGAGTAATAAGAAAAAAGCCACAAAATTTAGAAAATGTCACCACAGGCATTTCACCACAGAGGCCCCTTCCTACAGTCCTGCTCCGTGGAGATCCCTGGGAAGGTTTCCTGAAGTTCTCAACGCTGCAGCCCACCCTTGCAGCTCACAGTGATAAACACCTCGGTATTTGCATTATATACTCCAGCTATARCGTATTCGTCACACTGATTAAACTCTAGTAAAGAAGCCATTACTCTTCCGGCTCAAATCCCTATGAGCAACCCCTGAAGAACAGATAGGGCCGAAGAACAGGCAGAAATCCTCTTAAAGGCAGGGAAAAGCATTCTCAGAAACAGTGGAAGACACAGGAAATTAGAGCTAATGTGCATCAAGGTGACAAATAGAAGAGTCAGAAAAGGCATGAAAGGAGTTGCAGAGTATTTGCACCTCAGGCATTTCCTGAAATACCCGTAATTCTGGATTGCTCCTTACACCAATGGAATTCTCCGCTGGGAAGGTGCCCAGCTCCCCTTACCCAGTGTCACCTTTCTACCCCTACTACCAACAAGGCTGAGAAGCCACCAAGGATCCCAAGCGACTGTGACACAAAAAGCAATACTCTCCTGCAAGGTGCTCTTCCATGAGAGCTGTGAACCTCTCAGATGCATGGCAAAATCTTATTAGCTTTAGAGACCATACCAAAACATACTTTAAAACTACACATAATTAACTGAAACCTCCCAGCATATGTGCATATCAAAGAAATCTATATATAACAACACAAAAAGATTTTTTTTTTCCTCCTCATTTTTTTTTCCAATTTTGGGTTCCAGTATGTAGCAAAGTCTCTTTTTAATCACTAGTATAAGGTTAATGCTTGCAAGAGAAACAAGTTCTGTAATTCTGATTCCCTGGTGCATGCATTTCCCTCACACTGGGAGCAAACGGGAGTATTGCTTTTCCTAGGTAAATAATGCAGAGTAGAGTGATATCACCATAAAGTAAAACCAAAATGCTTATATTTCTACAGCCTCAAAATATTTACAAAGCCTTTTTTTCCCTCTTTAAAAACTCCTACAACTTCTACAGCAATACCAAATGCATGAAACTCTTGATCCTTCCCTACCTACTGGGCACCAACCTGTATTTATGTGTTAGAGAATGTGAGGTGACTTCCAGCATCTATTATGAGGTTGCGGTATAGCAGCTGCTTAGAAAATGCACGCTAGATCTATTAGATAAATAGATATTAGATGTTTATTCTCCTTTAATTCTCCATTAAGGGGTAAAATATCCTACACTACAAGTTTGACTGCATCAAGGTCGGTGTCTTCAGGTAGGACCTTTTGGGGTCTTAACAGAGATGCAACAAATGGGTTTTCATAGAGCTGCCAGGTTCAACTGTCTGATAAATAACTGATGCTGTAACCCAAAAGGATCTTGGATCTCATCCAAGATCCATTAGATCAGCATTTTCCTGTTTTTTTTTCCTATGATACACAAAAAGAAATCAAACCCTCCCTGACATGTTTTAGAGCTGTGAACAAGAACGCAGTCTCCCGTCTACAGAATAATGGTCATTTCTTCCAGAAAGACAAGCAAAGCTGCTGACTTCTCTTCATCAGCTACACAGATGGAAATGGAAAGATTCCAAAGATTCTTTGGGAAAAGGCCCTGTGGCTGGAAGGGAGCAAGGGGCTTCCCTGGGGAAGAGGAAGGAGCTGCTGAGCTTCAGGGCTCAGAGCTCCTGTTCTTCCTAAAGCAGAAGATTAAAAATACATACTTCTTCTTCAAAGGTCTTCTAGAGCCCGCAGGGAGGCCAAAAGGCAGCTTTCCTTTTTAAAAAGTTTTGCTTTTTCGATTGTCTTCCTGCCTGAGAATTAAACATTTATCAGAAACGCAGGTTTTCAGGCCACAGATGGCTGTACCAGCCTTGCTCTCAGCAACCTGTATTGATGCATCCCATTCTTTCCATTTCCCTTTTTTCATATTATTTTGGCAGCAGGGTGAAGAAAAAAAGATCACCTGATATCAGAGAGATTATTTTAAAGGGTAAATCTAAGGAGTTTTGTAGAAAGAGCCTATTTGCTGTTTGAAGAGGAACATCGCTCGCACCACCCTTCCAGAGAAAACAGATTTGGATTCAACGACTTCAGCACTGCCCAAAAATGCAAACTTGGAAAGACATAGCAAATGCTCAAAGTTGTTTCCTGGTACAAATCTGAGGTGTTTTACTGCTTTGAAAGGCCCCTGAATGACACAGCATTAAACCATTTACCATTCAGGCAGGAGAAACTGCTCCCTCTCCTGCAAGGCTCARAGCAGGCTTGGAAATCTCAGCCCCTCCTTCTCCTGTGCTTAATAAATGCTAGAAATAACCCAAGGATTGATGCAAGTCACATCAAGGGGGTCACCGTGGGCACACTGGGGACCACGTGGCAGCTTTGTAAAATATAAACCCACTCTCAGAGGATTGAAAGAAACACTTTGGGCCTCCAGGTTGAAGGAGACAGGATTATTTTTCATCGGATGATTTCTGAGAGACCACGGCAGGCCTCTTGATGCCCACGCATTGATCTTCAGGCAGGCTCTAACCCTCTGCCAGCTCTAGGATAAACTGTAAGAGCCTGGAAGAACAGCTCCCAGGTTTATAATAGGGTGAAACGATAGAAATATTGATACGTATAAATAAAACAGAGCTATGCTAAAGGACACCACTGCAGCTGGGAATATCCACTCTGTTTAAAACATGATGGAAAATACACAAGTGATTTGCTGCTTCGGCCTCCTGCATTGCTTACTCTCTTCCTTGCTCCTATGCCCGCCAATGAATACATCAAAGCCTACACAATTTTTGGTGGCATTAAGTAACAGCTGTAGGGACAACTCCAAATGGACATTAATGCCAAAATGAATTTTGAAGTCCCGTCATGCAGTAACCCTTCATGCAACTTCCATCTGCAGCAAACCTTCCCTCTGCGAACAATTTCACTCCAAGGACAATTAAGAACTTACAAGATCTAACATCTGACATGTTTAATAATTAAATGTGGATATTATCACCTATTTTTAAGCCTCAAATTGGCCAAGAAGGTAGCAGATGCTACAGTTATTTTGAGCTTGCAAACATGCGACCCCGCAACCAATGGAGACACAAATGAAACCTGAAGATACATATGAAGAAAGATGAGATACAAAGCAAATGTTTTATCGTGGCAATGGAGTTAAAAAAGCAAATGCACAAATGGTACGTACAGATTCTTATGTTTTTAATACAACCTGAAATGCAATATATCAATCATGATTCACTCCCTTTTCAGAAACACCTCAACATCYTTCTCCCCTATAGCTACATTTTTCTGTTAATACCTAGCAGTTAAAAACAAGCAACCAAAACTCGAACAGGTTAATTCCACTCTTGGTCTAGAGGTTTTTCCAAGGCACACAGAAACGAGAAGTTGCTCAATGCTACCTTAATAACCAAGTCGAACTTCTGGTGCAGGTCCCTGTTGATGGGCTTCAGGAGCGTGAGCACGGCAGTGGTGAGGTTCATGTGGAAGTACTGGGGATAGTCTTCAGGGGTACCTGCAAGACAGCATCGAGGTGTGGACGAGAGAAAAACCAGTGTTGTTCCCAAAAGCGTTGGGCAAACGCTGTGCCCTTCACTCATCATACACSTAACCCTGTTACCAGGAGGGTAAGATATGACAACGTGTGCAGGTAACTTGGGAACGTTATGAGTATTACCCGCTTCATACCATGGTTATTACCTTGATCTCTCTTAATCCCAAGAATCTCTCTAACTGGGGACATCTGTGCAGTTGCCAACAACAGGAGYGCGAGCCCCACGGGCAGCGCTTCCAATGCCACCTCTTGGGTTCCAAGGGCTGGAATGCACCAAGGTAAAGGGACACATAAAGAACTGACCTTCTGCTTCTATCCTCTTCACTTAGGAAGCCCTGCTTTCTCAATGTGTACAACATCCTAGAAGCTTCCAAGAAATTTCTCAGCACAGAGGAAGTATCAAGAGAAATCTGGTAGCTGCCTAGCAGCGTCTGTGCATGGTCATCAGGTAATGGGGCCTTCATAGCACCGTGTTTGCAGGAGACTCCCCAAGAGAGTTAAAGCAGCAGCTGGAGCCCGAGGCCGAGCATGAAGCCACCAAGGAGCCCGAGGTGGATCGTGCAAGGACGGGGGTGGCCGAGTCCTTGCTGTGTCCGGCCAGTTGCTCTTCCAGGTGCTGTGGTTGCTCATCTTGCAGCTTAGAAATGGCCTTTAGAAGCCCAGCAGATCTCCCAAACTCACACACAGCAACTAAAACTGGTGGCAGTTACTACCACAGGCTATGCTGTGTATATATATGTGCTATATATACACGTGAATATTCAGCGAGTATCTCTGCACATGGAGCTGCTGTACATCTAGACAGCAGCAACAGCGAGAAATCCCTAGGGAGTCATTTCTCTGCTATAAAGCCTACAGAAATGCAGGGTTTCTAGCCTGAGTGATGATGAAAGGTGTGCAGCAGAATCAAATTAAAACTCAGTCAAAGAAAATAGACTTCAAAAAATCAATCCCTCCTTCACCTAAGGAGCTTATTCCTGTGCAATTTAGACCTTCCAGCGTTAAAAAGACAGACACACCTGAAGGCACAAGGAAGAGGTGCATGGAGAGCTAAAGAAACCCCTATAGCAAAAAATATCTGCAAGGACTATTTCCTGAAAAACTATTTAATATTATTCCATGATAAAGACTCCAATATGAATAGCATCGTAGGTCGCCAAAAATGAAGGCAGCTTTCCAAAAAGGAAACATTTTGAGGACCAGGGCAAAAACAGCCTTTGTAAGCAACAATCCCAAAACTAAAACAAAACTGCTCCTGTAACAGATCTTCCCCAATTATTTCACCCAGCTCAAAACAGCAATGCAAACAATATATAGTAATAAATAGTACACCATTTCAAGGAAGCTTCCAAATTGCAGTTCAGCTTAAAGWAGTAAGCAATGATTTCAAACACTCCCCTAAACACAGCATGAATATTTTCATTACGTTTTTCTACTCTCCCAGAGAAGCTTCCTGTGGCCGCTCCCATTAGAGCGGTGAGAGCTAGATGATGAGACACCAACCTACTAGGATGGAGTAGAGGATGCCCGGTCGATCCGAAGGAGGCTGGATGTTTYGGTCCTGATCTATGGCTTGTATCGGTGGAATTACCTCGATGGGATTCACATATGCCTGAAACGGGAGGGGAAAAAAAGTAACATGAATAAAAATCAGATTTTAAACCCAAATTAACAAGGCCGCTTTTAAACTCAAATTAACAAGGCCGCTATATGTAGGTCTTCGGTTCAAAAGCAAAAACATCCCCAGAAAGTAAAGCAGTGCAAATAGCAAAGGATCTAACGCCACAGAAGCCAAGCCAAGGCACAGACATATCGGTTAAAACTGCAGCCATCTCAGATGCTCAGTGCAGGAAACAAGAACCAACTTTCTGTCCCCAAGGTAGATGTTGTTCCACATTGGCACAGCAATTCCTCCCCCTTGGAAATTTACTGGAATTTATAAACCTATTAACAGCATTTAGCTCTCCCTGTGGCTCTGGACACTTTCTGATCTTTCCCATTTCATTAACTTTGACCATTTAATTCAACAGGAACAGAGCTAGTGCATGAACATGCCTAAATATTTTGCCCTCTTCCCAAAACAGTCAGTCATTTCCCGGCTCCTTGTTTTCCAGATTCCACCTCCTGCAAGGGCTGGGTCCGGCATCTGCTTCTTGCTCCGGGTCTCTTCCCACCGTTCCCAAGAACCTGGGTCCTTCATCACCCACTCGCTGTCGCTTCCAACTCGTTAAAAAATTCAACTCTTAAGAACGTAATGAGGGACAAGAGCTTAAAATAGGCAGAAAAAAAGAAGATCTATTTGACACACGCTTGAATTTTTTAAAAGCTGCAGGACCCCGCAGAAGTGYCTTGCTCAGAGACAGGATGATGCATAAAAATATCCAAGAAAAAACAAAAAGAAATGCAAGGAAAGCCCAAAGAAAGCCAAATAACTAAGTGCTGCAGAGCCACGACATCCCCGAAACTAATGGCCAGGGTCGGTAACAGTTTGGGTTTGCAGGTTGGCCACCAGCTCCGTGTCTTATGCGGGTGGCAATTGCCAGAGGCAGCTCTAAGGCGCTACCCTTAAAACCATCAAATTCCTGCCAGACACAGCTCAGCACCAGGCCACATCAATATCTGCATCAACAGAGAAGGCAGAGAGCACTTCCCAGCCTCCTGTACTCACATCTTCAAGTTCCCGGCCATTTTACCAACTGTTCTTTTTAATTAACTGTGCCATCTTCGCGTGGTCCCAAGCACATAAAAATTAATTACCTGGAACATGGTGTCTTTATAATTTTAACCTTTCCATGCTTCGCTGCTTTTCAGTGACATTTCCTTTCAATGAAAAATAAATAGATCTATTTCTCCGAAGACTGCAGATGGGAGATAGACCATCAATGGCAAAAAAAAAAAAAAAGGGAAAGGATAGAGTTGATAAAAACCCAGCCAAAGAGTTAAAACTCCTTTTATCAACCCTTATCATGCACTAGCAGATAATCAATAGCTTACCAAAGCCTTGAGGTTTGACATTGCTGAAATGAGTCATTTCCATAGAGATCATTCACAATCACTGGTGTTAAGTGATAAATAAAMACCAGCTAGTAAATCTGCTGTGAATGCTACTGCCTGTTTAACACTGCCTGCTATCTTGAGCTTAATATTAATTGGGTGACCTAGTTATTGCTGAAATTAGAGTGAAAAGCATCRGAGAGGCATGCGAGAAGTTCATCTATCACCTTGTCGGGGAAACTGCAGCTACAATGGATTTTATTCTTGCTTGGGAAGGCTTTCCAGCTTCCAAAACAATTCAGGAATCATCTCATCAATGCATCTATGCTTAAATCTAAGTAGAAAAATTACCCAAAAAGACTGCAACTTGGCTATAAAG
Source organism: Nothoprocta perdicaria (assembly GCF_003342845.1). Lineage (NCBI taxonomy): Eukaryota > Metazoa > Chordata > Aves > Tinamiformes > Tinamidae > Nothoprocta > Nothoprocta perdicaria. The sequence continues at coordinate 102,993 of NW_020455578.1, forward strand.
AACAATTGGCCCTTTTTGATCAAAAACGTATAAAAATTGTCAAATGCAGAGYTATCAAGGACATCAATCTTCATTTTCCCTATCCTCTCCTTATCTCAGTCTCAGGTTACACTTAAATTGCTAATGCAAAATTAACATCTGAAAAATGGTCACCCTTCAGCGGGCAGCAACGGGACTGCTCAAAGCCACGGGGTCCAAGACGGCTCCTTTCCTAATTTCCTGTCCCAGAACTAATCTGACAACATGGAGCTGCAAATCCATCCCAAGTGCATTTCCACAGCCACTATGGCTGAAGCGGATGGACCATTAAGGATGAACGAGGCACATTGTGCGTGGGATTTGTTGAACTGGCTACTCAGAATTCAGAGCTGAGATTTTAAGGGAGAAAGAAAAAAAAAAAAGACAAAGGAATAGATGCGGGGAGGGAAAAGCCCCCAAACTTCTAACCAATAGTCGGTTAGGTGGTTAGTTGATTAGGTGTTGGGTGAACATCAGCTTTAACAGAAAACCAAGTTATCAAACCCCACATTAAGCATCTCCTCATCCAACCCAGGAACCAGCCAGGTGGYGAGACTTCCATCTGCTGTTGTAGGGTGCAAAATCCCAACTCCCAGAAGACGCCTAACCTGGGAACTACCATGTACGTTAAGGGTGTTTCTCTACATGGCATTGAAATATCTAATCCTCATTATCTTGCAATGTAAGACATTAGTCTGAYTGGAAAGGAAAGTGTGTGCTACGTTTAATAAAACACCTGCCACATGGAGAACATCTCATGGAAGAAGTCAGCGAGCTTGGCCCTGATGGAGGTGCTTTCTGTTCCCTACTTCACCTGAACATGACTGCTGAAAGTCAARAACACACAGGATGAACTTACTTTCACGAAGCGTCAAGCTCAATAAAACAAAAATAAATAAATAAACCAGTTTTCCTTGCCAGGTAGCGAGTGCTGAGAAGGTACCATGGGGGACCGGCCTCAAACCCTTGGCACATTCGATGCAAGTAGCAGTCGGATGCAAAAGGCACTTTTGCTGCCCAGTGGAAACCCTTTGATGACTCTGTTTGCAAAAGCTCTACCTCCCATCCACATACAGTGAGGATTTGCTGTATTTATTGCATAGTCATTTCTTACATTATCGACACAGTGTGCTAATCTTGACAGTCTGCATATATGAAAGTCAACAAAACATCCCTGTCCACTGTATAAAGTATTCATAACTGAGGATAATTAGTACAAAAATGAAATTAAAAAGCACCTTCTCCTAGAAAAACACCCTTGTGGGGCATTAATAAACAATGCCTTCTCACAGCACAGCTGGTGTTTTCAAGTGTGCCTTTTTAAATTGGACAAGCACAAGAAGAGCAGACAGGCATCAGGTAGCACGTGGGTACTCACAGGGACTGATAATTATCTGATGGAGTCCAATAATGAATTGGAGCTTACTGAAAAAGTAGTTTCAGCTCATCACTGCAGCAACTCATTACATTAATTCAACTTTGTTTGGCTTTTCTACTGCTAATTTAATGCCTTCCTCAGCACGACGCTGGAAAAACTTGGATATAAAGGGTCAAGCACTGCTGGACCACCTGGAGTACACAAATGCATCCTCCATTCACACTCAAAAAACAAGATGCATCTGCAGGCATCTACCTACATCATGGTCATTGTGCAGTTTAAAGGATGCATTTAGATATATACATAAATGCACGCGGATATATATGTGCATAGATATGTTAAATTTTATTTTTAAGACAATATATTAGTACATGAGCTGTTGCTACTGGGAAGATATGACACAAGTTTACTAGCTGCCTCTGTACTATATGCACTGTATCTAYATACATTGTTCTAGAAGCTTTAGCATTTAGGATTGAAGTATTTGAGGTAGCATGTTCCAATTTTGAGCTCCCCCATGCATAGGTTTATCAAAGCAGCTGTGGCCCTACACAAGTTGCTAAACACCAAGTTTGTCACAGTCAGTTTATCGACAGAGCTGTTCTCTCATCTCATCCCATCTATCCTATTAGCCAAGGTGCTGCCTGACACACA
>NW_020455578.1:105137-135904 GCF_003342845.1 Nothoprocta perdicaria
AACGGATGGAGGCTTGTGGAGACAATGGCACCGCTTTGCGGCTCAGCATCTAGTTGCCGGTCATGTTGATGAGTCAATGCTGACGGATCAATAAATTCACATAAAACAAGCTCCCTGAGGGCATAGCTTCACTGAGCATCATCCCTGGGGACGATGGGGGAACAAGCATCTTCTCTCATGAAAAAAAGCCATGACTCAAAGCCTCAAAAAGGGCAACGTTTTTGCCTCCTCCTTTTGCCATGGGCACAAAATGAGCCCGTTGCTGAGGTATTAACGGGCACATGTAGTACTAGCATATACACGCAGTTAAGTGTGACTTGGCTATTGCCTCGTGACCAAAGCCACATAGATCAGAACTGATCTTCTCCCAAGACAAAAAGCTAGCTTAGCCCCAGGAACTGTTCTCCTAAGGTGGGTAGCAATGCTGAAGAGAGTAACTGAGAACTATCTCAGAATCCTTATGGTTGGGAAAGACCTTCAAGATCACTGGGCCACACCATAAGCCCATCACCATCGTATCTACTAGACTGTGTTYCTTAGTGCCTCACCTGCACGTTTCTTGAACACTGCCAGGGATGGCGACTCCACCAATTCCCTGGGCAGCCTGTTCCTTCACTCACCGCTCTTTCCATGAAGGATTTCCTCCTAATGCCTAACCTGAACCTCCCCTGGCACAATTCAAGGCCACTTCCTCTTGCATTATATTCTGGAGGACAGATYGACCCCTGCCTCACTAGAACCTCCTTCCAGGTAGCTGTGGAAAGTGGCAAGGTCTCCCCCGAGCCTCCTCTTCTCCAGACTGAAACGCTCCTTGTTGTTTATCATTGCACCACAGCTAGAACTTCACCATCTATATATTTTCCCATGGTTTGTTCTATTCAGCCCCTAAAGCCTTGGAGAAAGCCTGTGTGACCGTGCTAGTCGTAGCCAGATACAAATGAAGGAAAAATGGGGACGACTTACAGGATCGGTCAGTTCTGGCAGGCTCGCCTGGTAGGTGAGGGGCCTGCAGTCCCGCGTGTTGTTCACCAAGACACAAGGGAGAAACATGGGCCCCAGGTCGTCGCCATCRAGCACATCCACTGTGAGCGTGGTTGTGCTTGTCCTTCGCTCGTTGAGGTTCTGCGCTCGGTCCTGTGGGAACAACAGGTCACKTGATGCAGCAACTCAGGGGCTACAAATCAACCGTGAAGTTAACGTTAAGTGCAAAACACAGAGGCAACAAGCACAAAAATGCAGGGAAATAATTCAGTACACAAACTTCCGCATGTCAGCTACAGCCTTTAAGTCAACAAAAGCTCCAAACATACAAAAAGAGTGAGAATTACTTTTATTAAGAATTTACTTCAATTAAGAATTACTATCAAGYGCCTATTGCTTACAACTAGTATGCTCAAGAAATCCATTTTGAGGAAATGCATCCAATGAAGACACAGGTCAAATCTCAGATGCAGCTCATGTGCACCACAGGAAGAGCCCCCTGTTTATAGCTGGAAGTAGAGCTCCATGCTACCTCATGAAGGTGCCTCTGCTGGCACCTGGTCAGGGCACCATGATGCTGGGGACCACAGCATCACAGCAGACATATCACAGCACTCCATAAATAAAAAAATACAGAGTGATTTTTTAGGAGAGGCAATGGAGAGGAATCCAACTCTTTGCACTCAACTTAAGAAGCATTTAGACCAGATGGGGAAAAAAAAAAAAAAAAAAAAAACACTGACAGCAGTTGTTGCTTCTTCTAAGCTCTTCAAGTTTATTTTTATTAAGGCATTGGGCTTTTTTCCCTCACTCTGGGAATTGCCGAATTTGCCTTTCTTCGTGGTTACTGCTAAGAGAAGCAGGCGAGCTCTAAGGAGGGGCAGGGCAGGCGGCACCGCCGGCTCATCGGCTCGCAGATCAAGGCATGTCGAGGACGCTGAATTCCAGGTAGTGTCCTCAGGATGCAAGAGCAAGAAGCKGTCGCTGCTAACGCATGCGGTGGAAGCACCGCTGCACAGCAAATACATCCAAGGGTGAGGATGATGGGCAGCTGGAGAGGCTCTGTAAAATGCAGCATCAGTGAGCGTGGGGAGAGCTCTCGAGCCAGGCTGAGGAGTGTGAGTGGCCGAGTCTCCGTTATTATGAGAAGCACCAAGGCAGGAAAAAAAAAAAAAAAAAACTTCTGCTCTCAAGGGCACCAAAGGCTTCTCTGATGACAGATATATTAGCTGTGGTTTAAATGTTTGCTTTTATCCCTGCCATGCATTACCCACTGCTCTGTAAAAACCTTTAAAGGCACCTCCAGTAGGACTTGAAAGAAAAATCACCTTGTTACAGAAAACTGAGTTCCAACTTGAAGGACACAACTAAATAGCGTCCATTAAACTCATCTGAGATCTCATTAGTGGTGCTGGATGTATTTGAAGAGGAACGCTTAGTGACATTAAAATGCACTTTTCCATGTGGCCTATATTGGAAACAAACAACTCATTTCTTGTACTGAAAACATCATCTTGTTGCACACCCTGGGAAAACTTTTTTTTTTCCTCCCTGTATTTATATGTCAAAGCTTTCAAAGAGCGTTAAGCACCAAGGGAGATTTTAACTAAGATTTTGATGGTGGCAACTTCAGAAGTGTTTATCAGACCTGCGACCCAAGCAAGACTTTTCTTTCCCTCAGGAAAGTCTCAACAACCAAACCTGGAAGGAGTCAGTGCTGTAAATGGCTGCTCTTGGATCCATACTTACGTTTGCTTGAACAATCACAAGGTAACGAGTCTTTTCTTCGTAATTGAGCCTCTCCCGTAAAACCACGGCTCCGGACAAAGTGAGCGGAATGTCAAAGGTCCTGTTGGAAGCCTGCAGAAGTTAAGGAGAGACTGAACACAGCTGAACCCACGAAGTGCCATGGGCTCCCAAACCAACATCTATTTAACCATGCTGATCTTGTCCGTATTGCCGCCCTGCAGCAGCAGCAGCGACCTGGGCAGAGAAGTCCTCTTCCTTCAGCCAAAGGGCAGCTCAGGTCCGTGGCTCCTGCAGCCAGCCTTGCCTCCCTCCCCTCTTCCTTGCTACCTTAGGAGCTACGAAGCTCAGAGAGCAAACCCAGGCGTGCCCAGCACTCGCTGCCGCACTTGCCTTGTCGTCGGGGTTGTACTGGATGACGTACTCGATCTGGCCGTTGGGCCCGTCGTCGATGTCGATGGCACCGCTGCTGCCGGAGAACCCCGTGAAGATGGTTGTACCCACGGGCGTCAGCTGCAAGGACAGGGCAACACGACACAGCCTTTACAACCAGCTGGGTAGGCGAGAGCTGCAAAAAGAAGCCTTTGCAAAGCAAAAACCACCAGCCTTTCCCTAGCACTGGTCTCCGAGGCAAGGCTGGCAGCCAGTAAATGGAATTTCTTCGGCAGTGTCTTCATGGGAATGTGAATGCAGCCAGATAAATAGTACTACGCACAAGCATGGACGCACAGAGGGTTTCAAAACTTTAAATATAGACCGGAAAAGTGTTGTTTTCTCACTGTTCTCTTGTCAGCAAGCGAATACTTGTGAAATTACACTTTGAAAATGCATTAACTCAGAGTTTAGGGGAACAGCGTGAAGAGACACAGGCTTCCAAAGACCAAAATTAAAGAATTGGAGACGAAAGATCCACAATAAATCTCGCTCTTCCACAGTTAACAGCTTTTAATGCTTAAGAACTGTCTGCACCGTGATTTATATCTGTTGGAAATCTAGATATACATGCAGGCCTGCTCAACACTCCCATAAAACATTTTGGAGAGGAAATGTTCCTGTTATTGCCTATTTACAAAGTTGAAAATGAATAATTTTGCACCTAAACAGCAAAGTAAGATTTTACCGTTAATCACTCCGAGCTAATATATTTTTGATGATGTCTACCTGCAAAGGCAAAGATTCATTATTYCTACACTGTAAGGAAATAGATACGACTAACTACACCAGAAGCAATAAAAATTCAGCACAGGTTGCAATTCTCAGCAGCACAATGCAGCAGCACAATGTTTGAAGACAACTAAGTTGGAAAAAAACCAAACCAACCTCCCCCCACCTCAAAACCACCACCCGACCTAAGAGAAATTAACCCTACAACTGTGTTTTGTAAGGGAAAAATTTATAGCTATAAAGCTGTGCCTATTTAATCACATAACACTGACTTCAAATGGTATTCTAGTAACTCTTTGAATATTCGCAAATAAAAGTTGTCACAAAAGGATAATAAACTTCATGAAAATATTTGTAATATTCAGGCAAGGCCTGTGAGAGAAATTAATATGGAAAAATAAGGCATATAACACCTAACGAATGCAAACTTAAGAGCTGCATTTATAAGAAACGAGGGTTGTTAWTGGAAATTAGGCTTGATTAAAACACCCAAGCAACCATCAGTGGGTCTTACAGCCATTACCGCTGCGTATCAGTACAAGATCTTTATTTCTCACCCTTGATGGGCTGCAGAATCTCTGGTCTTTAAGTCAGTGGCATCAGTGCTCAGGCCTGACGCCAAGCAAACACCGCTGCAGGGAGGGAACCTACCTAGTTGAATGTTTTTTGTGCTCTTTTGATATAAACAAAAGTATACAAAACGAGGCCCAAAGCAAACAGCCCTGCACACTATTCTGTAACAACAGAAAATGTTTAGCATCAGCCTTCAATACTAGCTTTCCTCCTAGGAGGGAGCCAAAAGCGTCTCCRTACAGCAGGGCACCAAGGCATCTGAAACACAAATGAAACAGCCACTCTTGGCTCTCTCAAAGCCTTTGCACTGTTTTTCCTATAGCAATTGCAGCCTAARAGGGATGATTAGCTCCCTTCCTTGACATGTCCAAGCTGCACTACTGAAGAGTTATTTCCCAAGCCTGTCTTCGAGCCCAGGCAATTACAAATAGCCAATAGCTTAATTACACCCTCGTTTTCCCATATATAACTTACGCACAAAATGCCAATTAATTTTAACTTTAACTAATGCTAACCAGTTCATTTGTAAATGCTCACCTACTTTGCTCAAAATACAGGTGTAATTAATTCATAGGGGGACAGAAGATCTACTTTAAACTAAGAAGCTGAACAGACAACATGTTTTTAATTGTAGTTTAATCACCATGCCAGCAGTGCCACACCGGGCTCATCCAAGCCCAGCAAGGTCTGTCCACTTGAACGAGTACATCAGAAGAGCAATTGTACTGCCGCTATGTATGAAAAGCTGTGTGTATATATATAACTATATATGAAAAGCTTTAACTTTGAGAAGAACACTTAAGAGTCTCCTGAAAACACAATGTCCTCAATGCACACGTAATGACCACTTTTCAAAGAGCTGCAAGAGCCGTTTTCAAACCAACCATGCCCTGGAAAGGAACATTAACCTCCCTATATATATATATATATATGTATATATGTGTGTGTGTGTGTGTGTGTGTGTATATATATATATATATATATATAAACTCTTGTCATCTCTTGCAGAGTCCTGCATACATGCAAGCCTCTAAAGAGGAAAAGAAAGTTCTTTAAGGATGATTTGGTAGCAGGCAAACAGATCCAAATCCCTTCTCCAGCTGTTATTTGATTTTTTTCCCCAAGGATCTGGGATATTGGATGCGAAGCATCCAATGCTTCATGTCGCCTGGTCCTTATGCCTTCCTTGAGCATCTACAATGGACCTCTGTGAACCACGACAGTCACCACTGAGCCCCGCAAGATCATGTAGCATTTCCAAGAAAACACGCACTCATTCTCAATCTATATTTTAATGCAAATGCCACAGAGAGATTAGCGAAACGGAGATCTCCGTCGCTGTTACCGTTATCCTCTGCTTGCCTACAAACTAGCTGTAAGGTGTTGTGGCCAGTCCAGCTCTAGAGTGACCTTACAGCGAGGTCTACTTCTCTGAACGGCAACACCCTCCTCGACGCACCTGATACTGAAGAGGTGTCCCGTAAGACAAGGTCCCTCTGCGGCGACGCTGCCCGCGCTGACGGGCACCCGACGCGCACGTGGCCGAGCACGCGCGGGCTGCAGGGCCAGCGGAGCCGCGGGCGGATCAGGCCGCGCTCCAGCGCGGGGGCCCTAAGGGGATTACGAGGGCAGCGCCCGCGTGCCCGGCGCTCATGCGTAGGGCGGCCAGGGACACTGGCAGGGGACTCTGTGCAGCAGAGCCCGGCCAGACACTGCAGCAGGTGATGAGTCCCCACAAGGAGCACGGGACAAAGCTCCTGGCTAGAAACACAGGAGGAGTTTGTGACGTGCTGTAGCTGTACGCAGGGAAGTGCTTCTTTTGTATCACGGAGACAGCACAAGTTTGGGTGCTATACAGCTTACAACAAACCTAAAACCAAAGACGCGAGGCAACCAAAAAATACAAACTCGCTCCAGTGCATCCCTCCCATTAAAAGGGCTGGAGGCATGGCCAATTAGGAGCAGAATAAGCTATCATTAAAAAACATGTAATCACTCAGCGCAACCTTCCAAAGGAAGGCTGAGATCCTTTATGAACTTCGTTCCCCGTCGCTCCTTGRTTAATTAATGAGCACATTAAGCTGTCCAAGGGCACAGGGGGGCCCTGACGGGAGCCGGCAGCGGAGCAGGGATAACACGAAACCAAGGAGCTAATTAGATCAGGGCTGCAGCTGGTGGGAGGAACAGCAACACTGCATCGCTGCCCAGCAGCAACGCGAGCAGACCCCCGCAAATGCTTTAAGCATTTGGCTAAAATTCACTCCATAAATTATTTTAAATGCTGTATTTTTTTTGCCTCATCGTCTTTTGGATTTCTCTCTAAGTGGCAGCAGGTTCAGGGTTTTTTTTTTCTGGTCAACTAATAGGAAGTCCAGCCCACAGCCTCCCCTGCTGAGTCGTGCTGGCCCCTCCAACCGTAAAAGGAAAAATCAAAAGACTTAACCCAATGACCTTTAGAAAAAGAGCAACACACCAATGCTGCACTGTGTTTCTCCAAGGCAACATSAATGGAAGGGAGCTTAAAACCTCCATATATGCAGGGTTTTTAAATGCAAAGTGCAGGAAAGGCGGCCCCTGGCACTGAGTTGGTTGCAGAGGCGCTCACCTCGTTCACTGCCACGTAGTACTGCTGCCGCTGGAAGCGGGGCGAGTTGTCGTTCCTGTCCCTCACCACGACGCGCACCTCGTGGTTGATGACRGTGCCCACCTTCTTGTTCACGCACTGCACTTGCACCACGATGGACTGGATGGAGGTYGGCGGCTGCAAGGGAGAATGCACTGATGTTACTCCCAGCCAAGGTCTGYATCGTGGTTACAGAAGGGTTAAAGCTTCCACCGAGCGCTACCCAGGTCCGCTGTAGACCAAACTGTATTTAACGCTCTGCTACATCTGGATTAAAGAGCTTCTTGGAGGACATCTCAAATGCAGCTCGTGTGAACAATTTCGAGTCGACCTACGCGTCCCAAGGCCGTATTTTGCAGCCTGAATCCGCTAGGCTCTACRTGCTAACGCAAAAATTGGGTTTTAACATCTCCAAATTACCCCTTTGTGCTTTCCTTGAGAATAAAATTGTATCTTCTGAGCATTGTCTGCTTATTGAAGGATACCTCGAAAATGTCACACATTTTAACCTTGGTTTTGTTAATATTTGAATTGAAAGGTCAAGTCAGAGATAAACGCAATAAGCTACCGCTTACATTTGCCAAGCAATTTAGAAACAACTTGGACACCTGTAAGGGTTGACTGGCTCTACTCCTGCAGACTTTCATAATATCATTCAGGTACAAATATACCCCAAATATGGTAAACTGAGTAAAGAAGATGCATTTTTTTCCCCCCCTCAGAAAATATTTCATATGCACAAGACAATGTCCCACTGGCAAAGATTCACAACTTCTCTATCAAAGGTCTTTAAGGAAATTTGTGTAAGGTYCTAGGGAGCCAGAAGGACATAAGTATTAGCACAAGACTGTTAAAACATGGCACAGTGCAGGACCAAGGACAGATTTACATACTTACAACTTCTGSGTCTCTACTTAGATTTCTTTCAAAATCAGATCTTTAAAACACTAAGTAGTTGGGTAGTTAGAGACAATAAAATAAAAACATGTTGGCAAATTAGTAACCCATGTTACTAATATATTAGTTACACAACTTTTWGGAGCTTGTCACCTATCACTCCTATTTGTCTCTCCTCATCCTTCCCAACTACTGCAGATGGGGAAAACTTGTGGGTTTTGGTTCGGATTTTACTGGGAAAAAAAKGCACTGCCGTTCTTGGCAGGGATAGGAAAAAAAGATATTATTCTGCAAAGGAGTATACAGCCCTGTTTTACGGAGTCACCTCTATGCAGTTTGTGAATCATCATCCAAAACTGGATTTTAAGTTTCAAGATCAAAGAGAAAAGAAACAAAAAAAATGTTTCCACTKGGGCAGCAGGACCGCTCTTTCTTTGGATACTGATTTTCAAGGACTAATGGAAACCCCACAAGGCATTTACCTGTATTTACAGCTAGCAAAATACTGGTACAGTTGGACTGCAATTGCTCTATTACCTTGAGCCTCAATTTTGCTAGTCCCATCTCAGGAAATTTAAACAGAAATACAAATGCGCAATTTTACCCAGCTCTATAATTGTAGGGAGAAAAATGTGTTTAATACATCACCTGTACATAGCATTTTTTCCCCCATTTTACAATTCATAGGAAAAACAAGGTAACAATCCCATATCAGTGTAACAGCTCTGATATTACTACCTAGATGTAATTAAAAAAACGCAAACCACCCACTCATTTCCCTGAGACTTGAGCCTACTTTCTCACAAAGAGCCCTATAAAGCAGCCATTTGCACTCATAATAAAGTAAAATATTTGACTGCTTAATTAGTTACTAATTTTGGAAAACAGATCATTTGACAAGGTTGCTCCAGGAAGGTACAGAGGTCATTTACCTCAGCTCTCATTTTAGCCTCTTTCTTTCTGCTCCAACTTGAAAAGCAACCAAATAAAATAAATCAAACAGAGAGGCCACTATCATCCAGCTCCAGCATGTGTCCAYCTTCTCCGTGGTGGCTGGGGACCCTGTCCTTGGGGCAGAGTTCCCTGTTAGCTGCTGCACCAACATATCCCTTAGCACCAGGTAYGCTCTGTGGGGCAGCCTTGCTCCACGCATGAAAACACTTTGCAAACACAAGCYAAATTACCAACAGCTGGATTCAATTAGCAGCTCTTCTGCACGGACAAATGGAAGTGAGGCAGTTTGTGCCTGTTGCTGCCAATAACAGCACCTCAAACCACTCTGAGCAGCTGAGAAGCCCAACTCACCCATTTCAAGCTAATACCAACTCCCCGGCACTCCAGGGAGGTCTCCCAGCCTGCATGGTGCACTCCTCTATGCTGCTTATTGCATGTTCCCAGGAAGGCTGGGAGAAGGATCAAATCCACTTTGTCCAGTCATCTTGGGATSAAAGATCCCTATGATCCCTTCCAGCGATCCCTGTGTTTGTGACTTCTCTGAGGACGTACACTGGCTCAGGAAATGAAACCTAGGGAGGAGGAAACCCCCAAACTTACATCTCTGTCCAGGACTCGGCCAGTGCTGTTCAGGTAGAGCCTTTGGCTGATGGGATCGAGGATCACCCAGTAATCCGTGTTGTCCTTCAAGGAGAGTTCGATGGTGGGGTCAGGGCCTCCCGCCGTCCCTTTGATGAGCATGTTGTCAACCAGGATCGTGCCTGCAGAGCCAACGCAAAGCAGAAATGGTCACATAAAAACACACACTATGTGATGTGACAAGCAGTTTAATATATAAAAAAGCCTGTCAAACCAGGGTTTCTGGCATTTTATATGCAAATCACTTCCACAAAGGCTGAACAAGAGAACTACCTTTGACRCCACAGCTACTTCCAACAGCATGAGAGGAGGAAAGCACTTATATTACACAACAATTTTGACATGGAAGATTACACCCATCATATCTAATTCCTATTTACATCATGACTTTTCCTCCACTGAGTAAACAACACCCAATGGTGCCTTCAAGAAAGGCAAGTGCTGGACCTAGAGCCAAAACTGAAATAGGTTTTCCATGTAAGGTGACACATCAAGGCAAGGAGAAAAAGAGATGGCTGCATAAATCTCTCCAGGAAGGAAAGAGACAGTATTAATAAACACTTCATAGAAAGACCCCATTTTTCTGACAATTAGCTCCATCCAGCTGGCTTTCCACTGGGAGAGTTAAGCTAAGACCACCCTTAAGCTCATCAGCAACTATAAAGACAACCCTGTGCATCCCACCAGCTGCACAACATGGAGGTCACCTACAAGCATTCCTCATACGGCCTCCTGCCTGAAGAGGCCCAGCTGATTTATTAAACACAAGGAGAATTTCCCCCCCCTTTGCTTTGTGAGCTCAGTGACTCTGTATGGACATAGAGGTCCTTAGGGCCCGCTCACAGCAGACAGAGAGCATTTACTTCTCCCTGGGAAATTAAGTTGGAAGAGAAAACAATCATAGAGTGAGAAGAGGCCCCTGGTTTCTACAACAGTCAAACACGTGAGACTTAAGGCCATCAGAGCATCCCAGCATCAGGCGCCATGACAGCAGCGGGAAGGGGAAACCGGTGTCCAACTCTGCAGCTGCACAGCGTACGGAGACACCCAACGTATGCAACAACGCCATAGGGATCAGTCAACTACACCACGGCAACACTCATCCTGATCATTTCTGTAACTTTTTGCTGTATAGAGGAGAAATGCTCCAACTGAAGTCTTTCCCCTTGTTGTCTATCGTCTCCTATAAGCATTTTGGAAGGTCAAGCATTTGTACATGGATTTTAGCCACTTATTGCTAATCCGATTAAGTCTCCCATATGGCTAAAGCGTAGAAGTAAAAGCCTATTTTATACATGCAGAGGGAAACAGGGTTTGTGGTCATTGCCCACAGCTGAGATGCACTTGCTTGGAAACATCTGAATATTGGCAACAAGTTGCTCCTTCTCTTTGCCTTCTGCAAATTATAAAGCAATGTCAGGAGAGCAAGTTTATGGTATGTTCCTTAAAGGATGAAAATACAAGCTTGGATTCCCCTTGTCCATCGCATCTCCCTGCTCCCAACTCCAGCAGCCAATCTAACAAATSCTAGTTATGTCCCAGCACCAACCTCTGGAGGAGGCTGTCCTTTTCCCCCATTTCACTTGCTGATTAGACACCCAAGTGAAGTGTCGCAAGCAAGGGAAATGTGCACACTTCCATAGGGCTCCAGAACTGCAGACAAAGCAGCACAGCTCACGCAGAGCCGTGCTGGGAACCAAGAGTTTCTGAGCACGATGCTGGAGGCCRTGGAGAGGAGGCAGGTGAAGGTCATTCCCAGCAGACGTGTGTGTCATGTCATTTTTAAAAGAATTTCACCTYATACGGAGCCAAAATTTGGCTGCTCAGCCACCTGCACGGAAGTCTAATGATGAATGAAGTGCCACATGGAAAGACGTTCAATTCTCCAAGGATTAGTCTAGACTACGCTAGCTGAAGGAGAGCCTCAAGCAACGAAAGTCAAGAAGATGGTTGATAAAAAAAAAAAAAAAATACAAAAAACAGAGAATAAGCGAATATATGTTAAAAATAAAGAGCAAGATGGGTATTTTCAGGTGAGATATTCATTTCCTGTTAGGGCATACAGCCACTGAAGGTTTTTGGGAGCTGGGCGGGAATTCTTCAACCCGCAGCTACAAAACAGGACAAGGAAAACAGCGTTGCCAAAGCGGCGCCTCCACAAATACTTTTGTGGCCRTTTTCCCTGACGTTAGTCCTCTGAGAGACATCCAGGAGCAGAAAAGCCCTCTCGAGGATCAAGGCGACAGGGAGACAATTGTTTTCCATGTGGCACCTGGAGCAGGTCCRTGCTGGGCACGGCCGGTGCCCGGGCGCCTCCGCGTCCTGCGCCCCGCAGACCACGAGTGCAGCCRCGAGTCACTCACTGAATGGTTTAGGCCTCGTTTTGTATTATTTTAGTYCAGGTCTTCAGCGCTGGTGAAAGGCACTGGCATCAGTTTCCTAAAATCAGAGTTATTGAGCAAAAAAGGAAAGGCAGGACTGTTTAAAAGGGAGCAACCAGCATCCTGTTTCTCCTCCTTGAGGCAAGCAGGAAGGCCAAGCACAGAGCCAGGGGCAGGCTGCAAAGGCTGAAGGTCAGGAGATGTCCAAGCTCCATGTCTCCACCACCCAGGGGTGCGGGACAGACCCAGGCTCAACACCATACCCCAAAAGGCACCATGTTCCCAAAACACAGGGCCAAAGCAGAAACACAGGGCCAAAGCAGAAACATCCCAAGCCGAGGCAGAGTTACAACTAAAACCCACCCTGAGGTTAATCTGAAGCTGCTACATTTCATTAGCAGCTCTTTCAGCTGCAGAACATATAGAGAGGCTAAATATAAGCAAAAATAACATTCTCGCACACAACATTTCTCATTTTGGCCTATTAATGAAATCTGTAACTTCTAAGTAAAACGTCAGGCGTTTTGTGTTAGGCAGAAGTGATGTATCCAGCCCTGGAGCACCTGTTTTAACTCGTCCAGCCTACAGAACTTCACCTGGGAAAACCAGCCTTGACATCCTTCTGAAAGAAGCACCTTCAGGTATCCTTYCTATAGTCAGAGCAGGAGAGTTTCCAGGAAATGGAATGGAAAGGAYTCCCATTCCACTCTACAAACGCTGCCCAGAACCAAGAGCAGGAGATGATGTGGGTCACGTACCGAATGAAACGCCCTTTGGCAGTGCTTTTAACGGTCCTGAAGAACTGCAGGCACCTGGGGACCTTCTTGAACATCTCCCACCTTCCCCTGCCTGCTCTGCGTGGCCAACACGAGACAGAAGATGCAATATGTACAGGTTTCTCTTGGAGCGAATATACACTTAGGAGGGAAAGGCCCAAGGCACAAACCTATAGAGCTTTCTCCCGAGTGCTGTTGCTTATAAGGCAGTTGGAAAATGGGGATTACTTCCTTACAGCGAGGCGTTAGATGGATCACTTGAAATGTCAGCCCCTTGCTTTGATATTCAGCAGAGTTTTCACAGTTAAAYCTCGATCCCAAGCTGATTTTGCCCAGTTTGAAGGTGTCTATRGTACAGCATGGATTAAACAGCAATAAATTTGAAGGCAGCAGAGAATGAAAATCTTTTTGCAGCAGTAAATTCTGACTGCGATCCTGAACGTCCTTAGACCAGATGCTAAACAGAAAACAACAGAAAAGCTATCATTACAAAAAGAGAAAAGAGAGGAGAGAGTGTGAAAGAGTGCAAAAAAAGAGAGAAAAGAGAAAAAAAAAAGCATACAAAATGTCTGGGACTGTTAAAAATAAAAGGAAAAAAAAAAGAAGAGAAAACACAAGAGAAAACACATTATTCCTCTTACTGGGTGGCAAGGAAATATCAGAAATGTACATACTCCAGGCAGCAGCAGGATAGAGAGTCTTCAGGCTATTCCTGCAATGCTTTGCTGCTCATCTCATGTCCCCAGAGTCRCTGGCAAGAGCGAGGCCTGAGGGGGATTTAGGTTTCAAGAGGCAACACGGACCCACCGGTGTTCCCATGCGGCAAACTGGGGAGCGCCGCACGGCTGCCAGGAATTGGGCAGCACCTTTGCACACGAAATAAAACTGGTAATAGAAATACTGCCCCATGTGCAAAACCTGGAAAGAGATTTCGGCAAAAGGGAAAAAAGATATAGCAATAAAGTTCACATATATGCTAGTGCACGATGGAGTCCTTATTCCGTGCCATGTGTTTGGCAAGTTCTGGTATCTGACAGTCTAACCACAGGTTCTACCTGGATGATGGTTTTGGGTGGAAAACTCAACCCAAAAAAGACACTTTGCGGTTTCCAGGAAAAGTGGAAGAACAGAAACTAGATAGATAGAAACTCTGCAGTTTCTATCTTGCCCAACTCCAAGTTTCTAACCCAAAAAATCCCCAGTCCCTGAGTGTTGCCTGTAACCTTACACCCAATGTCCCGGCTTTTGCTTCATGTGGTCTTCCCCCCAGATCAATAAATGCTGTTGGATGCAGCGAAGCTACAACAGCCATCAAACTAGCTGTGCAGGAACAGGCCAGGTGTGGCGGGGTGCAGAGATGTGTTTCCAGACAGGAAAATCCCACTGCAAACCGCTGCATTCCGACTGCTTTATCCCAACAGACGCATCCATGCACAGCCCGCGGTAGCCCTCCGCTCGTGACTCTTCTTGGGGAAAAATGCACACTGGAGTCATGTTCTGGACTTCCCAGGCACGCTGCAGAGTTGTGGTGACTATGTATTTAAACCTCAAAGATTTTTGCAAATCTTGTTTGTTTTCYCATTCCTTCAGGCATTACTCAAGCAAATGAACATCACGGCTTCTCGGCTCCCCGGTTAGAAAAAGCAGGCTAATTTACACTTTAAACACTGAGGATTTTATGAATAATGAAGGAGAGCAAGCTGGCGTGTGGGGACGCTGCGAGGGGCAGTGGCTGCTGAAGGTGTCAATTAAACCATGGGAAGGGTTTAGCACAATTTGGAGCCTGTTTGCAAACCACATGGAGAGGCATCGCGGGAGGCCGCGTCACTGGGCCCTGAAGCCAAGTTATTTCCATAGCAAACAGGCTACCTAACCATTGCCCAGGGCTATTTGCAGCATTTATTAGTCAATATTTTATAAGTACCCAGTGTGCGCCATAATAAGCCCGCATACCCTAACAAGGAAAGGGGAAAACAGGACGATTCACCCATGCTTCTCCATCCGTCCAGGCTATTTTGTGCAGGAAACAACGTGGGAAAGAAGTGAATGTTCTAATGACAAGAAAAGGACAGAAAAGAAGATTATTTCACCTTTTTGTGTCCCCGTCCTAGCATCTCCGTTTTCGAGAAGGAAGCTGAAGCAGAGCAGTGCTGCAGCGCACACCTGGGATGCAGCTTTGGTCATCCCGCAAAAGGCTGCTCAGCGAATAAAAAAGCAATTTGCACCTGGTCAGCACAGAACGTGGGAATTCAGCACCTAGAAAATGGGGAATTCCAGCCTCACGGAGTGCYGGGAGCTGCTGGCATGCCCACCATGGGGTGACAACAACGTTTCCCCACAGCGCTTGAGACCGCATTGAGAAACCTCACCGGGGAAAGCTGGGACTCCTAAGGTGGTCAAGAGGTAGGGTTTTCCCCAGGAATAAAAATATATGCGCAAATGAGATGCAGTTTAGTAGATCGTGTCCAAGAGAAGAAAATTCTGGACTTGCTCATGTACAAATGCCCTCCCAGCAGCACAACCTGTGCCTCAATGCTTCTCTGCTGCCAGAATGTTCCTGAGAAATCCACTGAAAACACAGCTTCACCCCAAGTGCTCTATGGAGCTGCTGGTTGCTCATCCAGAAGGTCCACGTGCCCGCGTGCATGAGAAGCCATCAGCTCCATGCAAAAATAATGCCACGAGACGCAGGTATTCTCCTCATCTGGCCTGAGTTTCAACACCCAGGACATTCCTCACTACTCTTGCCTGTTCCCCAACAGTGCAACGGGAGCCTCTGGAAAAGAAACGGCAGGTGGGACCTGAACTGCCAGACTGGGTCAAGAAGCCCCTTAAGCAAGTGCAGGATTATGATCAACTTAATGTATTTAAAAACATATGTATATACAGCAGGCTGCCCTTAGCCAAGGCCCATTTGCTGAGTATGTGTGTGCTGCCAAGTGCTCAGCTGAGGGGCAACAGCTTCCAATAAATTAACTACAGCTTCCAATACATTAACTACAGCATCCAATAAATTAACCAACTGCTTCCAATAAGTTGTYGACCACATGCCCTAATCCTGTGCAGGATGTGGGCGGTGTGGAGCCCCTGCGGCCACTTTCCAAATGGCTCAGCAGGGTGGACCAGTGCTTTGTGCACCCTAAACCCTCCAGGCATCTCGTAAGTAAATCCCTACAGGCGCCCTAATCCGGGATTGAGCTCCTGTTAATAACCCAGCGTATGTTAGCGGTGCCGCTGGCTGCCCAGGCGGGAGCCGCCTGCCTGGGCGCGACGCTCGTGGCGACCGAAGCGCCGGGGCCGCCCGGCAAAGCTGGACCTTAGGGCAAACCTGAACCAACCCTGTCATTTTATGGATATTAAATGACTTCACTGCTTGTGTAGGCTGTGCAAGCATGCTAGGACAGCTTCCCAACTGCAGCAGTTGCCATTTGCTCCTTGCACGCTCACAGAACCACGCTCCCAGAGCCAGGAGAAGCCTGTGAAGAAACTCCCCTAGGTGCTAGCACCTGATGTCTGCTTATGTTATTATTAACAATAACCCAGTATTACTGAATAAGCAACTAACTTTAATTTTGCAAACTGTTTCACTGGTGTGATATACATAATATGAAAAAGCACAAGAGAATACTTACGTTGGCATCCCACCTCCAGCAAGCATTGCTAAGAACATCCTGCGGGTTTTTTTTTGATTTCCAGGCTAATTGAACATGGGAACAAAAAGTCTAAYGATATTACATCAGAACGTGCCATCAAGGTTAGCAACAGATGGCTTGCATCTCCTCCTGGTGCTCAAGCTCTTGTCTTGCACGAGAAAAGCCGAGATGTTACCAGGGTTGGGACCCGTCATGGATGAAAATGAGTATGTGCAGCGCTAATTAAGAGGCAGCAGTGCTAATTTTTCAGGTATTCCTGAGTACCCTGGCACAGACTGCAGTGCAGGAGACCAAAAGCCACTAGCAAACGGTTGCCCTCAAGCCCAGAAGACCTTTGGCCAGGCCCGGACGGGGAGGTAGCGCTGCCAAGTGTGACACGGGCAGCGCTCATCTCTTGGATGTTGCTTCAAACTTAGCATTTCAGAGCTGGAAAGGACCCTAGTCCTGTTGCCTTTTGCAGCGTATACCCATGGGGGTGCCAAATTATCTTGCTCCAAATACAAGCAACTTGTTACTCCAATCGCTTCCAGACCTCATCGCTCCATCGCTGGTGACCAAAGTGGCACCAGTTAGTGGATGGTGTCAAYAGGATCCTCTTCCTTTCCAGCTCTGAAATGCAGAGTTTGAAGCAACATCCAAGAGTGAAGTTCAAGGTTAAATGAAGTTCCAGCAGAGCCTTATTCCCGCACTTGGACTCATCCACAGCTCTCAAGCAGACCTGGAACAGGACTTCTTTGTCCCACGTTACCTTCTTCTGGCATTTTTACTGACCCAACAAGCCCAGCAAATTCCCAGCTGGAGCAGGAACTGCTCCAAACCCAGATTTTATTGGATGTGGCAGCCCAGGACAGTGAGTCCTTTGGAAGTAGAAACACAGGGATTTTATCAGTCTGCTCACAGAGATCGTCCAACCTTATTAATTCCCTGCTTCACTGTAAAGACATGCTTTAAAACAAAATGGGGTTAAGAGACCCCTTATAGCTTATCCTTTTGGGGTGCACAGGGTGCTTTTGCAAGGTGCAGGAATGCCCTTACAATAAAGTCCCTCCCAGCTCAGCAAGCGCAAAAACCAAGGGATTCCTCCCAGAAAAACCAAAAATGCAGGCAAAGGGGCGGCAGCAACCTGGACCCATTTCTAATTAAAAGGGATACGCTGCTCGAGCAYGGCACTGATGACATTTACCACCGTAATGCTGCCATCCATCTCCAGGCCTCCCGCTCAAACTTCCAATAAATCACACTGCTCCCCTTCCCGCTCACCTGCAACTACGCAAAATAACCTAAAATCTACCAGAGAAAGCAGTTTAGTAAGTGAAATGTGCCACGTGTTTACACCAAGGGAAAGAGACCACTGCATATTTGAGAATAAATCCTGTTTTTCTCCCCAGACCCCSTTTCCCTTTTTCTGTTGGATCTTTGTCCTGTTACCGGGATCAATTGGTAGATGTGTACATTTAAGGTCATTCTTCAGGCCTCCTAAGGGCTTGACTCTCATTTTGAGTCACCAGGAGCACGAGGAGCATTTGCAGAATGGAGATCTGCAGATGAAGGAAACGTCGTTCCACACTGTGGGACTCCAAACACTGGGTACAAACTCCATCATGTTGGATGGTATCAGCGCAGCCTGGGTTGGGTTTTGGTCGCTCTAGCAGTGCCAGACACCCAAGTGCTCACCCAGTGGCAGRTCTGAACTTCAGTAGCTTTCTGACCAAATCCAACACACAGAATGTGTGCATACACAACTACGTTTAAAGACTGATCTTGGAAATGGCAGAACTAATGTGAGAAAGGCATGCTGTATTTATCATTGAGTATGACAACAACTTCCTTACTTATGGAGCATCTTATTCTTAAAAGATTTTATTTTCAACTGCCAGACCAAAAATGCACCTCAGGGGGAGCCTAGCAAGAAGCCCCTCTGCATTTATGTTGATGTCCTGCTGAAAAGCAATGGCACCGGAAGCTCAAGGAGAGTTTCTGGATCCTTCACCAGGTGCTTACGAGCCCGTAAATGAGCAGCTTCCCCTGGGAGCCATGATGTGCACGGAGCCAAAGCCCACGAGAGGCTCGGAGGTGCCCTGCAACAACAAAMCCCGTCTCCTCCAGCCCACTCGGTCTGGTTGTCTGAGTAGCACATCTAAAAATACATTTCCTAGACCTATAAAACAGGAGGGAGAGACGTGCACCACAGAGCTGCACATTTGTTGAGCTACTCTGCACCAGGCCAGGCCAGTGCCCGGCCCTGCGGGCCCCTTCCTAGGGGCACTGCTATCAGCACGTTACTATCAGTAAGCTGCTTCCAGCATCGTGTCTTTCACTGAAACACAGTAAATTCATACTGAAATTCCCCAGCTCAATTACATGTAATTAAAACAACCATAAGAAAACAGTCAAGCAGCATAGATGGTTTTCTCGGAGGACAAGATTGCAAGATCTGAGCTTTAACATAAGAGGTGGCTCCTCACCTTATGTCTCTCTGCAGATGCAGCCTTCAGGTTGCCAAGAATTAGAGCTCTGTAAGCTGTTTTTTTTTTCTGTTTTATTTTTAAATAAAAAATGGCAGCCAGACTGTAAAAACTGGTGGCAGCCAGACTGTGGCAGCCAGACTGTAAAAACAACGCAGGCTCCTCAGTGATGCTGGCCTACCTTGCATAAGGTAGTGAACAGACCCCTGAGAATTAAGGTTCGTTGCTTGCTTTAAGTCTCAAAATAACAGCATTTCTCACCAGGCGCTGAAGATTTGGTTTGGTTTAGGGTGCCTTGGGGTTTGTTTGTACTGAGGCACCATTTTCAATTGGAAGGGTGGAAATTTCATTTTAAAACACGTAAAAAAAAATATGAATGGGGGAGGATGGCGGCCAAAGCAGCTGTACAATTCTCCTGCACATACGGTGAAGYGTCACCTGGCTCTCCCTGCTGCTCCTCACGGCAGCACGTGTGGGAAGGCAGGGCCTGCCAAGAGAGCTCTGCAGCTCCCTGCCTGGGGGATCCTTCGCCCGTGGGGCCCCCCTGCTTTGTGCGGTGTTCTAGTTYTTTGGCTTCCATGGAGGACTCATTTGAGTCCATCTTAGACCATCTTGGTCAAGTAATCACCSTCACCTCCAGACAATGATCGATGCTTCTCCCTCAGCTTGCAATGACGCAGCAGTCAGCAGCGGTCACCCAGGAGGCTGATGCTTCTCAGTCCTGAACCCAAACCCTCTGTGCAGCCAAGAGGCCCCTCCATCTGCTTCAACAACGTGGGCTCAAGCAAAGCAGCTTGCGAATCAGAATCCACTCATGAAATGGAGGCAGCTTCTGGAGCGACGTTAAGCACCAAGCCCGAGCTCCAGCTGCCCTTTTGCCTTGCGACCCTCCAATGCCTCCGAGACAAATACTGGCACTTCTGGAAGAAGTTTGGCCACTGCCCTAAGTGGTTACAGGCAGGAACACAGAAGATACTATTCCTGACAACATTGTGACTATTATTATTACGGTCAAGACTTTAAATGATCTTTAGATGATATGCTGCAGATGGGTAGCACTAAATCTTCCCTCCTTCTAATATTCCCAGGCTCTGACCAAGGAGTAAAAACACATATATGTCCTGATGGATCCAAAGGAGATGCAATCAGTTTTAACTAGATCTGTTCCGAGTAGGCATAAATATTTCTCATAAAGGAAATGAGTAAATTTGATTGATATAGATTAATACAGAGAAATCGCATTATATTATGAACAGCTGGAAAATTAACTCAATTTTTGCAAAAAGGAGATATGAGAAAGGGTCTTCAAATTATAAATGCCTTCAAACACATGCAAATCAAAGAGGAGGCGGCCATTTCAAACAGGGCAAAAAGTTCCACTTAGCATAGCAGGGACTTAAGTGCTGGCATGCTAACAGTGCTCCATTTCCCTACTAATGGCCTGACAACTCTGTTTCAAAAAGYAGCTCTTTAAGTAGAAAAATGTCCTACTCTGTTTGAAACATCAGCCTGAGTCCTCTGAAGGGAGAGGTTAAGAAGCTAAACTCCAGCTGTGACACAGACTTCTCTCTTTACCAAGATGCTTTTACGGGAACATGCTCCGGCCACCACTGGCTTCCCCTTCATTACAGCTTCCCAACAGGCTTTGCAGAGCTGGAAATCCACTTCCCTTGGAAACCAGCTCTCTGGAAGACCTCTAAAGAGGCTGATAAACATCAGGGCCGTGGAGACATTCGGTCCTAGAGGGTGAGGCATTTGGCAGACTAATCTCCCCGAAAATCCCCCAATGGTTTTACCAGAGGGCTAATCTCTCCTGAGGCACCAGCTGAGACGGTGCCCAGGGGGACATCACTTCCATCTGCAGAGGAACCAGTCAGCAGAAGACATGGGGGAAGAGGACAGAGGCTTTTTAATACCCATCCCTGTCCATCTTCTAACACTTTCCATCAGTGCGATCCGTTTCTGCAGCCCTTCTCAGCGACACGACGAGCGCAGCCCTGTTGCTGTTCAGCAGCTCCTGCTCCCCGCTGCGGCCTCCTGATGTTGCCCCTTGGGCTGCCCTGGAGGAGCAGCACAAACCTCCAATCCACCTTTTGCTGCCTTAGCCACAACACAGATCAAGCAAGGAGGGCAAATTTAAGTCACTTACAATGACGTGCACTTGCCAGCTTGTGCCAGCCCATCTAGACAAGCCTTTAGGGACCAAGTGACAACGGGCACCTGCAATCAGCAGGTCCCCAAGACCCCGACACTGCTCATCAACACGTCATGTTGCATTTTCCACTCAAGAAGTTACGGAGTCACCTCCACCTATAGCTCAGTACATTCACATAACAATCATCCTAAAAACTTGGGCTAAAAGGAATGAATGTGATTTTATATATTATTTATAATATATAGTTTATATTTATTATATAAAATATATAAATTATGCTATATGCTATGTACATATAATTGTATATTATTATTGTATATGCAATATAATTGTATGTATTATTATTGTATATATTACTATATAATATATACATATTATTTATATGTATATATTAATAATATACATATACATATACACATACATATACATATACATATACATATTATTTATATGTATATATTATATACATATAAATATATAATACATATGCTATATGTATTATACATAATATGGATGCATATGTAATACGTACATATATTAGGTATACATATACATATACATATTATTTATATGTATATATTATATACATATAAATATATAATACATATGCTATATGTATTATACATAATATGGATGCATATGTAATACGTACATATATTAGGTATCATAAAGAGCACAATTACCCTTGGAGGCAATTTATTACGGACCCTTCGTCAAGGATAGTTCCCCTTGTTCACCCATATTCAAGGCAGTTGAGAATGGTAAAAGAAAACACAGCCTGTGTTAGATGAGAAGAGAGCCTAGGAGGCTACAGCAGCTCTGTAATCTGTTTCGTCAGGCAGATTTACRAATTTCTGATTTTTCCATCCTCAGTCTCATCCTCACACTCACCTAAGAGCAGGGTTTCCATTTTGTCAGGAGCTGGGAGAAGGTTCATCTCACCTAAGCCGCCGAGCCTTTGATAGGATGAAGCAGGAGAGGGGAGAGCGGCTTATCTGGCCTCAGAGCCTCTCCTTCCCCCACTTTGCATTCCCCAGATTAAAGCACTTGGTCTTTAGGGCACTAAATTGAGTCCCCGAGGCCGCACTTGGCCCCCAATGTCCACGTGGGTTCCAGGTGGGCTAACACCTCTCTGCAGGCCCAGGTACCAACCTCTTCCTCGGCACAGGAAGAGCRGCCTCTTTCCCCTGAGACGTACACCTCTGCAAGCCAAAAAATGAGCCAAATGAAGTTTCCTAMCAGGAGAAAAAAATAAATTAAAAAGGAAAAAAAATAAAAGGGAAATAAAACTGGCTATTTTTGAAGATCCTTTGTGCCCTCTCAGGATATTGGAAAGCTGAATATTGCAAATCCTGCCCAAGGAGCTTAAATTTCTTACGTTTTGGTTCATTGTTTTTTTAAATGGTTCTACAGATAGCATCTTCCCCCTCCGCCAGCTCAAAGATCCATCAGGATCCATCCCCATTTTTTCCCAACTGCAGCCGGTTTGRCTGGATGACACTGAATTTTCAAGCTGTCTTCTTCAGCAGTTCTTTGCCCACAACAAAACCCGCTAGGAACAAGCCCTTTCAGGAAAGCAGAAGAATCGTTTGGCTCCTAAGAGGTGCGTAGAGAATGAGAYAGTCAGTGAGAAGATGATCCTGCCGAGCTGGGCACCAACGTGCACGTGACGCAGCTCAGCCTGTTGAAGCCTGTTTTAGAGCTTGTCTTGACTGCTTTAGCATCTCCTGTGTTTTAATAAACCTCAGCTCCCTTATTGCAAGAAAATAAATGTTCAAAGCAAATGTTTTGTGTTCTTTTTCCTTAAATATACATTCTTTCTTTTCTATAAGACAATCAGTGACATCTTAGAGTGACATACAAGTCTTTTTCCTGATCTGTAAAGGAAGAAAACCCAAGAGTTCTTCCCTCTGTGCAGCTAAGTTGAATACTATTTCATCTCCAAGCTGACCAAGCACGATCTCAAGCAACAGCTTCCCCCCMAAAAAAAATCTGAATCAGACACAGCTACCCTGTATTTTGACCATGCCAGTATTCAATGAATAAGCATTTAATAAATAAAATGTAAAAGTTAAGTATTGCAGAGAACAAGCTTTGTGCAGCTTTGTAAATCTGGCATTTTTTTGGCAAACCTGCTTGCACTGGATTCCCACCAGGAGGCAAATCCCTGGTCACACTCTTTATGTACAACTATGTTATCTCTGTTTCCTCTCTCTCCTTCAGCACCAGCTCTCTGCGGCTCAGGAAAACACATGGTTTTTATGTTAACTATGAAAACCATGGGGATGTTTTACTGCATCTCCCAGACTGGCCTTTACWGATGCTTGGGACTCATTTGCCACCTCGCATTCTCACTGCTCTCAATTATCATATAAAGAGCCCAAATCTTCATCCACTGCTTTTATAAATAATGCCCCAAAGTCTGAATCYGGACTGGCGCCTTCTAACATGAAACACCAATAGTGGGAAGGAGATGAGTTTGCTTGGAGGAGCTCTTAGAATGCCCGAGGACGCAACCACCACTAAATAAAAACCAAGATGCTCTCCCAGGAAGCTCCTTCCCAAATTGTCATGCCCCCTACCTTGCCAAAATGAGCTGTTCTCCTTCAGAAAGTGGCCCGAAAGACCTTGCAAACATCAAGAGTGTAGTAAGTGATGCAGCGGCCACATCAAATCGAGCAAGGCTTGTCTAGAGGCTGARCTCAGACGACTTCTGGCTACCGGGACAGCAGAAACTCAAAATGATGCTGCAAAGAACAGAGGGACTCAATTCTGCAGTTTAGGAATACACCCTAGTAACAAAGCTGCACTGCCTGATACCCTAATTGCAAAGTAACACAAGAGAGGAAACTCTTTGGGCTGATACTTCCAGGCACTAACTACAGGTGGCAATTCTTACCACATCTCTCACTCATTTGCAGTCGTGTGCATTGCCTTTTTCTCCAGGTTAAGTAATTTCCAATGAACTTCCCCTGCTAACCTGTTTTGTGGTTTCYTTTTTAACGTCCACTTTGGTATATTCATTTTTACCTATTTTGCATTTGCTTCCGTGCCTTTACTTTTTYGCACCTACTGCTGAACTCTGGTCCTCACTTCAGGATCATTTTCGTTTCCTAAAGCAGAATATTGTCAACTCTTCAGTCAGTGCGTGTGCCAACTATTTTTTCCATCCGGTATCGGGGCCTTTACAAGATTTATTGAAATCCTCATCTTGTCATCTGTGATTTCATGCACTTTTCCCTATATTTCTTTTTGACATCTAGATCAATTTTGAAACTTTGACATCCTAACATCTCCAACCAATTCTTGTTCCCTGGCTTTTTCCTCTTCATGTCCATATCCCATTCCTCCTTTAAGGACCTCATCTACCCGATTCTCCATTAGCACCTTGAGTGTCTCCTAAAAGGGCCGACAACTGAAAAAGCTACAAGAGATCTCAATGATTAAGCCACTAAACTTGCTTGTCCCACCTCTTCTACCACTGCAGTTCACTGCAATTGTATTTTCAACAACCCCCAAGCCCTAAATTTATGATGATACCAGTTACCTACAGAACATATGTTGCAAGCCTTGCAGGAACGCGCTGCTTGAGCRCAGCATCATCTTGAACATATGGAAAAACATGCAGATAACACTCAACTTCTCAGCTAATCCTCCACAGCTCCTTAGAGCAGCGTTAAATGCTCTGGTAAGAACACGTAGGAAGTGTTCCCACAGCACAGCAAAGGGCGTCTCAAGGGAGTTGAGATTAAAGAGAATGACATTTTTGATAGCCACCGTGGGAAACTGCAAGGCTTCTGGTTCATCAGCCTTGTTGTCTATAAACAAATGTTTTCTCATTTATGCTCTAAGCAAGCAAATAGCATGTTTAGAGTTATTCAAGAATAATAATGTTTGATCCTGTCTGGTTTACAAAGGAGACATCTTACAAGCAGCGGCCATTCCTTAAGTTTCTTTACGTCTCTAAAGAGGAGCTGGCTGTGGCAGTTCCTCAGGCAACTTCTGCTCCCGTTCTCTTCCTTACGGACACAACTTGTGCCAAGCTGAAAACAACAGAGTATAAACCAGGAGTTCAGAGTGACATAAATGACATCAGCAGGAATTAGTCCTATCCAAGCTGTGGTGTCAACTACACCTTATTTGTATTAACCTCAAACGTCAGCCCGACCACCCAACAGCTGACTGGAAACCACCATGACTCCAAGCAAGTGCTTCATCTCATGGCCAAAGTGCTTCCCACCTTCCTGGGCTCTTTCTTGGAGATCTTTCCATTTGGCCCCTGCACCCCAGAGAACMCAATCTGTGGGAGAGCTCCAGAAGTTTAATGGCCACCAAGTGCTTCATAGTCAAAGCTGTGGCATAAAACACCCAAGGAGAAGCTGCCCGGCACATTGAGCGGCCCTGACCTGTGCTCTCTCTAAGGATGATCTTGATCCAGAGATGCTAAAATCAGCTTACCTAAAACAAGAGCTACATGCTCAGAGATATTTCTTTCTTTTAATCAACATATTTAAATATATATTTCAATTTTTGATGAAAACTCTGTGTTTCTAAATGGAAGAAACTCTACCTCTTTAGTAGGAAACAAACATTTTGAGTTTCCAACACCACACACAYCTGTACCCAACTCACCAAAAAGTACGACTAGCAAACCCAAGACTTCAGCGTTTTTACTATTTCTCCTGTTTTAATGCACAGGAAAAAAATGTCTGTGACCAAACTACCGAGTTCCGAGGAAGGGCACAACACCATGAATTGCTCATGTACCTAGAGCATTTGGAAAAGATAGAGGAAGAAAGTGAAACAGAATGAAGCATAAAAATAATAATTCTGAAAAAGAAGATGCAAGCTGATGGGTAAAATAAAATAAAAGGAAAAATAGATTGCAATCGATGTAAGATTTTTGAAGGTGGAAGAGAACCAGTGAAGTTGCCCGATACCCACTAAAAGGGTCATAAAAACAGAGCAAGTTTCATCTGCGAAGCAGTGTAATTAAAAGCGAGAACTTGGGAGCTGCTTTTCTGAGAATCAACACAACAGAAGACAGGCATCAAAGGGATGGACTGTCATGGCTGGCACACCATAGAAGGAGGGGACTGACTAAAAAGCTGGACCCCAAGTCTCCGGAGTGCTCCGGCTTACGCAGTTAAGCAGTTCTGGAAGCAGACGTTGACCTTTGATGATAAATGATAAAAAGCAGCCTCTGACAGAAGGGCAGATGCTGGGAGCGACCTCGGAGCTGCCAGCACGGATAGTGGGAAACTGGATGCTTGAGCCAGCAGAACTTGCGGAAGGATCTTCAGGAGAGGGAGCTAGTGGGAGGTTTGTTTTAAAAGGAAGCAGGCACAAGAGCCATCAGCGAGAGGGAGCAAAAAGGAAAAGAAAATGCTGTTTTGTTAGAGTTTAGATGGTATGAGGTATGGGAAATCAAAGGAAAACTGTCCTGCCAATGTCAGCAGGACAAGGTGAGGAAGGCCACGTTAACGATGAAAAATGCTCAGGGAATTAAGGGCGGGAGGGGGTATCTGAGCTGTAGAAGGCAACATTTGCTTTGATTAACACAGCTCTTCAAGAACTAAAAGGGTGCAGCGAGTTGGCACATGGGAGTCCTCTAATACACATACAGTTTATGTCTGAGCTAAGCAACCCTTGGAAATCCATCCCTTCCCGAAGCGCTTCCCTGTGACAGCATTTTGCTGTGCAAAACAAGCAGTAACTTCAGCGTTATCCCAAGAGAGGGTCCAAGTTAAAACATAGCTAAATCTTACAATGCTTAAAACCAGCCTGCTTCAAACCAAAGAGAATCCAGACAAAAACAGGCCCRAGTTGGTAGGCAGTGACCTGCCTTTTCAACATCAAAGCAAAAGAGATGTATTTAAAGGCATCGGGGATCTGTCTGTGCTCCTGGGCTACTTGATGTTTTAGCTACCAACGCTGCTGAGGGCTTTGAGAACAGCTCCTTGCTCACACGGGCGCCGCTCCGKGCTCAGCACCAGCCTCTTCAGGCACACACAGAAGGAGGAGCGATGCAGAAGCCCTCAAAGGCAAACAAAATATGGTCTCTTTGCCCATCCAGGTGAAGCAGGGCGTTTGCTGCTCACAGAGGAGAAGGAGGGTGGACCCCAGGCACGCGGGACCCCTGGTACGCGGGACCAGGCATACAAGGTGGTAGAGACACTGAGCATCTTAGCTGCCTTGACAAGCACAGAAACAGGGTTTAGAAGTAACGAGTCTGAATTTTTTATTCAAAACTTCTTATAATGTGCAACCAAAATCGGCGTTTTTGCAGAACGCAGAGCTTTTACTCTAATTCTGCTACAGCTGGGTCATTTTTTTTCATTTAATCAGGGTACCTGGGGTAGACAGAGGTGAAGAAACRGAGACGAGAAATAAATTTAAAATGTTACGGCGAACAATAGTAATTTACTATGAAACGTACTTTTTTTTTTTGAAGCTGAGCTATAGAGGCCATTAATTTATAAAGCATAAATGAATTATAAAAATACCAATACGACTAAGTTTAAGGGAAAGATCACAAAATCTGCACCATCATCCCATTATTGAGCGTAAGGGTAAATGCCAGCTGGATTCCAATCCGTCAGGCTATTATGGAAGAGCTACTTCATTTACCACACAGTAGGGCCGCCCCACGTCCATGTTTGTACCCACCTCCTGCCCTATCCATGTTGTTCGGGCTGGATTGCCCTGGTGGGCCTTGGACCTGCCTCATCACCTTTCCAGGCTCGGGACCATCCACTGACTCCAGTTACTGTCACCGCTGCTTGTTRGCGAGGTCAAGGTTGTCTCTGGCCAGCACCGCTCTTTGGTGCTCGTGATCGATGGTAGGTTATGAACCACCTCAAAAGCCTGAGCATCTCTGCTATTGCCTACCCATCTACCACGTAACGAAGCAGTTGCACAGCGGCCGAGTTGGTCCAACCCAACATGGTCTAACTGGACCAGAACAGGCGATTCTGGGTGTGGGTTGCTCGAAACACGGCAACCTTTAAACCCGAGGTGTTTAGCAACGACCACAGGAGCACTGGTGAACCTCGGCCACCAGCAAAATGGAAGACCTGAGCTTGGTGTGACACCTCCTTAATGCCTTTCATGTGCACCCGGCATCAGGCAAGGCCGGTTGGACGACGCCAGGTTGATCCTTCCTGGAAGGGGCCTGAGAAAGACTCACCCACATCCCTTGAACGTGCGTTCCTGCTCCGTACTCCAATTCCCACTCCTCCAGCAGAACCGAATCAAAATACTCCCTCCCTTCCTTGGCTACCAGATGCTTAGAGCTATTTTTAGCTGTACTACTCACTCATCTTGGCATCCACATAAATGCCACCAAGTCCCCCATCAGTGCAAGAGAGCTGCTTACAGGAACAGGCAGCAGAGAAGATAACACAAGGACTTGCTGGCAAGTGACACAACAGGAACACGTATCCATTCTGGTGATGGTGACATACTCCGGGGAGGAGATTTGCTTCCGGATGAACATTGCAAATGTATATCATGGCGCTGCAGGCACAAAGTTTGCCAAGAACTTGGCCAGAATTCCTGTTAAGGGTTGGTGAAGGCAGGACCACTCAGTGACACAAGGGCAGATAAATGCTGAGATGCATCACAGGACTTGTTGGGTCAACCTGTGCCTGCTGCTACTTAATAAACAACAGTTCCAAAACCCAAAAGATCCCAAAATGCTCCTCAAACAGAACATTAGATGGTACTATTAGTTATTGCTGGAGCACAAAGGACAACCGTCTCTTTCCCCTCCCCACAGTAGAAGCAATTTCAAGTCAGCTGAAAATGTATTAAATACACCCATCCTGGCAAAGCTTTGTTGGAACTGTAAAGTAAATAATCAAACAGTAACTACACTAAAATTTGCATTTAGTGTTTCCAAATGATGCCAAGGAATGCTTCAGAAACGTGACTTTAACTTGCCAAGGCAGACTGCAAACCTGAGCAATGAAGCCAATTGTGTATCATGATTTAAAGTAAATAATGTGCTCTGAACAGGCAAACTATCAAAGATGAGCTGATCGCAAATGTCAAGTCATTCTAAGGAGAATTTCCGCCTTAAAAAAAGAAAAAAAAATCAGAAATACCTTTTGAAAAATATTTTGCATTAGAAAGCATAAATATTAGTTACTAAAAAAACCCACAACCACTACAAAATGGTATCAAATTCCTGATTTTTGTCATTGTACACGYCAAGACTAGGAAAGGCTTGCAGTCCTGACCAAACCCCTAACTAGTTCTGCAGTTACTCAGTATTTAGTGCGCAGAACCCAGCAGCTTGCTGCGGGGGACACAGCTCTGAGCCATCGGCCCGGGAGAGCGGCAAGCAGGTACAACTGGAGCCCAACTGTGACAACTGAGCGTGAGCAAAGGCAAATGCAAGAGGACAGCGTTTCCTGAGGAAAAACCAACAAAACGTCGCTCCAATGTGCTTAAATAGTGGCAACTGCAGCTGTCCGTGTGCAGCAATCAAAGCAGAATAGGCAGCTCATTGATTCCCCAGCTCCTTCAGCCTTTGCACCTTTGTCCTCCCTGAAAAAATCCTCCTGCCCATTTAGATGTGTGTTGTGAGAAGAGCATTAAACACCAAGCCCATGTGCAGCTCTTCAATCAAGCCGTTAACAGCCAGCTACAACAGCTCTGCGACAGCCGGGCAGACGGAGGTTTCCGTTTTGGAGGTTTCGCTTTGCCCAACGCACTGGGAGCCTACGTTGTTCCCCAGGGATTTCCATGGCCCAAATCCATTGTGATTCCATCCTGTGAGGCCAACCAGCAGAATCCAGAGCGTGCTGAGCTGCTTGGTAGCTTTAGGGAGTTCATAAATGAAGCTCTGTCTCCAGGATCTGTCCGTTCTCAGGATTCCAGCTCAGGTTGGGATCCTTGCCCTGCTCTGGGAAGGGATATATGGCTCCAAAACCTGCCAAGTAAAAACCTTCCAAGAAACAGGGACTCATTTCACAAGATTCAGCCTCAACTGTCGCTTTACCAATATAGCGAAATTGGATAGACATGATTTAATAATTCTCTGCACAGAAGAAACCCCCTGAGCATCAGAGAAAAAATTAAATTGTGCCGTTAATACCATCATCGCCATTCGTTTATAAAAGGAGGAAAAAAGGAAAAAATGTGTTCCACACTTATGAAATTYATCATGTGGCAGACTCCTTTACACCACTACAATCCAATTTACTGCTAAATGAAACTTCAAGATCTTATTTTTTGAGTGCTCTTTAAAAAAAGCAAGCAAGCAGCTGCTTGAAATTGTTCACACAGTTCCTGAAGTTTGCCTGCCAAGCAGCTTCAAAGCAGAACAGCGTCTATTTATTCCTATCAGGAATCACAGCAGACAACTGTCTAGAATCTACAGTTCTTGTAGYGACAGTGGCAGCACCCCTATATCTAGAAGCATCATCCACTCAGTCACAATTTTTCTGCAAGAAGATGAAAAAAGTAATAAATTGCTACAAAAAGACTTCATTATCTTGCACTGCTAGCTGTCAAGCCACTCTTACGATTCATTTTTTAAAAACGTTGTCATTGCATCGCATTATCTGATATAAATACACTCTGATCCAGTGGCATTGAAACAAAACATTCACACTAATCTTTGAGGGCGTCTTTAATGGTCGCACACCATAGCTGTGTAGGCTGCCGTGAACAAAGCTAGCGTATTCCTAGTGTTGCTAGGAATAAAGTTGTTTTGCAAAAAAAAAAAAAAAAAAAAAAAAAAAAAAAAAAA
>NW_020455578.1:135934-159584 GCF_003342845.1 Nothoprocta perdicaria
AAAAAAAAAAAAATCAAAACAAACCCTTTGCTGCTCTCCAGCCAACATGATTTGGGAAAGACGCAACTTTGAGGAGCACCATTCAATGCAGGGAAACTAAAGACAGACCTTTAGAGAAGGTGTATAAAGGAGAACTGACTGCTCATGGTATTGACCCAAGTTGATAATTGCACACAAGATGACACGAGCTGCCACCTAGAGTCACTAATTTACTTACCGTTTTCCCATTTCCTTTCTAAAACCTAATACTGCACAAATYACTTTTATTGGCATTCAGATCTCCCTAAAAGAAGAGTTATTGAGTGCGAGTGCCAGATTAAGCACTAGGAAAACCAAGTTTTTCTGCCAGTAGGCGCCCACCTCAGCAGTGGCCGCGACACCCCAGTTATCCCCCCGCATCTGACCTTGGGCACCGCGACTGGCAGCATCACTTGCCGAGGATGGTGAAGGGAAGCAGAGAGGAAGGCTCCCTGCTGCGCGGCACCAGCGCCACGTCAGGCTCGGCACGAGGRCGACGGACACCGCGGAGCAGCCGGYGGCACCGAGTGCGGCTCACTCACCGTTCCGGCTCTCCTCGTCGATGGGGACTATTGTGGCTGGAGGACCCGTCCTGGCCAACTTGCAGTCTATAAAGAGGAGAAGACAAGTCAGGCCTCATGCCAAAGGAAGGGTCTTACGTGGCTCTGTCTCTTCAAGCAAGCTACTGTCCTGGAGACACGCGGTGCTTAAATAGGGTATAGGCTACAACTGCAGGCTAGTTTACACGGATAGAGGATCAAGATCTGAGCTGTTCCCTCCTCCTTTCCTCTGCCAGAACCTCATAAAGCCAAGGAGACTATGCAATGAAAGGACTGCAGAGCCCAGATGCTGATCCAGGGCTAAACCCAAAACCTAAGGAGCATAATCTTAACACAGTGCCTCTTAGGTGAGCCTCACTCTCCACGGCACCAGGACACATAGGGACAGAAGATGGTGTGGTGGCCATCTAATCCCCTTGCCACCACAGGGGAGCGCAAGCCCTCTGGGGCAGAGATAAGATGAGGGCAAGTGAACCCAAAGCAGTGACAGAGGTGTGACGCAAAGCTTCAAAACCAAAGCAAAGCATCGCCTCCCATCTAACAGGGTCTAGCTAAAGGGAGCAAGCAGCACGTTCACAGCATTTCAAGGGGGAAAACAAACAGACATGGAACTCAAAACAGACGAGCAATGCTCAGGAAGTTCCGGTTTTGCCATCTTACCCTCATATTGCCAGTCTGGAGTCAAAAGTTTAGAGCCGTCAATGGAAGCAGAGCAGAGTAACGAAAGAAAATAAGACAGATTTGGTTGTTGAGCTTAAAGGAGAGCGTCGCAGGCACGAGAGGCAGTACAGGCAGAGCGGGCAGAGTCACCRGGGCCCTCGGGAGCAGCGGGACAAGCGTGGGGGGCAGGTGCAATTCCACGGCAGCAATTGCACCGCGGCGCATGGCGGGCTGCAGCAAGGTCTCCAAAACAAATGAATCAATGATTAAAACAGAACCCACATTTATYGCGATCTCCTCCAACTCCACAACTAGCGACTTGAGGGAAGTTTCTCTTCCTGGCTGGGATGCAGCCACCACACAGCAATGCACTTACCTGAGAGCCCAACTGAGGGGCAACTTTTTAACTGCAGGGGTGACACAGGCCTTACGTGAAGGACACCCTGGACTTCTCCTGAGAAGCAGCTTTTCTCAGTGCTTGCCTTCCCACAACGGCCTTTTGGGCACGTATGGGGAAAATTCCACGKGTGTTCCCTTCTGTCCGGTCTCCCACCGGAGCAACCACAGCCAACGGCGGCACCAGAGGTGCCTTGCCAAGGAACCGTTCGCTACCCAAGGGCTGCCGACACCAGGAGGTGAGCGCGCTCGGCCTCCTCCTTCAGCTCGAGCACCGCTGCGAGAGCAGCAGTGACAGGCGGCTGCTGAGCGGGGCGGGAGGCTCTGCACCCTAATTCCGCTGCTGCCTGTTCCTGACCTTCACCCACAGGCACAGGTTTCGCTGAGCACCAGCACTACAGGCACCCTCGTCCACTTGTATTCTGCACGCTGGTAGGCCCTAAAGCCAATTTATCTGATATATATAGAAAGAGGATTAGGGGAAAATCCTCAGCTTGTTCACTGCCAAGAACAGCCCTGCAGCTTTGTAAAGCTCCCTTCATCCCAAAGAGTCTCCGACGAGGAAGGAATAGGGCTGAAGCCACCAGTAGCTTCAAATTAGCAGGTGCCTGCTCAGCCATCGGCTTGGCTACTAAGTCATCGTGCCCCGGGTCAAGGCAAACGGTACAGGCCACAGGACGTTTCCTTACCTGGGCCCTTTCTATGGCCTGCTA
This sequence comes from Nothoprocta perdicaria, assembly GCF_003342845.1. Taxonomy (NCBI): domain Eukaryota; kingdom Metazoa; phylum Chordata; class Aves; order Tinamiformes; family Tinamidae; genus Nothoprocta; species Nothoprocta perdicaria. Next base: position 138,282 of record NW_020455578.1, read on the forward strand.
GTGCTCCTCAAAACATCCCCTTCTGCTTCCTTGAAATATTCTAGACTTCTCCTCCCCCTTTCCCTCTTCACATAATGCTGGGCGAGACCAACGTCACTCCTGAGCCACCTCCCACACTGCAAAATGCAGCAGCTATCCAGTGACAGCAGTTCCAAGGAAGTACACCTTTGGATGGGTATTTGTTGTCCAAAAATTACTGAATATGCTACTGTTGCCTCAGGGATGCCACCTGTAACATCAAACCCATGATCAAGTGACACCACCACAAATGCTGACAGCGAAGAACCTTGTTCAGACTTTTGGGGGAAGCTGCCCTACAAAGAACCAGCCCAATATTTCATTTCCAACATGAAAACCTGTGAGGTGAGGGTGGAAAACATGGCATTGACTCTCTGTGGTTTCACCAGCATCATTCCCTGGCCAGCACATAACCTGGCCTTTTCTCCTTAAGCTTTATGGCAAGGTTGGTTAATTCTGAGCATTTCCAACTCCACTGGGAGAGGGAAAGAAACAAAGGAATTGGTGAGAGAGGTGATAAAAACCCACAAGCAATTTGGAGCCTGTGTCTTTTGRAGCTGTTAGGCACTCAGATTGGTGGCACAGGACTCGGATGGCCGGCTAAGGGCAGCGCAGCCCGCGAACCCGAGCCCTGCTAACGCTCCGACACCACCAGCAGCTCAAGGAGAGGGGCTTTCATGAAGAGCAGGTCCGTGATTTYGCCCCCTCGCCGGCTGGAAACCCCAGCCAGGCCGTGCACGTGCCACACAAGAGACCCGCTGGGGAGCGAAGCTGGAGAGACGTCGCGCGGGAGACACGAGCCCGGAACGGAGATGACAGCCGGCCCAGGTCACAAAGCCTCGCGGCTGGGAAATGCACACTTCTGGTTCAAGACGTGTGTGAARAACAGCCCAATTAGTCTTAATTACTCAGATAACACCCACAGTTTATGCAAAAAGCATCCAGAGCACCCCTCCATGAACAAGTCTCTAAAAGTGGCCCTTTGCAGCCCGGGGTTCCTCATAGACAGCTGTAAAGACCYCCACACTGAAGCCACCCGAGTGACTAAGCCACTTTCAGGGAAGAAAAGGCCCTTCCTTGTTTCCCAGTGAATTCAGAGCCCCAGCTGGGCCGTTTCGGGCACGCTTGGCACTGCCTTTGCCCTCACCGATGCACCCCTCAGCCGCTCCGTCCTGCCAAGGCCGTGAGAGGGGCTTTCACGGGCTCCTTGGAGCACTTCCCGACGCCAACTGCAGAAGCCAAGGAGAAACGAGGGGGAATTTCATCCCAGAYCACGCCTGGTCCATTCCAAATGGAGCAGGATTGCTTCCATTCAACAGGCAAGGCRACCGCGCTGAACTTCTCAGCGTGAGACTCAAGGCTGCACGGGAAGGATTGGGACCGAACTGCAAAATCAACTGACTGGGGCTATTCTGGGGCTTGGTTTCCCAGCCAAGGAAAGCTGAGGCTGATGGACAGCCAAGTACAAAAAGGACAYGCACTAAATAAGAGTATTATTATGAGCTCTTGTTCCTACAGCCTCAGAAAAATTTAAGCCGTAGCAAACGTGCAACCTAAACAACAGATTTACTTCAACACTTTATTTCTCCCCTAACTTTTCTGGACAGATATAATGTCTATATAAAGGGTTTGCTATGGGGAAATTGCTCTGCAAGTCTACGCAATGCTATTTTCCTTTAACTGCTTTGGAAAAACAGCAGCACCATCTGTCTTGTGGGCAACACTCGCTCAGACTGAAACGACCTGCAGTTCCAGCGGCTGCTTCGGAGCTGCGAGGGTCTCTTTAAACTCATATTTGTGCCTGAAACCCCTGCAAAACACATCCAGATAGGACACCACGCCAAGCAGCACCTTAAAACTGCTATTACCAAAAGTAATTTTTAAGACCGTGAAAATATATTGGACAATTCAAGAATAGCTGTAATACCTTAAGAAGTGCTTATATTTTGACACTGACTATACCCAATTTTAACAACTGCTGTGCATTAAGCACTGAAATTTCACAGCTTTTTTAACAGTGTTAAGTCTCAGCTTTCCCTGCTACCTGTAGGATGTGCTTAAGATAAAACCCCTCTTCAAGGGGGTGAAAAGGTATTTACCATTTGGCATCAAACCAAATCCAGATACAATTGGGAAATAAAGGCTGTTTTAGCTCTGTAACTGCAGATGTTGCTATTTAAGTACAAGAAGCTCAGATAAAGCAGTTGGAAATACCTAAAACATGCTGCACGGTTTAATAAAATAGTATTGACATTTATTAACCAAAATATGGGAGCGGGGAGAGCTAAAGTGCTTATAGATGGGCTATGAATGTTGAACCTTCCCAATTTCCTGACGAGAAAAATTGTGGCTTTTAGGCTTTGGGCTCAACACAAGGTCACTGCCACTGAAATGACATTTATCTAGCCACTTTATTTTAACTTTAGACACAGATGTAAGATTCACCCCTTGCAAACTCCTCTTTTTGCACAAAACAGATGAGGAAAACAAACTGACTGGGAGCCAAAATAAAATAAAGAGGTAGTAATACGGTAATAGGAAGCTTAAAATGAAATTTAGAACATCTTAAATTTTTGCTGCGCACAGGAGTATTTGCATTTCATGCTCCTGCAAGTGACTACTTCTGAACTGCATTCTTGTTAGGAAAAAACGACTTCTGCCAACGGGCACCTGTGCGTTAAGCACCTTTCTGGTGATGCTGAGGACGCAGCCAGCGGCAGCCGCAGCGGTGCCGGGGCGAGCAGCGAGACGGAGCCGAGGCCTCTCCCGCAGGCGGCCTCCTCTTCCCCACCTCGGGTGCTCAGAACTGCTCAGATCAGCCTGTGAGCGGAGACTCTGGTGACTGCTTTTGAAATACAGCGTGCTACGTGTTTTCTGGAGCCTCCTGCGTGTCAAATGCAGGCCCTGGTGATGTCTCAGGTGAATCCTAGMCCAACTAGAACTGAACACTGGTTTCAGAGAGTCTGGCAGTGTCCAGATTTTGAAAAAGAAACTTGCAAGGGTTTTGAGTAGAAAACATGCTAAAAACCAAACCCTCTAGCAAGCTGTAAAAAGGAACAAAAATGCTTTCTAAGCACATTTCCAAGCAGCTCTGTAGTACAAGTGGCGCATAACAAACTTAGGACTTATAATTAAGCTGCTGTGGCCGCCTAAAGTCAACTTAGGCTGCACGAAAGACATTGAGCTTGACTCAGTACAGCTCCTCACCTATGGAGAGGAGCGGCCTCCATGCTGTGTCCTGCAGGAGCCCTGCTTCRGCTGTCCTTTATCCTGCACCTTCCCACTGAACCCGTGATCACCTTCCAAAATGCTTTAGTCTGAAGGAAGAAAACAAAAGGGGGAAGAGGGAAGGGATGCAAGGCCTATAGACCAAGTTAGTTGTTCCTTCGAAGGTTTCGAGCATATTTACTTTAAAMTCTTGGCATAAATTCATCCTATCTGTTCAAAACCGATCTGAAGTCTTAATTTTCCATTTTCTTCCCCATGYGTTGCCATTAATTTCCATTTAACTCCACCATACTGCTGAAGCAGATAAATGTTTTAGGAAACGTAACTGCTGCAAAAAAAATCAGAAATTGCAATGCAAGTCTGTTCCCCAAAACATATGACAAGCTGCAACCTGACGGCTGAAAAAACGGCTACCTGCAGCACCGTCTGTCCCTTCTGCTTCATTTTTTTCCATGTATTTTTGTTTAAAAAGCTTGGGGCCTTGAGTAATTGCAGAACTGGTCCTGTAATTCAGAACAGTCAGACGAGACTGTGTGACAGTATCTCACCTGGGACCCTCCAGCAAAATGTGGTCAGTCACCTCTGTGAGGCAGAGTTTTGCCCCACCTATGTTGGAAAATGGGAGCTTTGGTACTTTTTTTTTTTTTTTTAAGTACTCTCTGAACAATAGCTAGAGATGAATGTTAAACCACGGTACATGTCCTGTGCGCAGCCCTTATCAGCAAACAAGAGGTAAAAAGGTAAGAACGCAGAATTAACCTTCCTGCTCATACCACTTGCTGCATGATGCCCGACTTTAAACTTTTTATTTCTGAGCTTTCAGCTACTTGGAGAAGCAGAGAGTTAGAAAAYATGAGTTATATATTCTATATACTCTGTCTATCTATATATAAAGATACTAACTTCACAGGATGCACTCGTTGCTGTAAAGATCTCCAGCTTCCATCAGTCCCCTCGTGCCCGGGGAGGTGAAGAAGGCGAAGGCAAAGCCAGGCCTCCCCAAGCAAACACAAGGCCAGCAACTTGGTGCTTTTCAAGATACCAAATCCCTCAGAAACGGAAGGCATGTTCTGAAAGGCTGTGGTTGGCAATACTTCAAGCAGAAGCCACATTCAGACGTTCCTACAGCGCGGAGGGATAAGCTCTGCTGCTGCTTGGTTTGCACAGGGAAAGGCTCGGGGTAGGCACCACTCTGGGGATTTTTCCCTCAACACCCACCGCCCCGAGGGCTGAGCCACCGAGCACGTGCCCGTGAGGCCGATGGAGCCTCCCATCTCAGAGGAACCCCGCTCACCTACAAACCCCACCCCAGAGYGGCTCCGCGCCAGGATCTGTCTTCCCCACCTCCAGCCCAGCGTGTTGCAACCAGGTTTCACTAGGTGTTGGCCACAACTGGCTGCTATTCGAGTATTTGATTTCTGYTTGCTGTTGCCTTTCTGCTCTACAAAAGGATGGGGATGGGGGGAAAAGGATTAAAACATCTTAGCAAGACACCAAGCCGCATTTTTCTTTTCAAATCTAGCTACTTGTTTTCTTCGGTTTTGCCAGTCATTTTCCTTCTGCCACATACATTTTCTCCTTTTTCAACAGCAATTTCATGAAAACATATTTGCCCTGAATGAAACTGGGCAATCACCCCTAGGCATAACGGTGAGAGTCTCCAGGACACAAAACCCTTCCCGGATTTGCTCGGTGCACCCTGTTCTGTTCAGCTCCCATTAAATAAGACATCGATACCACAGGCCTGCCTGCCAGAAAGGCTAAAGAGCATTTTTCACTTGATGCTGTAGGGAATTGCAGCCTCTACAGCAGGACTACACAACACTTCCTTGCTCCAAAGTTCTCCTGGTGTCCACAAGATGGAAAGATCCCTTCTCGCTTTCAGGTGGATAGGTCGGAACACAGGTCACGTTTTGTCACAAATCAATTCCCACAGGGATGGAAAAAGGGGAAAGGCATCAAGACTGCAGCATCTTCCAGTCACGAGCATTAAAGCCCAAAGACCAAGGAACTGCCCAGTAGACCAAMACCAGGGTGAACTCTGCTCAGCTCGTGCTCTTCAAGACCTTAAGCCAACAGGGACCAAGGACCTTCCCGCAGGGGACCAAGAGCTGAGTCTTGCAGGTGCTCAGATGCAACTTGTCTCATGCAACCTTTTAACTCRCCTGTAGTCCAACAAATCCACAGGGCTAACATGCAGAAGCAACAAAGATGATGAAGGGACTGGAGCATCTATCTTATGAAGAAAGACTAAGAGAGCTGGGTGTGTTTGGCCTGGAGAAGGCTGAGAGGGGATCTGATCTGATCAGTTTACGCACCTGAGGGGAGAACGTCGTGAGGAAGGGGCCAAACACTTCTCAGTTGTGGCCAGTGATAGGACAAGGGGCAATGGGTACAAGTTGAAACCTAGGCAGTTCCATCTCCAYATGAYGGAGATGAGGAATAACTTCCCCGTGAGGGTGCCAGAGCCCTGGCACAGGCTGCCCYGGGAGGCTGTGGAGGCTCCTTCTCTGGAGATCTCCCAAACTCGCCTGGAATCCTTGCTCTAGCAATTCATTCCTTCCCGCACATGCCATTTGGCCAGAAGATCATGACCAGCCTTTGCTCCACATTAGTATGCTCTCCTGTAACACATAATAGGCCTTTCTTCAAAGGAAGGCTAATCAAGCAGCCTTGAGTTCAGGAAGGGAGAATGCAGGGAGGAAGGGGACARGCTGTTYTCACTGGTGGCCAGCGACAGGACGAGGGGTAATGGCCACAAGCTGGACCACAAGAAGTTCCGTCTCCAGGTGAGGAGCAACTTCTTTACTGTTAGGGTGACAGAGCAGTGGAACAGGCTGCCCAGGGRGGTTGTGGAGTCTCCTTCTCCGGAGGTCTTCAAAACCCGCCTGGATGCCACCCTGTGCCACTTGTTCTAGGTGTGCCTGCTTGAGCAGGAAGGTTGGACTAGATGATCTCTAGAGGTCCCTTCCAACCTTGAATATTCTGTGATTCTGTGATGCGACTGGGTGCCCCATGCTCTGGGTGTCCCTGCTGGAGCAGAGGCTGGACTGGATGATCTCTAGAGGTTCCTTCCCTTTGGAGAAGCCGTTGGCTCAACTCCAAGTGTCAGGAGGGCCGCCACTCTCTAAAACACTCGTCACAACTGTGATCATCTCCACGCTGCAAAGAGACAGAGCTGGCAGGCCACAGCTGAGACGCCCTGGAGCACCCAAAGCAGCTACTGCTTCCCTGAACACCCCAGGCCCCTGAACGAGGGGCCCAGGGTGCCCTCAGGCCGGCCCCTGCCCGCACTCCTCCTCCTTGCCCAGAGGGCCACTGATGGGGCTCAGGTGACAACTGGCCATGCAGATCTCACAGCATTTCCCCCAGGCAATTCCTCACCCAACAGTCAAGCATCTAGATCCAAAACCATTTAATTGTTAAAGCAGCCTCTTCAAGTGATTTGTGAACCCTTCAGTCACCCAGCTATGGGGTGTAAGACCACGTTATTCTGAATCCTAAGCCCCTGACTCCCTCGGGAGCCTTTGGGAAGGCGTGCTGGAAAGAAGCGCTCGCCTTCCCCATGCTTCCCCGGCGCAGCCAGGCCAGTGCATGTGATTCCCTGAAGGAGTATGTGAATAACCTCCTATCACCCACTTTCGGCTGGGCTGCAGGACCCACCTACCAGCAGCAGGATGAGCTCCAGGGCCTTTTGCTTCATGGCATTAAATTAGCTACCTCCACAGAGCCCATCTTCTCTCCCTGGGAGCAAACTTGGGGAAAGAAAGAAGTTTGAAACTAGAAGAGTCTGTTTTGCATCTGGTCCAATTTCATCTGTATCTTTGAAAAACAGTGTTAAAAAATAAAAGCAGGTAATTCCGACTTTAGCATATATTAAGATGTAAGCCCTGGTTGCCTGCCAAAAGCAGCCGCAATTCAAACGCTAACCTTTTTTGATGAGAAATAAAAGGACTGTATAATAAATGCCTGCGTGGGTTAAGAAATAGGGACACTGACGAGAGGCGGGGGCCTTTGAACGTGCCGCTCTGCTTCTCCCTGCCCTCCAGGAAACACCCCAACTTGGACCAGGGACCAAGACGCTTCCACTTGCGACCGTTCCTCACTGCAATTTTGCCAACCTCGTTAACTAAAACCCAATTAACAACTGCAATTAAAAGCAGGGCGGCTCCATTCAGCGTTTTGTTGTGCTGCAGGTGGTTGTATTTTGTTGTGTTGAACAGCGATCAGGATTGATCTTTCACTCTGCACAAGAGAGTCACTGCTGGGCCCGCCGTGTCAGAGCTGCTAACATGGCCCTTACTCACATCCACTGCACGTTCCGCAAGTGCGAGCGGCCAACGCTCCTCCTTGTTTCTTTTCACTCCACATTTTCCTCGTGCATTTACTGGAGACACAGAGTTGCCGCTGACCTCATTTCACCCACCGCTCCAGGTGACATTTCAACTTTAAGCTAAAATCCGAGGGAGGAGAGCGCGTGTGACATTTATCCTGCTTGGAACGAGCACCCCAGAGGCAGCCAAACTGGACACGACAACAGTCGYGTGTGTGTTTGTTTTAAACATGCTGCTCATCCACCCCCAGGCTAATATTTGTTCTGGCGGGCCCTAGGATGGAGCAAGAGAGGAATGCAGACAAGTAGCCCCGGCCGTTGAATGGCCATTGAATGCATCTCCTTCACAAGGAAATCATTATTTATTTACAGCAGGGGGGCTGCAGCAGATGCCAAGGAACTGCATTTCACTAATAGATTTTTATTCCTGCCCTATGGGGAATGATTAAGTTGCTAAGGATGGATGAGGACCAGTAAGGGTATGCAGTACCCTTAGTACTTAGGTACTGCATAGGGTAGTAGGGAGCAGGCTAAAGGGGAGCTAAAGGGGAACAACGAGCAGATCAAGTTCCCAAAGGAATTTTGCTCTGCAAGGTGACTGAATTCCCTACAAACAGGGCCTAACGCGGCTATTTCATCTGACYGAAACCTCGGAAGAAGAAACCCGGAGCACGTTTATTGCTGGCACAACCCGGAGGCAAAGCGAGAGGGCAAATGTGAGACGCCTCTGCGTGTCACCCGGGCACGGCGAGAAGCACTTCTCGGTCAGCGCAAGAGCAGCAAAGGAGGCGTCTCAGGCGGCAGCGCCCGGCCCGGCCGCGCTCCGCAGACCCGCTCGCCCCACGGCGGGATTCCTGGCATCACAATGGAAGCTGCTTTGCCAGGGAAGATCATAGGAAATTAACGAGCAAAAACAATTCCACCCTCTAAATATTACTGTAGCTGACGTGTAGTGGGTTAGGCGTAGGACATGGTTTTACATTCAGCTTTGAGAAATCTACTTCTAAATAATTTTTCCAAGCAGCGACTCGTCACGTGGATGACATTTGCTGAATAACCAGCTCTGTGACACCGTTTTAAAGTGACTTCTATTTCATTTTTCCCAGATACTGAAGCATTAGGACACTGCTCCATGCTACTGCAAAGGTATCAGACATCCTGCTCCAGCTGATTTCACAGAGTCTGGAGCGGCCAGAGCTCGAGGCCTTCTCCAGTTCATGTCAAGTAAGGGTAATTCTCAACTCCTGATTCAACTTATTTACAACAGGTGCTGGAAACAAGGCAACGTTTGTTGCCTGGAAGCAAGTTCTGGCTTGTACCATTCTCTCCAGACAGGACCTACAGTTTGRTGTTGGGATTAGACAAACTTACTTGGAGCGTGATCCACATGAATAAATTCTGAATTTTTACATCTTCTGCATTTCATAGTGACACGAGTTAAAGTTTTTTTGTAAAGTTCTCCTAGGATGATTCCAAGCTTCTAATGTAGGGAGCCAAGAAAGACCTCAAAAGGCTTCAGGCAACATTTATAAAGCAAAAACAACTCGATTGGACTTCTGGCTGCAACTGCCACCTGTCAAGGTGATGCCACGTTCACTCATTCCCATTAGCTCCTGAAACACAGCCAAGCGGCAGCGCAGGTGCCCGAACAGCCAGAGGAACAACATACTGCAACATCCCTGGGTACGTCCACTCCTGGCTTTTAAATAAGCGACATTTAAATGGAAATTGCTGCTCAACCCCCTCGTCAACATTCGTTTGCTGAGAAGACGCCTCCCTGCCCCAGCAGCGATGCCAGGTTGCCTAAACCTCACAGTCGAAACCCCGATGCAGGTTGGAGCTGCCGGCCTCCCATGGCGCTGCTGGCGCCCGGCCCCGCGTGCCCGCTAATGATGATCAGAAGAGAGCTCGTTAGGGTGAGCAGCACATCAGGCAGCCCAGGCAGTCCTCCTGTCAGGAGCGGCAGCCACAACGCCGCTGTGCACAGAGGCACGAGGTCTCATTAGTTTTCTTGCTTATCGTGAGCAGCAGCCAAAACATGGGGCCAGGCTGGAGGACAGAAGGGWGCAAAAGGCCATCCAGGAGGGAGCTAATAGAGCAGGGAGGCCTGCTTGACTTGGTGCAAGAAAACAAGGAACGCTCAAGCACGACGGCAGCTTCCGTGTAGAAGCAAAGCTGTTACTACCTGGAGCTGCCCTCATGTAGCTATGAACAGGGAGTTTTCTAAGGGAAAACTATGGTGCAAGAACAGCGCAGAAATATGAATGTGTTATTACAACTTACCTATGGGAAATGCCAAAGACTCACCAACAACATATAGGTAAGTTCCTTACAGACACCATAAATACACAGTTGCACCTTGTTCTTAACGCCTTCATTAAGAACAAGTATCTGTCGAACTCAGGTCCTTGCTTTGCAATTGCTCCAAAACCATCATGGATTTGTATCCTTCTATTATTACTACCGGTAAAATGCAGAATCCATTTCTGGTGTTGCTTAAATAAAGACCCAGTGAGGATGAACGCAGGCTATCGCAGCGGCATCCCGTGCTTCAGGATTTCAAAAACACCAYTTCTCTAAAGGACCTTCACTTTGGGTCTTTCCTCAAGCGTTTGCCCAGCTCGGTGTGCAGCCCACCCCATTTTTCTCTCCAACTACCATTCCAAGCTCTCCAACGCTCTGTTTCGCAGCAGAGCAAGGCGAGGGACGTGTTTTGAAGATGACGACGAGCAAATTTTAATGCTGGTTCCCATTACAGCCTTACGCTTTTGTTCATCTTGTCTGCTAGGTTAACAGCTTTGTAAACGCACTCACCAGATGATTAAACTGGGGACATCACCACTCAAACCCCTTCTCCAAGCAGCAAGTCCAGGGCAAAACCACCCCCCTTCCTCCCTCCAAGCCGGGTCCCCGCCCCACGGCTCCTACCTTCGTCATTCTGGGCCCAGCAAGCCGCCAGCACGGCGGCCACGGCGGCGATCCCCACGGCTGAGCGCTGCCGGAGGCCAAACCGCTGGAACATCTTCCTGTCACGCGTCACTCGAGGCCGGCCTGTAAAAAAAAAAAACCCAGGACTTGCTACGTGCATCGATTAAAAACCCTATGCAGATGTKTGCAATTACAAACTTCACCTTAGGTAACGATATATATATATGTATCTCAATTGTCTTTAACAGTACAGGCCATAAAGCAAGCAACGTTATCGCTGTGAACGTGTTGGTTTGAGCGCCGTGCGTGCGCAGCCTCCAAGGCAGCTGGCCCATGGTGCCTTCATTAACTCAGCCATCATTTCCAGCAAATAAATATTTTATTCTTGCTGCTTTCAAGTGCTTTGAAGCAACTGGAGCAGGGAGGCTCTGCTTATTAAGCCTCCTGYCGACCACAGGCCGGCGGGGGGCCCCGCGTTCGAAGCCGTCGCCCAACAGAGCGTCTCCCAGCAGAAGCTGGAGGGAACCGAGCACGTGATGGGGGCCWATGTGCCAGGCTGCTGGTCCGTGTCCAGCAAAGTGGGGGAAATCAGTAAAAACAGCAGAATAAACTGGCCAAGACAGGCCTGGAGGAACTCCAAGGCATATGTGGAGCAAACAGCACTAGGAAGTTGTGTAAAGCTCTGCTTTATTGCTTCAGTAAAGASAATTATCATATTTCTGTGGCCCCAATGTGAATTATTTACAATATTTCTTCACATTAAAAATACATGGTGGCAAATACAATGAACTTGCTCAGCAAGGCAAGCACGAGCAGAGAGCACTGAAAGAAGAAACTCTTCCTAATATACCCATCTTCCCCTATTTAACAGCCTTGAATTAACCCAACCTGCTCCACTGCAGTGCTACCATTTTCCTTCCATCAACGCTGCTTGCAGAGGGATGCAAGATGTTCACAGAGCATCTTATTCACACCACAAAACAAAAATATTAACTCAGGGCTGAAAAACCTCCTTGCAGATCACGTGAAGTTATTGGAACCCAGAGGAAACACAATGTATCGCATTAGGAGACCGCATTATTTTCTTCGGGACAGGCTACAARCCATCACATCCATGGGCACAAGCCCCAGAAATAAATGCAGTCTCACAGCCTGCAAAAACCAGATTTGCACGGAGAAACCTGGTTGTTTCTGCACAGCAGAAATGGAAAGCTCCAAGGATGCTCTCTGGGGAGCCTGGGCAGGAAAAGCTACAAACACGCACGGATTTTCCCCATGGAAAACAGCCAGTCACCAGAGGTGCTGCCAGCTCGACTGCAACAGACGGGCACGTGAGGAGCTGTCACTGCCAGTGCCTCCAATGTTCCTGTCACAGCAAAGCTGACCTAAGATTTARCTGCAGATGCAACCTAGAGGGGTATCCTACTACACTATTTAAGCACAGGAAAAGCCCCAGCTGGCATGGGGGGTCTCCTCCATGGGAAGGTAGAGCTGCACATCTGGAGATGCAAGCAGAAACTCCCCAGCACCTTCTCTACACCAGCTTCCAAGTAATTCCCACTTTCCTCCCTGCCATCATTTGCTCTAACTTAACTTTGAAACAGCAGCAGCAGCCCTTGGAGCTCCCCTAGAGCCACCCTGGAGAATTTCACCGTTCCTAGGCACRAAGGGCAATTTAAAAATACAGGATTAAAGGGCAACTTGTATTTCAATGTGGCTGCCCACGCATTCGCTTCAATAGTTTGTCCCCCAAAAGCATCCTTGTACCATAGCTAGAAGCTGGTTTTCCATTAAAAAAATAACATTCTGCTTCATGTGAAAACATCAGAGGGAATATAATCCATTATTTGAAAATGCAACAACCCTCATCTTTACAAAGTATGTAGAGTTGAAATTAAAGCATTAAAGTACAGGCTGTTTTACTGGTTGATAACAGCAATCTATGTTGATACGAGTGCAAAATAAAAGACTTATATTCCAAGACAAGTAGGGGATGAGATGCCACATGTCTACAAATTTCACCCCAAAGGTCCTTCTTCGTCCTCACTCCAGAGACAGGAGGAAATCCAAGGCTTCCTTTAAGTGAAAACTAAGAAAAAAACTTCGTATTAATGGAAAGAACGCGCTATGGTTGAAACTTCAGCAAAAGATTTCAAGTGTTTCAACTTCTTCCCAGCTCCCACCAGTTAAGTGATTCTCCAAGGAGTCCAAAATATGAATTATGAGCTGGAGGGAAGAATAAAAAGAAAAGATCCAAACTAATGTTCAGACACAATTCTCTCCATTCCTAGCCAAAGACCCATTTCCAATTGCTCATGCTGAGGACAGGGAGCTGCTGCTGTTCTGTACACCTGCAATAGCACAGCAAGGAGCTGGCTCCGGGCTCCTCTCCTGGCCGGGGCGCGGSGGGGAGTTTCTGCTGTTATTCCTTTTCTTGGCAAACTTGTAAAAAATTCTGGCAAAATACATATATCCAACTTGTCATGGCCAAGTCTGCCTTGCTAGGAAYGACTGCTTCCACTTGTCTGTTAGTCAACACATGTCAAAGGAGCACTAAATACATCCTGCAAAAATAAGAGCTTTTCGTTAGCTCTGGTAAAATAACTTGAAATAAAACAATTTCAGAATTAAGACATACACACACACACACACACATACACACTCAGTAGAAATTTCATTCAACTCCTTCAACTACCTGAAAGGAAAGTTTAGGAGGATGGACCAGGTGCCCTTGCCATAGGGCTGAGGCATCCAGTTCAGCTTGCTCCCTTTCCACCCTCCTGCTAAACAGTCCCTCTTCTACTCACTCCCAACATCCCACGGGGAAYTGAGCTCACAATTCTGCTAATTCCACTGAAAAGAAAGGAGGGAGGCTGCAAGGAGTCACAGAATGGGTGCTGAAGGCAGCCCACCCAACTGCAAACCTCAGTGCCCAGCAGCAGAGGCCAATGGGTGAGTCCACACGCGCTCGGCGGGACATCAACATCCAGCTGCCTTACCTTCAATCACAGAATACACGTGTGGGGTCACCACGGACAGCTCTTCAATGGCCCAGTCATTCACAGAAGAGCTCTCCAGCTTGGAAGCTGGTCGGAGCAGAGCAGTTATCAAACAATCTCACTATTTAAGAATCTACTGAACTGTGGAAACAAAACTTGAATATCAGACAAGTGGCAAAGATGGTCGGAAACTAAGAGCTAAGAGTGTCTCACCCAGTGTCCCAACACACCATGCTTGAGGACAGAGCAGCGAGGTGGTGCCTACCAGGAAACTTCCCACTGCTGGAGAATAACCGGGAGGATTTAAGTACCTGAGGAATCACTTAGGAGAGGAATTTCATGTGAATAAAAATGCACCGAGGACAAATAAGGCATTCATGAATGCAAACAGGGCGGCTGAATTTGGCAGCTCCCTCGACRCGTTCCCCTCGGAGGCAGCGGCACAGACAGCTCAGTACCCATCGCACCCCAGCAAGGCAAGCAAACAAAATGCTTTAGAGCATTAAGAGAGAGAGAAGAGGACCTAAATCATAATGACATTATAAAGCACAATACAAACCCCCTAGAGCATCACAAGCAGCTTCGGCTGCCACATCTTCACAGAGAGATCCCAGCAGTTATTGAAGTCTTTGGGAGGAGAGCCCAACTCTTTTTGAAGACGTGGTGAGACTAAAGCCCCTTCTAAAAAAAGGGCAAGGAACCCTCTCAGAAAACSCTAATGCCTTTAAGAAAACAAGCCCAGGGATCATTTATCATGGTAAAGAACCTGCAGCAAGTGACTGAAAAATGCTGGACTGATTAAATTCTCCCTTACTTAAGACTTTTGTATTTCAAAAAAAGGAAAGATTTTTTGCATACCAATTCAACGTTTAGGCTTCTCCCCAAAACCTGTAAGGACAGGGCGTACAGCTCACAGCGCATCCAACTTCCCCGAGTCACCTCTAGGCCTGCCCTTGCACGTTCTTCCAGGTTAACACAGTCCCAAGGCATAATTTTATTCATTAAAACTAAGATTTAGGGAAATTATTGACCTGAGCAACCCATTCTGTTCCCATTCAAATAAGCAGCATCCATCTTTGAACCTGCAGGGTGATACCGCAAAGCTGGAGGAAAAATGGGGCTTCCAGTTGGAGAAGGGAGGAATTTAAAACAACCAAATAAAAAGAAGGCAGAGGAAGTTAACAGAAATAATGCATGTTCTCACCTATGCAGCCCTTAACCAGTGAGGGCACCACCTGAAGCACCAAGGCCACTCTCTTTTCTTCAGATTAGGATCCAATTTCAAGCCATTTCCCACTCACGAGCAACCCAAGTTCTGCCGCTTCCGCTGACGGCACAAATCCAACAGCTCCAGATGCTAAAATGAGGGCTTATGTCACGAAACCGTGACAAGGTCACCCAAAGTTACCTAAACCTGCACGAGTCTGTCCTCGAGGGAGAATGAAAAATGACAGAGAGGCAAGGTCACAGGCAACAACACTGGGGAAAACACAGTGGGGTCTCGAGGCCCAAGCCTTGAGAGAGCTTCGCCACAACACACTCTGTCTTAGAGGCAAGCCATCAAACATGCGGCAAAAATCCATATGGATGTGGTATCCGTAGAGGCCTGGGAGAAATTACACAAAATGAGAGCCATGACAGAAGCAAATTGTCCCGAGGACACAGTCAACCTTAGGTGCACAGCTCAGCAGAGGACAGCACAGCCGTGACACCCACGCGGCCTTACAGCCTTAGCCCGGTTTTGAAGCTGGAGTTTGCAGCGTGCTCTCACAAATCCCATTGCAAAGGCATTAGGTGGTCTTAAATTCGCTGAGATCTCAGCTTTTCTTTCTGAAAAAATGGCTTTGATAATGTAATTGGATTGACTTTGTTGAATCCCCAGGCCACTACATGCTAGGAGGCCCTATCTTGCATCCCTATCCCTGTGAAAATCCAAAGAGCCAAGAAGTAAATCAAAATAAACACAAGAGCAATCAAGATTTGAGCTTTATCCTGAAATCCATGACCATCAACTGCCTTCGGGTTTCCCAATGCCAAATAAAAATTACAAAAATTATTCAGAAAACATTATGAAACATTCTGAACCTTTCCCTTTTTGCTCCTCACAAATTAAAAAAATACAAAGACGGGGAATACTAAACAAGGGGCAGTCAATCTGAATACGGAAAAGAACTACTTGAGGATGGTTTTCCACACATTTGAGGCAGGTATTTCCTCACAGATCTGAGGAAGGAGGAGCAGCCGGGTGCCCCCTCACAGCTCCTCTTGGGTGCTGAGCTCCAGTGTGCCTCCGAGGGTGGAAAACACCCCATTTCCCTAACACTAACTAGGCAGGACAAAGATTTCTGTGGGAGGCCATGGCGCTTAGGAGCTGCCTGTTGACAGGGAAGGGCCGTGAGGGTGGCAGGAAGCTGGTGCCAGCCGCCCCTTCCCTGAGCACGAGGGAACCGTCACGCTCCTGCTCCCTCAGCGCGAGCGGGAAAGGCCGGGGTGGCCCACATGATCCCTGCCAGCCTGGGGAGAACTGAAACAAAGCAAGAGACACCGAAAAAACAGAACTGCAGGGCCAGAAAGGAACGTGCAACACGGGGGAATTGGGCGGCTGTCGCGTCAGGAAGGAGCCACGTAACGGGGCTCGCGAGGAGTCGCTCCTCGTTCCACAGAAACACCCGCCAAGGCGATGTGACGTTAACCACCGGCCTAATCTAATAGCACCGAGTAACAGTGAGATGATTTAATGTTTACAGATGAGTGAAGCAGCGGAAGGAAAACGCTCCTCCTCCATTGCAGCGCTCGAGGACAGCGACACATTACGGCACTAGGAGCTGCTCCGGTACCTACTGGCTGCCGGGCAGAGATCCGCTTGCTCCAACAGCGACGCCAGGCAGAGCGTCTTGTTTGCTCATCTTTTTGGATCATTTAACTGCAGCAGTCACACCAGCCTGCAGAGCAACCGCAAGTGGTGTTGCTACAATACGGCTTTTTCTAACAGTTTGCCACCCCCTACCTCCCTCCAAACAGTCTGACTCTCCCCCTACAAATGGAGACCTGCTTCAGTTTCTGTTTCAGAATAATTCTGCAACCTGGAAATCATGGGGTTTAAGATATCTGGAAATACCTTAAGAATTGATCCTGAAATGCTTTGGGGAATTATCCACTTTGCTTCTGCTCCTCTCTTCCCTTCATAGCAGGATATGCCCCATTTCCCATCCAACTGAAAAGAAAATGGGACTTGGCTGAAAGCTGGAGCAGATACCGAGACCAACTCCTCATCCACATCTACCCAGAGCGCAGGCTCTCTATGCTAAGGTTTCAAGGACATGCTAGGAAACGAAGCGTCTTCATTTGGTTCCTCGGAGAACATTGAACATGTGAAAGAAATCCAGAGACCGGCTGGACACCTACGTATATTAAGAAGGGAGAAAAAAACTTGGCCTAAGAGGAACAGGCTTAAATAGAAACGGGAAACCAGTGTTTCTGCAACAAGATCCCTGCAGCCTGCTCCTGTGGGTCCTTAGTAAACTGCTTCACAATGAGCTATCCAAACCCACTGCGTGACACCGACCTGTGCAAAACTGTTCTGGCTATTTGGAGCATCAAAGTGATGCTGATGTGTTACAGAAACCCAGAGCTCTGATTCTCTATGAGCAAGTATAAGCAATTCCAAAACCATTTTCACCATCTACTTTTACCAGTTGACTCATCAGAGTTCCTTCCATGCCCTCGTTCAGGATGTGCTTCCACCTCAAGAGAAGTTTAAAATTACTTTCATGCTATTGGGAACCTGGGTATTTATAACAACTTGTGTCTCTTGACATTTTAACAGACCAGTACCTAACCCTCATTCTTTAGTTTTTGACATGCATATATGTGTGCTTGATAAAAAAGCAGGGGCAGGCTAAAATTGCCTTGTAACCTTGCATATAGTGGTTGCTTCATCTCTAAGCCATTAACACTGAGCACAACATGGAAAATCATTGAAAGAACTGAAATCACAGCTAGAGGGACAGCAACATCCTTCTGACGGGCCACCCACAGTACCGTGTAAACACAAAATCCTTCCCAAATTGCTAGGAAAAAAAATGGTCAGCAGTTTTATTTAACTAAGCAATGCCCACAGTAAGTCAGATAAGCTGTGGCTCAAGTCACCTGCATTTAAAATTATTTCTAGATATGAATAAGGGCTCAAAGTGACAGGGCGTTTAGAGCCCCTGTTCATTCACTCCAATGGTTAATCCCTCTCTGTGGAATATTTGCTGCCTGTTTACAATTGGAACGAAGTATGACTTCCAGTCATGCTATTTTGTTACCCACCAGATCGCTCTAACAAAGCCCCTAGCATTAAACAGCTTTTCCACGTAAAAAAGGCATCATTTTTAGTATCCACCTTCATTGAAGTGCTGGCATCAGAAGGGAATATATTCCTGTCAAGGAGAGGGGTTTGCAGGGCGTGACTGCAGTGTGTCAGGCTATGCCATCAACAGAAGCCTTTTCCTGGGTGTTTTCCCCTCTCCCAGGTTAGAGCTCTGCATGCCCAACTCGCTCATTTACTCCATTAGACTAAAAGACCCCTCAAAACACAAGGGAAAAAGGGGGCTTTCGAGATCTGATGCTCAGATCAGAGCAAGCAAACTCCCACCTTTCTGTTGTGCTGCATTAACACAACAGTACTATTTTTCCCAGCCTTCTTGCCGGCCAAGGTCTTCATTGCAACGAGGACATGAGGCACCCACTTCAAGCACTTCTGCCAATTGCTATTTCCCAAATAGATGGACAAACCATTCAAGACCCCTCTGAGGAGCGTAGGGATTTATTTCATTTATCTGCACAAAGGGAAAAGGCAGGGACAAGTTGCTCCTCCCTTCACTCAGGGAGCAAACCTCGCTATGCTTGAGAACACAGTCTTTTTGTTGGTTTAACTTGCCACCTGTGGTAAACCAAGTGCTTGGTCAATGCCCATACTGCTGTGATGGAGGGACGCTCCTCCATGGGAAGGGTGCTCCCCAAAGCCATATCCCTAAACCTTTCCTCCTTTCCCTCTTTCTTTTCATCGTGGCAAAGTTCAACAGAGCCAACAACTTGCCCAAAATGAGCTGCAGGCCCTAAGGACCATGGAAGAAAGCTTAAAATGACTAAACAGGGCTTTCTTTTTCTCCATAAAGAAACAACAAACCTTAACCTGGCAACAACCCCATGTGGTTTATAGCACAACTAGTGTTATACTTCGGTACAGTTGCATGAAAATTAAGACACAAATCCAATCAGGAATAAAAATCAAGACCTCTACCATAGTTTATTTCCCATTTATAATGTTTTACGCTGAGTAAAACAGAAGAAGAAAATAAAAAATGCAATGCTCTGTTGATTCAACCAGTAAGGCAATTAATTTCCTCAAGAAATAACAGATTTTTGGGCGGAAAAGGGGTGGAAGGAGAAGAAAAATGCCCATACACCTACCCAAATGCTGCGTTTCCAGGTGTCACAGTTTGCAAGGTCAGGTTTAGCTCACTGGAGGCTGATGGAGCAAAGCGGCTCACACAGCCCAAACCTCATCTTATCTCCACCAAAGACAGAGTACATCAGGATACCACTCTGCTGACATCGCCATTATTGACTCTAATGGATAAATATTAAATAAAAACGCATGACAACTGGCAATTACCTTTAAATCATACTAAGAAAAAAGTCCAGGAAAAGCAGCTCAATACATTTCACATCCTTCTCCAATTTGTCTTCTTATTAATGTGACTAATAAAGCTTGGCTAGAGCGCAGAAATAGCAGGTGCACAAAGATTGTCCTGTATAACCACAGTTACCATTTTGGAGAAATCGGGGTGAACACGTTAGGGAGCCCAAGAGAACAACACAGAGCTCTGCTCGAACATAGAGCTCTGCTTGCTGCAAACACATTCAATCTGATTCCATTTCTGGCTCTTTTTATTGGCATGACAACTTTAGGCAAACACTCATGGCATATTCATGCTCCATGAAAGCAACTTCCATGATCGTGGACACAGATGTGAGAAGCACGCTACTATTTCCGCCCAGATAAGCTGGGCATTTTTAAGGTTTAATGTAAATTCAGTTAATTCCTCTATCTGCAATAGTGTTAAATATACTTTAAAAAAAAAAAAAAAAAGATTTAAAATGCAGAAACCAGTATTTTTTTTTATTTCATACTGTTACCAGGTGTAGTTAACCTAACGAGAATGAAGCATCACTTTATACATTGCACAAAACAGAGCAATTGCTTTCCCAACCTGCAAGCGCGGCACCTCACGAAAGGAAGTGCTATTTGAGGCTGTGTGTGGAAAAACCAGAACTAAGCATGGCCCAATCTTTTCCACTCAAAGAAAAGCAGCTGTTACATGAGTCTATCAGAAGCAACTGCTCTTTCTGCTTGGAATAAGGTGATTAATTCATTCATTTTAACCACGGCCATGATAAACCCACACCACACAGTAACAGAGCTTCCCTACTCCCGGGGTACCTTACGCAGGGTTTACACATGTGCAAGAGGCAGGCAGACATATAAACATACACCTTACATATATGCCAGACCGAAAAGGAGGTTGTACGTAACTAGCTGTGATTAGTCCCAAACATTCCCTGTTCATTAGCTGTGGACAGGGAAATGCAGCAATCGAAAAGACCCTGTCTTGGCTCTCAAACTACTCTTCAAAGCTAACAACAACAACAAAAGTGCCGTCTGAAAGATGACAAATGCAAAAGAAGATCCTTTTTCTTTCAAATACCTGAATACCTACATACAAAACCAAGGATTATTCCTTCTAAAAGGCACTGGTTTCATTCAAATATGCTGTGATTTCATCCATATTTATCTTTATCCAGACAAGCTCCAGAATCCCAGGGTCCAGCTCCACCTGGATATATGAAGAATTGCCTGGGACAAGGGATAAGGCTGATCTTGAGGAGTATTTATTCAGTATATATTTCGGTGCATCCATCCTGCTGGCCAAAGACACATGGTGCTTCCAGGAGAGAAGGGATAAATGAGGCTGCTGCTCCTGAGATGGTTCAAATTTATGAATATTATTTTATAAAACTCTATCTTGACAGGAGCATCTACCTGCACTGAATAAAAACACGTCAGGGACTTCGCTGTGACAGCAACTTATTTTTCCAAGAAAAGTAACTGCTTTCCAAGGAAGCAAAGAGACTGTGCACAAATACACAGCAAGAAATACAACGTTTTAATGCCTATAAAATCACAACCTAGTGCTTCATTAGTAACAGTAAGTTAGGGCTATCACATCGTTACCAATATTAGGACTCCAACACGTGCAGGTAAGAGCAAGAATCACAGCCAACCTGAACAGGATCATCCTCCGAAGGCACCAAATTGGGACTTGCAAAAGCAAAACAGCCCCATGAGTCTGCACTGGGCTGGAATGTACAGCCACTTCCTTTGTCCAAATGCTCCATACATGCCAAATAACACCCTGAAACCTATTTCTGCCTCAGAATTTCACAACAACAGCATAAAATGAGCACTTTAGGGAAGAAAAAGTATCTTGAAAAATTCTCGCTTGCACTGGAGAGCTGCGTGAGTGATGAAAAACACAAATTCACAAGAAAGAAAGAAAGAGAGAGAGAGAGAGAGAGAGAAAGAACGAGAGAGAGAAAGAGAGAAAGAGAGAAAGAGAGAAAGAGAGAAAGAGAGAGAGAGAGAGAGAGAGAGAGAGAGAGAGAGAGAGAGAAAGAGAGAAAGAAAGAGAGAAAGAGAGAAAGAAAGAGAGAAAGAGAGAAAGAGAGAAAGAGAGAAAGAGAGAAAGA
>NW_020455578.1:159709-342904 GCF_003342845.1 Nothoprocta perdicaria
AGAAAGAAAGAAAGAAAGAAAGAACCTGTTCACAAACTGCTTCTTTCTGCTCATTAAAAGTTGCGTTCACACTCACTGGAAACCTGACTAAAATCTAAGATTTATGAAGGAGGGCAGCACTCAGGGAGGGGAGCTGTAAAACATCTGCTGCCTCGCTTTGCAGCTGCCTAAGCCGTATTTATAAATCACAGCTAAATTCGGCGAGCTGGCTGCATCTTCTGCGAAGTTCCACACACGAGTCAGACTGTCGGAGACCAGAATAACAAAAAACCAGGAAACCTCAGGAGCTCAAGAGAAACACAACTAAACAACAAAACAGCTCACGCTACAAGTAACTTGCGGTCAGAAATCTTAAGATTCCTACTTACAGCAAGCCAGCAAACTGAGTACGTTGCCAACTCAGGAAACCATGTTTTAAAGTAAATATATCAATATGTGTGTGTGTGTGCGCGCGTGTGTGTGTGTATGTGCCTTTTTCCTTCTTTTTCAGGTATTTTCTCCCTCTCAAGCACATTCACATAAAGCTACATGCCCCAAATCTCTTTCTAAGGCTCCCACATCTTTCTCCACTGCCTATTAAAGCTGCCCTCGGTCCCTCTGAACCCACAAGAGTCTTTTACCTTCAGGACAGCAGCGGGAACGGAGGGTTCTGCCTGCCCGGCTCCTTGCAGGACCAGCCGGACACCGTCCCGCTCCGCCGCTGCTCCGAGGACGTCGCTTGCAGGATCAACTAAGGACTCGGATAAAGGGTGTGAGCTTAGAGGACATTTAGAAGCCGGGAGAACAGACAAAGCCAAGTTGGACGGGAAGCGTCAGGCTCGGCTGCTGTGGAAGGATGGGTTGAGCGCTGGGAAGCGCAAAGGCCAAGGGCAAAGCCCCCTCTCGGCCGCCACCTCCTCCCAAAGGGGCTCCCGTCATCATTCCCGTGCCAAGGAGACTGGATAGTCTCACTTGACAAATGATGATAAAATCATCCAGATTTGATTCGCTCAGTAGCCCATCACCCTTCCACTGCTCCACTCCCCATGACTTCTGAGGCCGTGGAGGACCTAAACGCACGTTGAGACTGTGGTAACCTCAGAAATAATTATTGCTTTTTGGGTGATTCTGGCCTGAACCACACCAGGAATGTTGGAAGAGACCAATTCTGCCAGCAACGCTCACATGGCTGCTCCCAAGCCAAGCAGGAACCAAGCAAAGCTCTCCGTGATTTCCACACRTACCTACACAATGTCAGGCCGCAGTTTCTGATCATCTTCTCCATCTGCGACCAAAGTCTGCATGTAAATGAGGCCCTTCCTCTGAAAGCAGCAAGTTTGGGAAGTTTTAAGAGGTCACGAAAATGCTGGTATTTGCTTTCATGCTTTTCCAGGGCAATCAAGTGTCAGAAACGTTCCRAAGCAGCTGGTGGACCTTGAGGGCTCAGAAAACCAAGAACAACAGCAGACAAGCCCTGGGCAATTTGGATTTTATTCAGTATTTGGCAGCACATTTTCTTGAAGATGAAAAATCCACCAAAAATGCAGCATACAAAGCAGATCTGCCCCAGTTTTAAGTGTCCATAACGATAATTCAGGGGCTGATAACAAAACTCAGAGGTGGCACTTCTCTGTAGAACCTGCCAAGCTYTAGGTTGTGATGATGGGTCACAATGAGCTATTTAAACCTGTGTCAACCAAAAGCCTTAGGAAAAAGCAGTCCAAACATGGGATATTTGCATAAGGTAGGCAGAGAAAAGACTTGGCTCCTTTGCAGCTCCAAAGCACCTTGCAGCCATCAACACAGCAGGGGGACTGGAAACACCTGGAGCTGAGGGCTGCCCCACCAGACTCTATCTCAAACAGCTGGGGAGGGTTTGAGAGCCACCTCTTCCCCAGGAACCATCCTGAGGTTTAGGAAATTTAGAAATGGACCCCAAGGACCTGAAGTTMAAGAATTTACAAAATATCTATTAAAACCACAAAAGGCTGTAATCAGTAACACCTGCAAGCAGATTGTGTGAGGAGCTTCAACTCAACTCCCACTGAGAAACACCAGTTGCTCTGAAAATCCAACTAAGATGGAAATCATGGTACCGACAGGGCACATTCACACAAACCCCATTATCCTTCTTGTTGAAAATCCAGATGTGTGACTCAAAGCAGATAAATGATGAGCAACAAAGTGTCCATGGGCCTTTCAAGAGGAGAATATTTAGTCACAGCTCGGAAGCCTTAAAGAAACCTATGAAAAAGTGGGGAGTATGACACAAAAAATGCTAAGAGGCAACACGACAAGTCCCTGAGATATTTAAGCACTAGTCAAAATCTGGATGGGACAGGATGGAATTTGTTAAAGCRGGAGACTTTCTACAGTTACTTTATAAAGCATTGACTAAGTAATATGACTAATGCCTCTAAACAGAAAAGTTACATATTTTTCTTACCAAGAAAAAACAGCACAACACAAACCTCTAACTCTTAGCGGCTTTTCCTTTCTAAACAGCTAATACTGCTAGCTCCAACTGCATTTTGTTTATAAAAAAAAAGTGTTTTATTTCACAGAATTTATCCTTACTTAGTGATTTTCCATTAATAATAATTCAGCAGAATATCGATCATTTTGTAAGAAAGAGCAGGAACTGCTTCAAAAGCTTCTTCTGGCAAATAACAAGATTTTCCTAGAAATACCTGTTTTTCCTGAACTGTACACTCCTATTTCACATAAGTTTCGCTATGTCTGAGTTCTAGCTAATATTTTAATACCTAGATGGTATCAAGGAAACAGTCTGATTTGGAAACAGGAGATGTGTYTCAAATCTATATAAGCACAAAAAATGGTAATTTAGTTAGGTGCGGACGGGAACAAATCCCTACGCATGTATTAGACCTATTAGAAACTAAATGTTGAATTCATTTTCCCCTGGCTTCTCATGTTAACACAGTCAATACACCCAATCAAACAGCATAAAAAGGCAGAACGTGCTGCTCTGCAACGGAGTGTGAGCTCTTACGTCTTTTGTGCCATTTTCAAATCAAATGACGAAACAAAAAATACCATCATTTCAGTTAAGTGAGACTCCCCTCGAGCTTCCAGCTGCCACACACAGCCAAATGCTCTCTGCTCTCCTGAAAATATTAATGTGGAGGAATAAAAGCAGCTGTCCCTCCCGGCCTGCTCTCCCYTTTACTCACAAGTCTTGATCCTTGGCCTCCTAATACGGATCTTAGTGTGTTCCTTAGTGTGTTCCTGATGCATTTTATGCCAACATGGTGTTTTTCCTTCAGTTATGGTGCGGCACTGCAACATGACCAGAACAGTTCCCATCTCTTGAACGAAGATGTACAACCTACAGTTCACAAATGCTTCCTCCTACCAAATCACAGCCCTTCATCTCAAAACCATCCCAGAAATGGCTTTAGGGAGCTTTGGGAAATTCTTCAAGGGATTCCTCCGTGGCTAGAGAAGTTTTAGGGAAGACGCTCGCTTTTTCTCCCGACAGCTGCCTTGCGTGCAAGGAGGTAACCTGCAGAGCACAGAGCGCAGCAGGAGCGTGGCCCCCAACGCTGGGACACGGGGAAGCGGCTCCGCGGCTGCCAGCCGGCGTTCCYATGCGGATTGGGGGCCGCAGGGCCAGCGGGGCGGCGAACAGGGGCCGCATTCAGGAGYGGGACCCGCGCGCCGGAGGCGGCGCCTTCCGGGCACCGCGGGCACAAGCAGCAGCTGCTTGTGCTGCTGCCCCACGAGCTGGGCCTCCCTTCCACGGGGCTGCCGCCGAGGGGAAGGAGCTTCCCCAGAATGAGCGCTCAGCAGGCGGAGCACGCGTTCGGAGCGCGCTCGCATCCCAAGGACGGAGAGCCAGGAGAGGCGGCAGCGCCGCGGGCACGTAGGCGTGTGGGGAGGCAGCCAGGGCACCAACCTCCCTTTCCTTATCCCGTTCTGCWGTTCATATTCCAATACAATCTGCCTTTAAAAGTCTTTCTGCTCCTTTAGGGAATTCCACGGCAAGAAGAAACAGCACGTGCTTTACTCTCCTACATTCCAGAGGAGGCTCCCTGCTCAGGCCACGGCCATGCCTGTCCCACGGAACCACCAGCAATCACATCTCAAAGCCCTGCTGGAGGGCTCCACGTTCACTATTCTGCTCTGCTTTTCCCTTATTCATTTAACAGGGAACCGCATAGAGGGCTTGAAAATAAAACACTCGAGTGCAAACAATTTTAGGAAATAAGACACGTCACAATACGCTTTACAGAGAGATGACATTAAAAACTACCCTAACACCTTAGAAACATTTAGGGCTGTAATAGAGGTTTAAATTCCTTCTGTACATTATGATACAAAGGTTCCATTCCTGAAAGCCTGCATTTGGTCTGGATGTGCAAGTATTTCTTTGGTAAGCTGATGGTTAACACCACCACATGGTCTTGCAGGTGGTTTAGCTGATGGCCACAGCTCAGATCATCAGCTTGGAGTTGGCCTTGTACCCAGAATTTGATTTTCTGGGTACAAGGAATAAAGAATAGTAACAACAATGTGATTTGTGTACTCTCACATGTGATGGATTCAGTGGATAACCTTCATATCGCTAAGAAATTGGCTTAATTTACACTTGCATCGCAGACACTTCACTCACAGGAGGTAAACTTGCTTTGAATGGCAATAAGCTGATTAAATTAAATGGGAGGACAAAAGAGAACAGATTTGTAATTAAGGGTTATCAGCATCTGTTTGGGGGGAAAGAAGGAAGAAATTAAGGGATCTAACTGGAAAAATATTGAGCGGAGCTGCTCAGTTACCTGAAAATGAAGGAGAGCTGGAAATCATCAAATTAAAGGTATCAAAATCTTGAGTGTTGCTAGGGAGAAGGGGGGTGGGTGGGAAGGAAAGCATTCAGAAAGAGAGAAATTAGGGAAAAAAGGGAAGAAAGGAGAAATGCAGTACTACAGACAATGGAGGGATCAAGGAAAGAGAGAGAGAACTGCTGTAAGACAGTCTGAGGAAGTCCCAAGTCCAAATACAGTATTTTGCTACGTTTGATATTTTTACAAGGATTTTCTGGGGCCACAAGCAGGGAAGATCCGGAAAACACCTGAGCTGCCCAGCAGCAGAAAGCACTGCTTGTGATGGCCAGCACAGACACAAAAACACCTAGGGAGCCTGAAGCACAAGCCCCTCCTGCCCCCAAATATCCAGTATTTAGACACAAAAAATAGTCCAGACTGCACTTATTTGGGCCGGGGGAAATCGGGAGGTGGCTGCAACTCTGAAGAGCTCCTGATTTCCATGGGAAGATGAGGGATAGGAGGAAAAAAGGCTTCTTGTCCTTTTATTTTTACAATGGGGCTCTGAACGGCCACCRAGGACGTTTTAAGTATTAAGTAGCAAGAAGCACAGGTGAAGATGTGGATGGGCCTTTCTTACCTTAAGCTCCCAATACGTTTTTTAAATACTCTATTCACTCAAACCCTGTCCAAGAAAAATAAAGGCTACAAACGTCATTATTAGCCCAGTCCTGAAAGCTTAATTATCAAGCTACCGAAAGGGTCTTCACGTGATGCTGTCCTCTTTCATTATTTTCCAAACGTTATTGTTTGCAGATAACATTAAAAAAGCRGTAAAAACACACATTTTTAAAAAGCACAAACGGCTTAACTTAAAACTTGATGCAACAAGTTGAAACCTGCAGCACATGAGGAATCAGTTGTCCCTTAGCTCTTTTAACCCTCACACCACCCAGCTAGGGCCATGAGCCACGAGCTGCAGTCCCTTCGCCTTATTTTTAACCTAAACTACTGTGACTGCGTTTGTGTTTTCATTCAAAACTAGTAAGCAGATAAATAACGCCCCTCTCCAGCAGCTCTCCCCACCTTCCTGAAGGAAATCCAGGAGCTGGAGGTGCAGCTTTCCAGGGGGCTGCCTTGCTGGCGCGCGGTGCCCACGCGGTTCCCGCGGGCAGGGCAGTGTGAGGAYGGCAGCGGGCTCCCCCCCTGCTCTGCAGCTCCCTGCTGAGGGCACGGTGGGCAAGGCSGGGCCAGGGCTAACATCCTTAGCGTGGCACAGCTCAGGAAACCGCACTCATATTTCCAAGGACAGCAACTGCTGAGGCGGGTGGATTCGGTTCCCGAAACCCGAGCGCTAGCACGGGGAGATAAGAYGCATCAGGTAACCCCAAGCTAAGCAACCTTCCCCGGCAGGAGAAAACCCAGCAGTGAGAGTTGCAGCAGGGACCAGCACTGCACACATGCAAGCTCCGCAAGGCACGGAAGAGAGTCTCAGCCCTGTAGGAGCCCACGAGACATTAATATCAGCAATGTGTTGTTAATTATTCACGCTGTCCTCTACGTCTGTAGCTCTCCAGCTCCAACAACTAGTCCCTTGAAGAGCAGCAATGAAAGAGGGACTGCAACTTAACTTCACATAGGAACAAGTTGTCACCTTCTAACAATACAGCACCTGGAATATAGGCTTTGTTTGGGTGTATAACTACATTTTCCCCTGTATTTATTCATTTTGCCTTGAAATGATACTCAAAGTATGAGAAAACTATTGACAGTTTTCCATTTTAAGTAGTATGTCAAAACCAATCCAACTCCCCCATTACTTCAGCTCACAGAAGGCTGCAAGGGAAACGCAGAACCCCAGGAGAAGTCCTTACAAAGCTAGCRGGGGGGAAAAGAGTGCTCTGCAGTAAGAAGGGTTAGATGAAAAGGATAATCTAGGTACAACCCAAACCACCTGCTCTCCCTTTTTTTATTCTTTTAATTAAGGCCACATGGCAGGGAATCGGGTGGGGGGGGAGCAGAGAGAGCTGAGAGCACAGAGCACTTAATGCTGCACAAATCAGATGTGCTAAGTTTACTAAGCTCCAACTGCCACAACTAAAGCACTAAACCAGCAAGAATAAACCGAAATAAAAGCGAAAGCCCCTTGGTTAACACGTTCGCTTCCCTAGGGATAAACCCCTCGGAGGAAGAGCTGGGAAATCCCTCCTTTTCCAGCTGCCGCTAATTCCCGGCACAAACGGCGGAGAGCACCCAAGCAGGGGCTAAGCCGGCGTCCATGCCCCACGGAGAAGCCGAGCCCTCCCACACACAACCCCGCCGAGCACGGGGGTCAGCGCTTACCTGCAAGGTGCCGGTGCGGGCGGCGCGGTGGGAGCGCGCGGCGCCGGAGCCGCCGGGGCCGAGCGGCAGCGCCGGGCGCCTCCCGCCAGCCGCGGGCGCTGGGCACCTGCCAAGACCCCGCGGGCGCCGGCGCAGCCGCCTCCGGCACCGCGGCGCGCCCGGCCACCCGCGCACCCCTCACCGTCTGCACGAGTGAAGACAGACCAGAACTGGAGAGCACGCAATAAACCGCACGGTGATGACTTCTTCCCCAGGGCAGCAGAACACAGTTCTTCCTTTTCCCATCTATTAGGTCTCTTTCCCTTATGTGGCAGCCCATAGGATAACCCCGAACGGCTGTGTGGCTTTTCTCAGGACATGAAGAACAGCTCTCCTTAAAGCACAGCACAAGATCTTACAAGTCCTTAAGTCACCTTGTGCYCCGCAACACTTAAGGAAGTTATTTCTTAAGGAACTTATTTTGGAAGGGTGAAAATTTGACTGAAGTAATGATGGGATGGCTTATTAATTTCTATAACTTTCAGAGGGTAGATCATGGAGGAATGCAAGTCAAAACAAGCCTGGGGATGTCGTTTTCAGAGATTTTACCTGTAATCCCACTAGTCAGCACACCAAAGGCTTCCTGAAATGCATCCATGCAGTTATACCACAGTATGGAGAAGATAAAAAATACACTTTTATATGACCTCAAGTTGGTTAGGAAACACGGAGCGGCTTCTCACTGAACTTACTGCTGGGCWCTAGAATAAGGTGACGGACGACGGACTCACCCGCAGGTGGATGGAGCCTGACCGACCTGGCTGCCTGCGGTGATGAACTGCCTGCATTTGGGGACGCAGGCAGCGAGCAAGGTCAGTCACTGGGACGTGAGCAAGGCCCTCAGCGCCGTCTCCTGCAACATCCCCAAGTCCAAGTTTGCASGTTATGTCCAGGAGGGACCTGGACCAACTGGAACTAGTTCAGTGGAGGCCACTGAGATGGCCAGGGCGGGGAGTCTCCATCCATGGAGGTTCTCAGGACCTGACCAGACAAAGCCCAGAGCAACCTGGTCTGACCCCTGAGCTGGCCTTGAAAAACGGTGGCCTGGAGATCTCCTGTCCCCTCCAACCTACATTTTTGGCAATTCCTATTTTCAGTAGTTATCTTTATATACTTGTAATCATATATTCATATAAGTAYGCAGTAATTTCTGTCATTACTGACCTGAGTAGTTCCCACACACAACTTGAGAAATAGCAGCTACAACCTGAGACACCACTACACACACCTCCAGGTAAAAGCAAGAGTGTAACCACACAAAACAGGCTAAACCCACAACCCTCTCTGTGTATAAACCGRTGCAACAGATTAACTGTCTTCCTGGAAGAAGTTAGTTTGCGGCTCCGCAAGCCACAAAAACAAAAAATGCAGAAGGCAACTCAATACCCGTGACTAAACTGACTTTTGAGGGGGAGGRAAAAAAATTAGCAATTGCCCCGGGCTTAGCTCTTGTATTTTCAATTTAGCTGCTTTGAGCTTGAAGTGAAGGCTTCAGCTGAGTTATACATCCCTGCAGAAAGGAATCTACATTAGAACAGTGGTAGACATTAACCACAGCGATACGAGCGGGCCCATTATAATGTGCCAGCGGGCATGAGAAGAGAAAAACCCCAAGCCTTCTTAGCAAGCAGCTCTGTGAAAAGAGATTTCAAGCACAGGCCGTCAAAACTGAGCAGACTTGGTGGAGAGGCACAAACRTACATCTCATATCCGATCCTGCTCAGGTTTTGTTTCCCTCCCCCCGTTATTTTTGTTGGCAACGGTGTAAGTGAATATGATTACAGGGCGTACTCGGAAGGATCTGGGAATGCTGGACCGTCCTTTGCAGAGACCTGCAACCTGCCCATCTGTTCATGGGCAGGGATTAAACCAAATCCCGCTGAGCTTCCACAGCCACAGGGCCAGCAGGAGCAGTAATGGGTTTATTAAAGTTTCTTAGGTTCCTAATTTTGCTGCAAGCCCCTCTCAAGGCCAGCCCTTCCGTGGTATTCATGTCCCCCCCTCTCCCCAGCTCATTTGCTGTGCAGCTCCGTAAATATTACGTGGACGATGATCAGAGTCAACGGCTCTCGCGCGTCGGGCGCTGTATTAAAACATCCCTGTTTCTCAGCGCACCCTCTCCTGATGGAGCACCACGTCACGGATCCACGGCCCTGCCTCCAGGCAAACAAGCTGACAGATTCCAGGGCGGCCGGGCCGGGCTGCGAAGCCGTCCGCGCGGGATTAGCGGAGCGGGGCGAGCTGCCCAAGGACAACTATTTAAAGCAGCAGGGAGGAGCGCTCGCTCCTCGGCACCTCCTGTCACCGAGTGACAAAGGGGATGGTTTCCACCTTGAGCCAAGGAAACTCGGAGAAGGAGGGCCCCCGCGTACAGGCTTCCCTGCCCCTTTTGCTGGGATGCGGCAGGAAAGACCAGGGGCTCCTCTCAACCCTTGGAAGAGAGAGGGGGCATCTCGAGGCCGAGATGCCCGTGCAGGTGCCAGGGTCCCTCCCAAGGCCCGTCCAGGTCACAGCGTGTCCTTGGGCACACTGTGCGGTCRCACGCGGGATTCGCAGCGGCCTGGGGACTGAGGAGCAGGAAGGACACATGAGGGCACCCAACGCTCAGCAGCTCRCCCAGGTCTTCCCGGAAGGCGCAGACGGGTTGCTAGAATTCTAGTATTTAAAAGGCAGGAGAATGCAGCAACTGCAGCCAAAACACATGTATATAGAGATTATTCTACACAATATATGGGGTTCCCTCCTGCCCTGCTCCAAGCACCCTGCTCAGGGCTGCCTTGGTGCTCACAGGGCAGGGGCAGGAGGCAACACTTGTGGCTTGTTCATCCTGGGGCAGCTAATGGAGAGAAGCCCAAGGAAAGAGGAAAGCCCGTTGGGGTACAAAAGGGCAGCTCACATCTGAATGTTAGTTTTTGTACAAGACCCGCTCTTTCCTTAGCTGGCGCCTTTTGARAAGCTGTAATCCTATCCAGGAGGTTTCCCTGGCCGGTTTCTCCAACATGAACAACAACAACAAAATCCCATTAGAGCGCCTTGTTTATCCCTGCGGTGCCTTCTCCTGTGCTCCGCTCTCTGCTACCAACCGCCACGCTTGAGGCATTTAGTTAATTCGCTGCTTTTCAGCGCCGGAAAATTTCTTTTTCAATGCACTCTTCCACACGTTGGTATCATGGAGCTAACGTGGTAGCATGAGGGAGGCTTCTCAGCGGCTGCGTTATCAGCAGAGCACCCCCGAGCATCATGTGGGAAAAAAACCACTGAGGATACTTTCAGCAAACTAGGGAAAAAAAAAAAAAAAAAAAAAAAAAAAAAAAAAAAAAAAAAAAAAAAAAAAAAAAAGTACTTTTTGCTCCTGACCTGGATGTCTTCTCCCGCAGGCGACAAGGGCAAGCTCAGCGCAGGCATTGATGCTCCCAAGCAGCTCCTCCTAAGACTTCCCGGGAAGCGAGGGGCGTCTCGATACCGCAGTCCCACACATGTTAGCCGGCCCGGGAGCGCGAGCCAACTGCGCCTTGGCTCCGTGCGGCTCAAGGCTAATTCCCACGGATTAGAGGAGCAAATCCCTGACTCTGGCCCCCAGCCTGCCGCCTGAGACGAGCGCTMTGTCTCCTCCTAGGCGGCCGTGCATGGAAAGCCAGGAGAGGCCGTGCCGAGCTCTCCACGCCACCAAGGCACCAGAGGGAGAGACCCAAGCAACCTGCCCTGGGGCCCCTACCACCAAGGCCACGCTGGCCTTCATTAACCATCATCATGAGAATGGAGGTTGTAAGATTAAACCCACAAATTCAGTCCCCCCCACTCCTCTTGTCGTCAAGACGCAACTGCTTGCCAGTTGATGCTGAGCATGAAAATTCCTCACTTTCTTCCCAAAAAGGTGCCAAGGTGAGAGAAAATCATGACATTTGAATGAGAAAGCTCGTTCTCCCTGCTCCTGGGTCTGCCTTTGTCTTCCCATAATTTGTTTTTTCTCTTCTCTGAGTAAGCATGAGGCAAGGGGGCTGAGAAGGCAAGTGGGAGTTCCCAGGTCTCTTCTGGGGAAGAGGGAAGAGGAGGGAAGAGGAGGCCGCTGTGCTTGGCCTCGAGTGAAGTGAAGGGCCAATTACCTTCCCAGGGCCCAGGAACTTCTCGTGCCTGGGGCGAACGCGGGGCATTTCGAGCACTGCAAATCACAGAAGTGCTTATCAAATATTTTTCCTCCTTTTCTTCTCTTACTAGCCGAGGAAGGAAGAGTGTAACCACTTAATGCTCGCGCTTCACCTCCTGGCATCATTTCTGTGTTAGTGTGCTGTTACGTGGCAGACTTGGGGCAAGGGGCTYCCCGCAGGAGGGATGCCTCGCGATACTGTGGAAGTTAATGGAAATACCTACAAAGGATGCTGTGAAGAACAAGGACTAGATTAAGAGCGCCTTTAAGTATCCTCCAAATTCGTTTTTATGTTCAGGTCTTAGAGGAATTAAGGTATAAAAAGCTTCAGACAGCGCGGGAGGCAGGCTGGGAACGTTTTTCTTCATATAGACAAGACAGGGACTGTTACCATCGTGGTATAAAACCCTGGGTGGACATCTCTCCGGCCTGCTCTCACSCTCCCTTCAATGCTCTGCGCTCCTCCCCACTCATATGTTTTATTCCTGACTATTCCTGTTGCTGTTCCTTAAGGTTCCCAAAACCTCCTGGTCCCCCCTCCTCTTCCTCCAGGTAAAAAAATTAACGGGGAGGGTAAACACCCTAGAAAGAGGAGAAGCCCTCAACTGACCACGACTCGACGCTGAAGAAACCAGTGCTGCAGAAGCCAGCAATTTTACCCATTAAGGCCTGTGTTCAGGAGCATGAGGATGCTGGGAAGGCTTACAGTGCCCAGGACCTCCCACTCAGCCTATCCAAGCGTACGTCCCTAGGAAATCTAGCAAAAATCTTGGAATTGAGATAGCCCGGGGCACAATGACAATCATTTTAATCCCCTACCGTGCTGCAACGCGCAGTCCTCAGCCACAAGAGAGGAATTTATCTGAAGAACGTGCTTTCTAGACGGGTTATATCTATCTTGTCTATGGTATCAGCGGGTCAACATCAAACACGCTGCAGTGAAACGAGTGCAGCTACAAAAGCCTACAGAGGAACATGCCAATTGCCTGCTGCACTGCTCATCTACGACACGCTGGCTCTGAAGGAAGATTAACAGCAAATCACGCTCAGGAAGCTCCAAATGGGGAGCCCTCCAGTCCATATGCCTTCTTGTTAACAATAACCAATTATCAGATTGTTACCAGCCTTTGGGTAACGAGACAGCGGCTCCTTAACGACGAAAAATTGAAATTTTGTTTGCATTCTATCAAAATATAATTGCCCAGAAACAAACACTCTCCTGTTACACGTTCAGAAGCAAAATGTAATTTGGTGGCAAAGTCAACACCTGAAACCCCATTTCACACCTCTTCCCTGTTAGTTAAAAATGACACATCTGCTGGAATTACAGAGCTCTATGTACTTCTCAGCAAGATCCACTGTAAATACCAAACTGGGGTCCTCCAGAGAGGACAGCATGTGCTTCGTGATTTAGGCAAGTCTAACACACAAGACTGACAGTGAGGATGACTAAATGATGTCTTTTTTAAATTATAACACTATTAAAAAACAAAGAGCTTGCTGAATGGAGCCCAAAACACAGTGAGTCCTATAGTTTATACAGGTAAGTATGGCCACAGGTCTGTTCAGAATCACAGCCCACGTTTCTGGCTGTTGATACTTCTTTTCGTTATGTTCTTTGGATTAAAAACAATATAACCCCCTTACAACTGTGTGTGACATACAACCGTTTACACATAGAACCATTTTCTTGACTAAGGAAAGAGCTTAGGAAGGACAAGCTTGAGAGCTTGTAGAAGCAGAGCTCCCCTCTTTAGCCCAAACACCCACATGAGATAGTGAAGAGCATGTGAGAAGGAGCAAAGGGGTCACTGTCCTGCCTTGCTTTGAGAACCTGKCTTGAATTTATTGAAGGTGACAAAGGAAAAAGGACAAAAGAGCAGCCCAGGAAAGGCAGAGAGGTCAGGWTGCAAAGAAGGCTCTCCAAGAGCAAGTCTCCCAGTCACCCTCTCCAGATCTTCTGGAAGGAAGGACCCGAGCATCTCCACAGCTGCAGAAGGCATCAGCTGAGCTGCCCACGCCCAGGGTGTGGAGGACAGTTAGGTGCCTAGCAGGAATTCCCTACAAGGAGCTCCGTCCCACACTGTCCAGCTTGGAGCTCTAAGCTGCCTGGAGCCACCACAGGGCCAATTACAGTGAACTGGGAGCTCTAAAGGTGCTTCTACATCACAGCACATGCTTCTCTAGCTGCTTAGCACAAAAGTAATGTCAGTGCAAATATACCTTTTAGGAAATCTAAACTCTGCTTCAGAGGTTTTTAAGATTACTGAAGGGTTCTTCAGACAAATAGTACTTTTTTTTCTGCATTTTGGAGCCTTTTTCCTTGAAAAAGGCAACCCTGAATAGCACCCCATGGCCACCAAACCCCTTTACGTGAACCTTCCGCACCAACTCATTTGCTGTTATCTCCTGTCAACTGATCCAAACCTGGCCTCAATCTTCTTTTAATGAAATGGGAGGAAGAGGATACTCTAATTGCTATTATTAGCTCTTTGGATCTGTCCACTGAATAAAAACAACACCAAAAAAAGAAGGAAGAAGGCTGGTTTCTAATAGGTTTCACAAAACATTCTGTAAGAAAATCAGCATATAAAAAAACAAATGCAAATTTGCAATGCTTGCAAATCTACCTGGTATAGAGTGATTTCTTCAGCACCTGCATTTGGGATGACTCCTGGATTAATACAAGCAGAAAAAAAAAAGTAGTTTAATTTTTTAACCTTTTGCAGTTAGAACCCAAAACTTTAGTTCCTGTACTGTCACGGGGGGCTCTGGCTTTGGCAAGCAGGCTGGATTTGAGAGGGCTTACCCAAGACAAGGGAAAAACAACTGGGAGACAAGAGCAGATCGAGGACCAAGTGATTTACTAGCCCTGTTGCARCAAGGAAGGATGGAGCCAGCAGAAGGAAGGCACAGGATAAAAAGACCTCCCTGTCCCATTCCTAAAAAAAAGTAGTTTCTAAAGAAGCACTTCCATTTCTGAACAGGATCACTGGTTTCCTTATGCCTGTATTTTTGTAAATGTGCACAAATCGCAATCCTTGTAGAAATAGYATTTGTAACAAAGAGCTTTTCAGTTCAAGTATTTGCTGAACTACGTGCTAAAATACGTGATGCCCGAGAAAAACAGTGACATATGTGATTGCTTCGTTAAGTAGAGAGCTTTATAATTAACTTTGATGCCCTAAGCGATGTACCTATAACCGGATCATGCACTTACAGTTCACGGTGTGCTGGGTGGCTAAGCCAGTTGCACACCCTCCAAGAGCAGCTCAGGTTGCCTTCTCATTCCC
The DNA here is from genome assembly GCF_003342845.1 of Nothoprocta perdicaria. Classification (NCBI taxonomy): domain Eukaryota; kingdom Metazoa; phylum Chordata; class Aves; order Tinamiformes; family Tinamidae; genus Nothoprocta; species Nothoprocta perdicaria. The sequence continues at coordinate 174,292 of NW_020455578.1, forward strand.
ATGTTTATAATGCAGCCTGAATAACTTAGAGATGCCGAATGATTCACAGCTACATTCGCAAAGGATTTGGAACTACGTGGCAATGTATTTAAAGGCCTGAATGTGGAGACTGGAAAAAAAGGAAAAATCTGCAACACTTCTGCATGTCGTTAATTTTACTTTTCTCCACACTTCACTTATGAAGAGCTACAAACACACAAGAAAGAAAGTCTCTTAACAGAGAAACACCTGCTGATTAACTCCATCAACACATTGCAGTTTTTAAACCCAATCGATTTTCACCTGGCTGTTTTTTGGCAAAAYGCTCATTAACAAGAGCACGTGCAATAATACTGGGTCTGTTACTGYTGTCCTGAGCCTCAAGCCAGGGGGAAACATCTCACACTTTCATCACCGAGGGTTGTTACACTCCGTCTCACACAGCTCTCCGACAGCTACAGAGGGAAACGATTGCTATCGTTTGCCACAGAACAGTCTCCAAACCAATATAAATACACAGTAATAATAAAGATGTGCTGCGAGCACGTACCAAAACCTTACTTCAGTGGAGTTACGTTAGTCTTTCCTCGTTTCCGCAGCCAAGCTCGTGGCGGCAGCAGCACGTGCAGCTGAGGACGCAAGGCCGGGCTCCAGGCCTCACCTACCTTTGCAGTTACCTGTGCAAGGTGCCCGGGAAGCTCAGCGCAGCCATCGCAGCACCTGAAGGTCGGGGCAGTGCCGGGGAGCTCCTCGTGCCCTGCAAGACCAACAGCAGAGGCCCAGGTCAACGCCAGGCACGGGGAGAGCTTGGAGCTGCATCCACTTGCTTTACAACCCAGTTAGTAAAACACCATCAGCTGCCTCACGGCGAGACCATTTGGAGCTTTTCTTAAATACATGTGATTTACAAAATGCATTTGCACGGGCTAATTTAATTACAGGCTTACACGGCACACCCTGATCAGGAAAAGATGACTGGACAATGAACCGAGTGGAAACCAGGAATTTTCCTGTGACTCCCGAGTTATTTATGGGTGGCAGCAGCTGCCGCCAGCGAGTTCAGTCCCAAGTGCCCCAAACGGGCGGCTCTGTGACCTGCAGGGCTGAAGAGGTGACGAGCAGCAGCTYTAAGCAAGGAAAAGGGGAAAGCCAGTGTTGGGAATGAGGCCATGCAAGAAACCTCAGGGAACCAGAGCCCAACTGCCTTGAAGACTGCCCCTTCCAGCCGACGGGGAGGACCTTACGCTTCATGCAAAAGCACCTCTACTTTTTCCCTTATCTATTACTACATATACTGAGAAGAGCTGTTGTTTCTTCTCTGAAAGAGATGGTTTAGCTTTTATTTCTTCTAAATACGTGTCTGAGAAACAGTCTCCATGAATGAAGCCCCTGCATTTATGCATTCTGCTACCAACTGCTACCAACAACTTACCAATTCTAAAATTACTTAGATCTTGGGGAAAAAAATAACACCAATTTAAACACGCCATGAAGAGAGCAAGCTGCATTTGGAGCAATTGGGGTATTCCTGGAGCCCTGCACTAGTCCTGCTGCAAACATCCCTTCTCCAAGGGCAGGCTCTGCAGTCTAGCACTTGCACTGAAAAAAGAAATGTTATGGAGAAAACCAAAAAATAGTGTATTTGGGTCAGTATCTAAGTTAGTTAGAGATAAGAGAACTATTACGTATGGACATAACTCCAAGATAAACAAGAACGAAGAAAGCTGCTTCTTAGGCTGCTGTCAGTACATGGCATTTCAACAGCCACRCATTTAAATAACAAAGATTAACCTCTCCTTCAACAGGCTCATTTTATTAAAAAAAAAAAAAAAAGGGATTTTATGAAGCCCCACTCTATTCTTGGGACCTCCCAGAACACCTCAGTGCTTATTTGTCACGATGCTCTGAATTGCTCTGCAAAGACAGCACCTCCTCACCCCTGCACACATCTGAACTAGCACAGAGGGGCAGGCAGAAATGTCATATTCACTTATTTYCCTTCTGCTTTGCTTTCTGTTCTTACCCAACATTTTCTTTGTCTCCTCCATTACCAAACGACRCTTAGACTGCATTTTTTCTTAACCCCAGCTTACTGTTTCAGACCGACCAAACACCACGGTATTCCCAAATGCAACCCCTATCRCAGCGAGACCATCACTTCCACTCCCCATCCTTCCTCCAGCTTCCACCTTCTCCTGCAGCGCTGGCTTCTACAGCTCCATCATCCATACGTTCTTCGCCAATCATTTCAACTGAATTCCAACATAATGCAGTGTGTTCTCCTTTTGGGATGTACTRATCTATTTCATGGGAAGTCCATGAGGTGCAGGCAGGACACTTCCCTGCTGGCCAGGGCCAAGGATGGCAGGAGGGAGTACAGATGGGTAGGGACATCACTGGGGACCATCCAGGCCTCCATGAGCTACTGCCACAGCCCTTCTGCTGCCTCCTAGATGGATTTTAATTAAACTGGATTTTAATTCAATTTAAAAAAATGCACTTTTGTCTTACACGGCCTCTTGTTTCCCTCGTTCAACRTCTCTCTATTGGCACAGGCATTCAACGGCCCCTCGTTTCTCTGTCTCCCTTCAAAATTAATATTCATGAATCAGAAATCAAATCTCCAGCACCATCTCATTTCCATTACAATGGGCAGAGCCCTTTCACAGTTCCCGTTCACAGGCCCCCATACCTGACTCGCTCTTCTCTGTGCTTGATCTTGTCCCTTGAAACCCAACTTCAGAACTTCCTGGGAAGGCTGCTTGCTCTTGCACGGGGAGTTCCAACTCCCTATGCCCCTCATCTTCCCTTCAGAGCCGTGCACGGCTGCCACGAAGGCAGCTCTCCCCTCCCACGTGAGGGTTAACGGTACCAAAAACCCCTCTGGCAACAGGGGGCTGAAGGTAACTGTGCCCCCGCTATGAAACCACCGCTTGTCCAACTGATGTTTTTCCTTTTGATTCCAGGAGAATTACAGAAATGGACCCTCCTTCCCACTATCCCGAGCAGTTTAACCATCTACAAAAGCCAACGTGAAAACTCTCACTATTTGCAAGCAATTATTTGGGTTTGTGCTCTGCTACAAGTGACTGGGAACCTCTGTTGTAGGAAAGCTGCAAGGATTAAGGCAAAAATTCCAGGGTGAGAAACACCAAGGGCATGAGTAACAGGTGGTAACTCACCTAAAAACCACCAGGGCCCTAAAACAATAGGAATCCAGTGGAAAAAAAAAAAAAAAAAAAAAAAAAAAAATCCAAACTGAAGGAAGAACACAAGGCAAGAGTTCACCTTTCTCCCTGGGCTTTCGTATCCGGACAGCCACAGAGTATATGAACTGTTAAGGCAAGTAGTTGTAGCAGCGTTAAATTCTGCTTTATGTGCCTTTTTTGCCCTTTTTGGTTAAAGCAGTAGCGTTGGAATGGGATCTTTATTCCATCTGCCTGCATTTCCTTTGCAAGGTAAGCACAGAATTGAGGAAACTTGATTTGTTGGCAACTGGTTTAAAACAAGAATTTAAACAGATAACACTRGTTTAAAACAAATGAAAAAACCCACAAGAAACAACAACAAGTGTTTAAAAAAATATGCAGCTGTAAATGCCAACCCTCAGATTTTAATTCAGGGCCGAATACCTGTCTCTCCTGGTTCTCTAAGCAGTGGCAGGATCTGTAGCTTTGATGAGAGCTTCAAAGAGGCATGGGGTGTTTATTCTCCTGGGAAGCACAAGTGAATCACACCTCTTTGATGTCTTATTGCATAACTAAGAATGGCAACTTTATGGGAGGGAAATTAAACAACATCAGTAGCAAGAAAAGCTGCTTTTCCAAAAGGGGTGAGTTCATTAGGGACAAGCGACACTTGAGCCACGCTGAACGGGAAAAAGGGAACCCCAAGGAAGGGGAACCATCCCCAAAGCAGGTGGTTACCCCTTCTCCTCTGAGAAATGGTTTAGCAGAATGGCCCTTCCCGACAATTTCTTTTACCAGTGCTGAATTTTGTAATGTGCATCTGGTCCAGAGCCCTGGCAAAGAGCAGCCCTCCCCTGGAGCATCCTTCCCAAGGGAGTGGAGGCCAAGAAGGTCTCGAGGCCAGAAACCGTAGTGAGAACTCTGGATGAAGGACACCTCACTTTGGCATCACGCTACATTTCTGCTCTGTCAAGGAGGCAGAACATTCTTCTGGGCAGCCACGGCCTTCAGCGTCCTGGAGAGCTGCAGGCTGGAAAAGAGTCTCCAACAAACACTCAAAGCTGAGTAGGAAAACTAYTTCCACCTCATTCCTAGCATCTGATGCCCGAAGGGCTCTGCATATCCCAAGAGATCTCACCAGCTTGCTCATCTCTTTCCCAGCACCACAGGCACTCAGTAACTGCCCCCAGCCACTATTTTTAAGGCAAAATTAACATCTTTTTTGTGTGTGTGTGTTTGAGACCAAGCTGCAGGGTTTGTGTTTCCGAAGAAGCAGATATCCTCTTTGTCCCTCAGACAAGAGACTTGACCTCGATGCAATGGGAACTTCAAGGCAGGCAGGACAGCACGGTTCTGAAATCTTATTCTTACCACAGCACAGGCTCAGGCACACAATAAAATAAAATACTCACTCCCAGCACTAAATTAGAGAAGCCAACACTAGCCTACAGGAAATTCCTCCTCATTTCCAGGACAGCATTACTAAGTACACTTAGCATCAACATTGCTAAGCCCTTTTCTTGATTTACTGAAGCCATAAAGTTGTCGACAGGCAGTTCAAAGGGGTTTTGCCTCCTACCAGCCCTCCCTTAAGCCACACAGTAAAATAATCACTCGTTAGTAGGTCTTTATGGAGTGGACTGGCAAACAGCGAGTTTGAAACAGGTTTATCAATTAAAATTCAGCTTTGTTTGAGGCTTTAAATTTTCACCTCTTCTTGGAGCTCCTGAACAGAATAACCCACAATGAATGGGTAAAAAAAGAGAGTGCAGGAGAGGGGGAAGGGATGAGGAAAGAAGAGAAGAGGGGCTTGTATCATCCCATCCTCTCAGTGCATTAACCAAGTTAAATATTCATTGGCGGGACAGGTGGGTGAGGAGCAAGATTACACCGTGCTCGTGTCTCGAGCAAAAAGGGAGCTCCTTTCTGGGCTCATTTTGATACTGCTTTCAAGGAGGAATTGTTTTGAAGAATAAAGCTCCTAAAGTTAATTTTACAGTGCAGAAAAAGASAGGTGGAACAAGGGAAAAAGCTCAGGAAAAAAATACTAGAGGCACAAAATATTTTATAAAGTCTCCCCTAGCTGTTTAGGCAGCACTCAGCTGCTATTCATAATAAAAATAATGCAAAGAAACCCCCTCAAAATGTAAAAGACGATAGAATCTGCCTCTCTGAAGCGAGACGTCCTTGCAGGATGCCTCCAGACTACGGAAAGGCAAGTGCTGCAGCCAAGAAACACAGACGCTCTTTCAGAGCCATCCAAGAACGCGCTTTGTGGCGCACAGGTGCACAAACAAATAGGCTGAATATGYATTAAACGCCAGGGCTGACCAGTTGTGCAGCACGGAGTCAGAGGCGAGGGGCTGGAGTGTTTGAGCGGGGCAAGGGAGTGGGGTCTGCCCCTCAGGGATCCGTGTGGCCCGCGATGCCACCCTCCCCTGGGGCTGCGGGCTCCCACCAAGACTATCCCTCCTCCGGGGGTGCTGTCCTTACCCCCGACTTTGTCCACGCCAGGAATTAACCAAGCTGAACACATCCAGCCAGCTAAAGCCAGAAAGAACCCTGGAACTGATCCATAAGCCCCACTGCTCCTGCTGTTTCCTTTCATCTATCCCCTTGCAAGCGGCAAAGGCTTTTCCAAATTCATTCCAATAAAATTTTCAACATCTTGATTCAACCAACTTTTTTGTTTTTTCTTTTATTAAGATTCCCAGGCCTGCAGAGTCTGGATGCCTGAGACCATCYAGCCTGTAGGAAGAGTCGCATTCAGACGCTTTTTAATTCGGTGCTAAGCTTATGCTGCTGCCGATGAGGTCAGCAGAGCAGGTACCAGTGTTCCCTGTGCCAGGCCAGGGAACCCAGGCTGTGGATACCCCAAAACGTGCCAGGCTGCCAGCAAACACCCATCTCTGACCCCCAGCAAAGGCACCTTCCCATTTCGTATGGAATGGCTTTAAATAATGGCAAAGATCTCCCATGTTTTTCAAGAGAGCAACAGGCAGAACTCCTCCGTCTACGCCGCTCTTTCTGGTAATGACTGCGATCCGTCCCCTCGCTTCTGCACATGCAGAATCAGTGGCCACAGCAACATAGCAAACTGGGTGTTTAAGCATCAATTATCCCGAAGCAGTGATAACAGAACCAAACCACCTGCTCAGCTACACGGGCAAGTTCTTCACGAGCTGAACAAGATTTGATTCAAGCAGCACTTAAGTCTGTAAAACCTGCAACTGATTCTTGAAAGGGGAAAATGAATTTATGGATATACCCGGGGGAGACAAATCCCAGAGATAAGTATCACGTATAATTCCTGTCCCACACACTCACTGCACCAGATCCCCACCACTGATCCGACTCCCTCGTTCAGGGAGTCGTCTTTTACATTTTGAGTGTTTTGCTGTGCTGCGCACAGCAGCAGCCGCCAGCAGCCTCTTGCCCAGCCCCATTCCACGGGCGAGACCTCTAGAGGGCACTGACGAGAAGAAAATGAAGCAACGCAAAGCGGTGTGAATACCRTTTAAAATCCGGGAGCTCCTCTAATTATTTCTTCCCATTGAAAGYCTTCGAGGTAATTCTGAGGATTAAAGCAACGGGATTTTTCTTCTCCCAAATCCCATGCTCTCTTGCGGACCCTTTTTATTAGAAATCAGGAATGCATTACCAGGCTTCCCAGGAACTAACCCACTGCCAATGGAAAACGCAAAGCCCAGGCTAAGGCTCGTATTAGGCCAAATGACCAGAGAATCAGAAAATAAAAATACTACGTTAGACACAGCATAAACTTCCGTATGCTTTAAGCAGCTAGAAAAGCAACAGCTGCTTCTGTGATTCCTATGCTTGAAGCTACAGACTCACCTGAACTTCTGAGGCTTTCTTCATGCTCCAGGAGAGCTTGTCCCCACGCCACGAAGAGTCCTCCCCTAAGGGAACAGAGAATTGGGCAGATGTTTCTCATGCAACACGGCACAACCAGATTATTTTTTGTTCATTCAATCCCTACTGAAAGCCATGATCTATACTCGCACAGCCAAATATATCTATGCCTCGGATTACATCAGGTTTTGAAGACCRGTGCCTTTTGTCTTCCCTACCCTCTTTGAACAACATCAGGTGTAAAAGCAAGCTGCAGCTYAGGCTATTTTGTCTTGTCACAGAGTTCCCTTGTACGTAAGCAGCTCAGGTACGTAAGGCACTATCTGATGTGTTATCTGATGTGTATAATCCAGATGCTCTTTCAGAAGCAACACTGATTTAGCGGAACAAGAAAAATATTTTGCATCGAAGGACTGCTGCATGAGCAAGAGGACTGTTTTGCTGGATATGGTTCACTTCAAAATTTCAGATATTCAGGTCAAAGATCTACTTAAAAAAGCAGAGAAAACTGGATTTCACCATATTCGTTTCAAAACCACTTAAATTCTGTTTTTCCTCCAGCTTCCTAGTCACACGTGCCCCAAAGCAGGTGGGTATGTGTAAGCCCTGCTGTTTAAGAAAACTATTCAGGCCCAAAGCTGAACATTAGTAAGGGATAAAGTGGGCAGAAAATAACACATTATGCAACCCTAGAGTAGCAATTAAGTATATTCTAACGAAAGAAACAAGAGAGTCCTGCAGAGTGCAACTTCTCCAATCAAGGGCATTGAGACACAGGCTTATTCCCACAGCCAAGGGGCCTACAGCCCCAAAGCCAAATCTCCGCGTGCGACTTAAGACTCTCGCCTGATACATAAATAATATTAAGAAGTACCTTGCACATGGACATGTAGCTTCACCTGGACCACATCACACGCATGCTTGCCATTATTAATGGCACACAGCGGTTTGTGGGCTTTGGGTTTTTTCCTTCTTCCCTCCTGCGGGGGAGAGGAAGGTGGGGATGTAACCTGCAAAACCAGATGAGGCGCCAGGGCAGCACCCAGCGCCGTGTCTGAGGCCGCAGTGTTAGTGCAGCAGGAAAACGCCCAGGGAGCATCGGGGGTGCAAGGAGGAGCTCCTCCCTGCAAGGCCAAATGACCTCCAATCCAAACTTTTGCTTCACCTACCCCTCTGAGCCATCCTTCTTGCATCACTTATCCCGGGAGTGCAGGATTTGCAAAGGAGAAAAATAGGCATGTCTTTATGCAGCTCATGGGGCTTTAGCAAGGCTGGGGGGCGGATTTAATGCACTGCTGCTTGAGATGGTGGGTTATTTTAGGACAAGTTTTACACTTTCCCTTGTTTTTCTTCAACAATAGAGAATAATTCAAAGTAAACATTACTGAAGCCCGTTTTGGGAGGCAGATCCCTCTAATCCTAGTGCGGCTGCTTTCCTCCTTTGGGAGCAAGATGCCTTCAGGTACTGCAGCCTGCCTGGATACACATCCTCATTTCGTCCTGTTTCCATAGCCATAGTGCTGAAGGCTCTAGGAAACCCTATGGGACAGGGCTGACCTGTCCACGTAGCACTCCATGAAGAAACCAATTCCTACCCGCCCAAGGCTGGCGCTTGACCTGGCCCTCACGCCAAGTGCATGCAAGTCAGGGAGCTGTTTCACTCCGCTGSCAGGTCTCAGACTGAGACGATTTTGGCTTTGCCTTGATATTTAGGATGGAGCCTTGCCAATCATCTTAAAGCAGATGAATACATATGCACTCGCTAGGCTTTTTCCCTAGCTATTTAGCAAAATGTTTTGATGGGGGGGACAGTGTAAACTGCCCTGAATGGAAAGTGTGCAGCCGGTGCAGCCGAGAGGCCCTCACAAGCTTCTCCCCTGAATCCGCTACAGCCGCGCTCCGGTGTTAAAGCCACTGCTAAACGGAAGCTGCGTGTGCGGCAGGGCGCTCCGGGAGCCTGGCCATGCCAACCRTCACGCTGTGAGGACTGGGGCAGACTGGAAAGAAGGTGAAGGTTAAACTGGGAACAAGGAGGGCAGGCAGCTGGCTTGCTGCCGCAGCTGGCACAGGAACCCACTTGTCCTTCTGCCTCCCAGAAGGGGCTATGGAAAGACAGCAGGTCTTCAAAGGACACTACTAATAAAGGGGAATTAAAAAAAAAAAAAAAAGAAAAGAAAAGATACCGTCGTTTTCCTCAATTTTATACATCAAATGCTGGTGCATCTTCATTAGAATTCATCACAGCTCACGTTCAAAGAGCTGCCTCTAGCCCCTGAAACACCCTCGATGCAGAGAGCTGCCTGCAAAGATGTTTGAAAGCAGAGTTGGCAAACTCCCCGCTAAACCTTTTCTTCCTCTTTATTAAATAGAGCAAGTTTTTCAATATTTTAACAATCTCTTCCTTTTCACACCTCCACACTGCTACTTAATAGTGCCTGTTATTTAAACGGTGCCTTGACGGCGCCTTTGCCTGGTGCGGTGTCACCTGAACAGAGAACAGGCGGTGTGTGAGCCTGGCGGGGCAGTGACAACACCTTCCTTTCCCACTGATGATGGAGCCGCGAACTCCCCGTGAAATGAACCACGGAGGAGGCGGCTGCAGGAGTCAGGGCCCCAACTACATCTGGAATAGGCAAGAGAATGAAGGACTCTGTTGAAAGGCATCAGTCTGTACCGAGCAAAGGGGCTTGGCRGCTTCTCTGCTTGCCAAGGGATGCCAGCTACCATCCTAGCTCATCGGGGTGTCTCAGCAATGYGTGACGGCAACCATTGAAGTGAGGGCTTTTCTTCCAGAAAAGGCAGGAGCAGGCCCGTGCGAGGGCCAGTGGTGAGGGACTGCGACCGAGAAGGTGAGGCCTCACCTTGACCACTGCATTGGGGCCTCCAGCTTCATAGCTGAGAACAGCAGCGGCGCGGGTGGGCTCCAGAAACAATCCTACTTAGATCTGCCATTATCACAGCCAGAAAACAAAGSGGCACGACCTCTTTTTTAACACCAAATTCGTCTTATTATGTGTGCTCTTTCTCTTCTCGGAGCTACAGAACCTTTTGAAAACAGCCCCTTCAAGCAGATTCAGCAGGTGCGGAGCTTCACACACGAGCTGCACCTTTTCTAAAGCCCTTTCCTCATTTCGCACTGTTTTTTAGCTCACGTGCTGACACCCGTGCTCGCGTAGAGACAAACCCGCCTTGTCAAAAGCCCAATGGAAACACCAAGTCTGCACCCTGCTGTTATCAGCTCCGTGGTTTATCGCATCCTTCTGCCAGCGACTTCCCTCTTGCATCAAACATGTACCCAAGCAGTAACCTGCACACATTCACTTAGTAACGAGGCATTTTAAGCCCTTTTCTCTAAGGTCAGCACTTTATCCTTGAGTAAAATGAGAGTGAAAATTAGCAAATGCGGGTATCTTTGCATTAATCTAACTGTGCAGCTGTGGGGCAAGAAGCACACTAGGTATGAAGGGAGCGTGGCCCAGGAACACCACAGGGCTGCTGCAAAACCCCTTCTGTGGCTCCCTGCTGCAGTCTGGCTTGAGCTCCTCTACCGAAGGAGCTGCCCTCCCTGCTGGTGGGGCTGGGATGTCACCAAGCTCAACGGCCCTTAGTGCTGGGAGGCTCCGTTAAGTCCCGCGTGAGGACCTTGGTAGGGCTCAACTTTATAAATACTCAGGATGAGCTAGACTTGGGGCCCGGCCCAGGCTGCTGTGGGGCTACTGCACACTCCTTATGTGCAAGGCAAGAGCTGGTGTTTGGGTTGAATTCGGCCCAGAGAGGCAAAGGAAATTAGGTTTATCACTGAACCCCAAAGCTGCTGCTCGGGCAGAGTAAGCTGCTTAGCTCTGGGATTACCAGGTTTTGCCAATGGGGAATGGTGCCGTTTGGGGATGAGCTGTGGATTTCACATTATTGCAGCACTAGATTTTCTGCTCAGGGAAGCAGCAGGGACATCCCCAGCCTAAGACCAAGACACCTTCTTTTGCTATTGAAATACTTCATAATTTCACCATGAAAACATGTTCTGTCTTTTGCGGGAAAATGCCTATGTTGCACTCGCACTGCAAAATGCAYATTGGCTTTGCTGGGAAAAACACCTTTTTTTTCCAGCGCTCACAAAGGCTCCTGGTCCTTGGTATCCAATGTGCGACGGCTTCGCTCCATAAAGCCGAGCCGCAGACACAGTTTTGCTACCCTGAACCCCTGCTAATGAGCTTACRGTTTTCTATCTCATCACCAGCCCAATTAAATCAGCGCCAGGCGCCAGCAGGCGCTTCCTTTCTAAGGGGAAAGTGAATCAGATGGCAAAAGGTGCACTTGAGGATAACCCCGTACAAAACGCTGCGCTATTCCCTCGCTGAGGTGGCTTCGGGACGGGCCCTTTATCCCTCACCCTTCTCTCACCACACAAGCCCTCCTACATATGCCCTTTCCCACCCTCTCTCTCTGCTGTATTCATCTGCAAAATTAGCTGAAGGTTTCSTCTAGCATCAAACAGCTCCAAATTACTCCGTGTTACCCAAGAATATGGAGCGTTGTTCAGAAAAACAACCCAACGGCTAAACTGGACTCCGTCCTCCTTCCTGACGTTATTCCAGCTGAATCCCTCCACTGCATCATCTAGAGCGGTCGCTCACAAGTTGATTTTTGTTTGTTTATTTATTTAAAGTTCCCATCTGTGGGTTCTGGCTGCAGTTCAAGCTCTCCCCCTTCCATCATGTTCTAACGGAAATCTCTTCTCCCAGAACATCTGTCCTTTAGGGTTCTATCATGACAGGCAAGCGAGCGGTGCCAGCACATTTGTGGTACATCCATCTCGCCCAATTTCTCATCTTCTGGGTATTGTTTTTGCTTTTTTTTTTTTTTTTTTTTTTTTAAATCTCCAGAATCAAATCTTAATATTAGAGCTTCCTGTCACCATAACCAGCAGACGCGAGTTTCTAGTGCTCAAACTTTTCAGCCTTGACAAAAACGCAATGCTGCATTTGCACTGATATGCCTCAGGATGCAAAATTATTTCCTAGCCTTAGAAATCCTGTAAAAATGAAAACCAAAGCCTAGGAAAACATGCTTGTTCAGATGACTCAGGCTCTCATTCACCTCTTTTTAAACTTACCCTTCCATTCATTTACCTGACACTCCTCTCTTCATCTCCACAAAATTAYGTTCTCCATGGTTGCAACTGCTGTAGCTCCCAACGTATCTAACACCGTTGGGTCCCCGTGCTGAATTAATGATCAAATTCTGCTTTACCAAAATGTCCCAGTTAAACTAATGTGCAGCACGACTTTGGCCAGCAGAGGACCAGCTGGGTCACCCACTGCCACCAAGTGCAAGCGGCCACGTGATAAATGGTAGGAGCAAAAGGGCCTGGGGAAGGTCACAGGCTGCCCTGCTCACCGTGTGCCACAAAGTTCTTTTCTTAAAAACAAACAGACAAAAAAATAAACCCAAACCCCACACCTTTTAGTAAGTTATAATCATTAGCAGGTAAACTCACATGTCTCAAGAACTACAGTGTGCAGCAGGGAAAGGGCAGAGCTAAGGGGGTGATGTGCCTGACACCCCAGCATTGGATACTTGAAAACATCCAGATCTTTTCAGCACTTGCAGCAACAGCCTCACCTGCAAACTCTGTCCTCTGCTCCCATCATCTATCCCTGGAATACCACAGATTCCAGCCCTGAATCCTTTGAGACAGCAGCAGTGTTGGCCTCTCCCTGAGAAGGGACCAGCTCTTCCTACTCTCTGTTTCTGGATGTCTGGCCAGTTATTTATTCATGTTTTCCCTTCAGAATCAGGAAGGCCCAGATTCTTGCTCACGTGATTCTGAAGCAGAGCTTTCTCACTCCTCTGGCCTTCACCTCCCATTCCTGGTCCTCTCCAGGGAGGGCCTATTCCTAGCTGCCTTTCCCCTTTCATCAGCATGGTATCATTTTGGTATCACGAGAGCAGGGCAGCTAATTTGGAGGCAGGATCACTCCAAGAGGCCTCTCTTCTCCTGCCTTTTTTAGCGCTGTGCAGCTGGAGGTGGGATTTTTTGGAGAGGACTCTCAACCTAAGGGAATCTTTCTGTTTTCCTCCCAAAAGCTGCACTCCTTCCTCGAAGATCCCAAGCTCCTGCTCTGCTTCCCGTTTTGTGGTTGGGGCTGATCTTCTGCACCCCCTCAAGATGAGGGTGGTGCYTGGGGGCTGCACTGGCTCCTCTCCTCCTTCTGGAGCTCTCTATAGGTTACTGCAAGGGAAGGGGCAGAGGGGTCACACATGTGAGGGTCAGGTCCTCACGGCCACAGGAACCTGCTTCTTGCAGCCTTGCAACCTCCTCCTGGACCACGCAAGGCCAGTGACAGCCGACTCAGAAACACTGAGTTTTACCTGTCTTCATTCTGCTCATGCACAAAGCCCTAATAACTCTGTCTCCCAGAGTATTACAGTGCTTTTAAAAGAGGTATGGAAGACCTTGTACCAAGGATACTGCAGGAAACACTAAACAGGCCTGGGCCCAACACCTATTCCCAGGGAACACTTCTGCAGTTTGGTAACTTACCTCTCCATACAGCCTGTCCTAGTCCCCTCCTTACCCAGCTCCTTATCTGCCCAAGTCAGCTCCTTATAAACCCGGATCAATCTACACCATCTCCACTTGAAATAATAATTTCCTCCGGGAACCGCACTTAAATGCTTCCTTTAAACCTAGAGAGCTTAAGCCCATTGCAGAGCTGTAGCCCACGATGCTCTGGCAGAAAGACACTTTGAGTTGGCCTGGCAACATCTACAGACGAAACCTCTCCGCATTTAACCTGCTTCTCAGTTACGGCGACGCTCTCTACATTTTTCATTCAAAATCTGTCCCTAGGTTTTGCAGCACTGCTTCTTTTGCTCCTGTGTTTTGCACACACGTTGGTAGCTGCCAGTCACAGGGAATTATCCTCACCCCCTGAAATACTCACTCAGAAAGCTGCAGTTTCAAGACTGGCAGCGGTCAGAGACAAAAAAAAACTAGGCAGGCAGAACCTGCAACAGAATCAGCTAACAAAGATGAGAGTGCTCACTCCTTCCCCAACGAATTATGCAGCCCCAACAGTTCCGTCTGTTGGATGCAACAACTCAGATGGTCATTTTAGAAAACAAACTAGTGCTGAACACTATTCTGGAGCTTTTCTAATTTGATGGCACTGCTGTGACACTTTGTGTATTCTTGTTTCCTGTTTCCCATAGGAAAGCAAATGATCATTTCACTGGAGCTCACAGTGCCAGGGAAGTTCAGCACAACTCGCCAGGGAAGAAGAACCTGCGAAGAAGCTCCGCGCTCTCCTGCCTGCTGCTCTTTGTCTGAAATCCCAGCTAGAAACCCGCGAGCGACAGTCTGCCAAGAAGAGAGGGGACGAGCGCTGTGACACGTGTGTCCCACAACAGCCACCACCGCTCCCTGCAGGATAGCTCGGGATATTCTTACTAAACCAGAGAAGCAAAAGATAAGGGATGGCTACAGAATACACTGAAGAGAGACAAGACAAACGTGTTTACCCTGCTAGCATTAAAGCTGGTGAAAGAGAAAAGAATAAGTAGCTTTCAGGAGAGGCAGCGCACTAAGTGGTAAATAAATAAATCAACCATGCAATGGAGATGCAAGCTGGGCTGCGGGGGGCACAGGGCACTAAATGCATCGTCAGAGCGTGTTGGGGAGGTCGCCTTTGCCAAGAGCACAGCCACATMAAGGGGGAAGTTAATGTTACCTTAATGGCACTCACAGCCACTGAGGCCATGGGCTCATCCCCTGAAAAACAAGGAACAGGTTCATGTTGGTTGTATCTTAATTACTAAGAGCATCTAGTGTCAGGTGTTTAGGCTTGATTAGAAGTTTTCAGTCTTGCAAAAGCTTAAAGCAGAGTATATAGCTTCTGATATTTGTTCTTCTATTTTTCATAAAGCTTCAAATAGAAAAATAACCAGAATAAATATCCAAGGGTTTCATGCAAATGAGAAAGGGATAGTTCACATATTTTCCAAAAGTCTGGCCACTCTGAAGCTGAACAAAAATCTTCAATAACCTTCATTCTTTCAGAAACTTCCCCMAAAAAATATATAGAAAAGGCACCTCTCTTTCTCCCCTCAGTACCTCTCCAGAGCCTGCCTTGTCTCAGCAGCTTCTGCTCATATTAATACAAGGAACAAGGGTTTTGAAGAGCTCAGAGCTGCACGGAAAACATGTTCATTAGCCATTTTGCATAGATTCAAGCCTGAACTGAGCCTGTGGCGAAGCCTTTGAATTTTCTGCTGAGTAGAAAGCAACACAGAGCTAAAGCCGGTAGCATCGGGTGCGATTTGGCACAATAGGAGCCATGAGGAGATGAAAGGGGCAGCCCCTTCATCAGCGGCCATTTGGCTCTTCCTTTGGCGTCCCTGAGCCCACCACACACGGCCTTTGGGGCAGCCGAGATGCACATTCACGCCAACACGCGGTGAAGCCAAGACAAACTCTACGGTAAGTTGGGAAGTGTTCCACAATTCTGCCTCAGGAGCACRTTAAAGTGAGAGCCTGTCATCAGAAAAACAAATAAATAAATAAAAACAACAAAATTCTGTGTAATCACATCCTCCGCATACCAAAACGCACCCGACGACTCCAAGCCTGTGAATGACTACGTGCAGGTCCGGCTATGCAAAGCTCACAGATGAGGCTTCTTCCTGCACGCCTGGAAGAACCGCCACCTCCGGCAGGGCTAAGCCCGTGTCCAGGGCGAGCCCCTGTGGTGCATCTGGGAGATGCAAAACTGTCCCTGCTGGAGCTGCTCCCAAGCCAAAACACACGCCAATTTGCATCCAGGACAGGAAATCATTAAAAACGGGCATTTTTTTAGTTGACTTTTTTAGATTTGCCCCTGAAAACTCTAAGCTTTTAAGTTTGGGGTGTTTTAAGTTTTTTGATACTCAATTCAGACTATCTGGTCAAGTACTTCCCTTTCTTACCAAAGGAGTCAAAGAAAAAATACCTAAGAAACGTCGTTTTTGCCCCATTTCCGCTTTTACATCCATTCTACTCTACCAATTCTTTCTTAAAACACTTTACTCTTAAGAACACTTCACTTAAGTCGTGTTTTATGCAATGTCCAGCCACTATTTTTCTTTTTTGGTTATTTTTTTTTTAAACACTTGCACTGCTTGTTTGTGTGCCACTGTTAATTTTATTGTAATTCAGCATTAATTAATAGCTCCACAGTTATAAAGTGTTTACTAAGCTGCAACGCTTAATCATGCTGTAGCAATGCTCAATAAAACAATACACTATTGGGATTAAATCACATTAATTTTATTAGCCYGTTATCCTCTTTTATGGGTAATTTAGTGCATGGAAATAAGCGGCCATGAAATGATTTTCATGGCAAGTCGCCTGCAGAGTGTGAATCCTTATTTTAAAAACATGGAAAAATGGACACGCGTTCTGCCATCTGCACAGGTTAATACAAGGATTTACATAGGCCTGAGTGGTGGGAGAGCCCACACGTGCTGGGCTGCTCCTCACACCTCCATCCTGGGCTTCTTCTCTGGGCCCTTCTCCCTGCTATTCGTTATGGGCGGCCACGGATTCTCCGTTCGCTATTGCCTAGCGTTTGTTCAACTAAATCTCAGTTATTGCACATCACTACAGAGTGCCAACATCATTTAAGACGACCACCCTGTCCTTGTCAAAGTGCTTTCCAACCTTCCCAACGCTTCGCTGTCCTTGTCTTTAGGACGCTGCCTTAGCCAACGGAATAACCATTTCCACGTGCCAGCCTCGTGTTGGAGGTTTGCTGTGGTCTCCTGCCGCTTCCCTGTCCCACAGCGTGAGGYTTCCGACTCGGGCACCATCCTGCTAGGGGGATTTTAACCACATGACATCTCCCAGGTTTGCTTTCGGGAAGAGCGCATGGGAGGCTTGCAAAAGAGCAGCCCAAGTCAGAACGCCTTTCCCCAAGCSCACTGAACAAACCAGAGGCCCAGTTTAACACCCAAATGCATCCTGTGCACTCCAGAGCTTTCCCCCTCTTTACCTGAGCGCCCTGCTTGGTAGTTTGGCCATTTGTCACCTCTTTCCATCAGCGCACAGGCTACGACAAGGGTTTGCAGRCCGCGCCGGCCAGGTCTGCAAGGCTTCGGATGCACTTCACTCGGAGCGATGATTTGAACACACACCATCTAATTATTTTTCTAACTTGAGCTATTTCTCTTTGCACGCTTGCAGAGCAAAGAAGCTCTGATTATATTCCCAAGGCTTCTCACGATAGGACGAATCATTTATTTAAATATTTGTAGGTACAATACTCAATCCTTAGCTTTTTCAGAAAAAGTGGAATGCATTTTTTTCTTATCCAGGAAGAAAACTAAAGGTAGAAATACCTTATGATAGATATTTCCATCAGTGGAGACACTCCAAATCCCAAAGGYTGGCTCAACTCTAACTCAGATCTTCTTATGTGAAATGAATGGAGCTATCAGAGCCCTAAAGGCTGAAGACCTCTGAACAACAACAAGGTTGGGAGCAGCTTTACATGCAAACATCCATATAAGCTTTTTCAGGACTCTTCCTTCTCTTGTTTAAGGTAGTTTATGACTCCAGTGCTTTCTTATTTAGCAGGCAGAACTAGGACAAGTAAAGGAAGGATAAACGCAAGGATAACTCGGCACACAGATACCGGGAGCATCAGAAGAGACCTGACATCCAGCCYCAAGGTGTGTGGAAGAAGAGCAGACTGATCTCCCTCTATCCCCTTTGAAGCTGCCTCTGGTGGAAGCTCCGGCGCTCCTGCCCTCCGGGCAGCTTTTCACAGGCTCTTGCTGCCACCCTTTGATTGCTGTTGTCGCCAAAATACTCCGCTTTAGTGCGAAGGGATTATCTGGGATCCTACCCTTTGGGAGGCCGGCAGCACGCCTCCACAAAGGCTTTTCTCTGCTTAATCCCTTAAATTTCACAAGCCTCCGCGGGGCAGAGCGTGCCCAGCGCCAACACTGCTGCTCTAGAGCTCTCCAGTCCCTTTGACCGGGCAACTGAAATCACCCAGTGCTCCTTCATGTACTGATACCCTGGAACTTGACAGCTCTGGATTTGGAGCTACCCTGCTGTTTTCGGTCGGCTCTTATTTCCAGCGGTTAAAAAGACCCAAGAGCAGCAGCACCGTGCCCATACCCCTGCTAACCCAGCACGCTCCGTAGGTGAAACAAAACCTGCTGGTACCATGGCCGAGGATGAAAGGACCCGCTTGTTGGAGCTGCAAAGACCTCTCCAACCCAAGAGGCAGGAATATCTCAATTAGCCAGTTAATTATCTCATTTGTTGGGAGTGCCGCACCGCGTAACCTCCTGGTATCCACGAGAAATGCAATTTCTTCTTGTGCCACACTGGGGGAAACTGTTTTATGACCCAACTGTGCTAACTAATTTTCTCCCAATGAATACTCTCTCGTTAGCAAACATGATGCTGGCGGTATTCGCAAGATAAATAATGCCCCATTTGAATCGCCTGCTTTTCATACTTATCTCCAAACAAAAGATCCTCCAGTAGCATCGCAATCTAAATTAGAAAGCAGAATGCTGCGACCCTTGGGTAGACCTTCTTCCCTGCTCAAACCTAAAAAAAATTAATAATGGAATTAAACGCAGAGAAATATATTTCATTAGGTGCACCAGAGATTCCTCCCTGAACAACACCAGATGTTGGCAATACAAACCCCAAGTTTCCCCTGGTTAAAAACCACTCATTAAGTTTGGGAGCAGCCTTTTGAAGCTCATTCTYCTTTGAGCAGCAGGAGCAAGATGGAACAGGAGATGCCTGGTGCCAGCCCCACGTGCCTGCCCACTCGCCCACCTCAGCCAACAACAAAACCAGRACAGGAGATCCTCAAGGATGCCCAACCTCAACTGCCTGACCTCCAAATGCTTCTATTTATTTCTCTTTCTTTCTTCCTTATTCCAATACTGCACTACAGAACACTGCTTTTCAGCAGGTGAAAACCTAGTAATTTAAGGACATTTTCTATCAGGTAAAAAAATTACAGCTCTGATGGACGCAACAAAAAGCAGCACAGCCACCAAGGAGCACTATTTTCCTGTGAAGTTTCTTTTCTWACCTAATTACAGCCTGACTCTAAGCCCTTGCTACCGGCAAAGAATAATTAACTTGAGGCTGCTGCGGTTCTGTAGCGGTGTTCATTTCCATGGACACTTGAGTGTCAGGTAGACACGTTTAATTAGAAAATTAAAATCCAAATTGCTTGAAACTTTAGCTGATTTCGGTGTTGTCACACTAGCTCCGCTTGCGTACTCGCTCCAGACAGGGGGAACGTGTTTTGCTCCCGTCTCTGGCCCGTTTGGTGCCTGACAACCTCCTGTGGTCAGTGCTCTCCGGCTGCTCCTCCCGCGGTGGGTCCGGAYGCTCCCGCAGCCCCGGGGGCACCGCCTGGCACGAGGTCCTGCCCCGCGGAGCTGCTGACGCTCACGCGAGTCCTACCTGCACCAAGGACGGCCTGATCCGACCTACCCACCTCTGCGAAGGACCCGAGCACTTCGTGCGCGCACACGGGCGAGCGGCACGCGCCGAAGCCTTCCAGCCTCGGGGCGTGCTTTGCTCCTGTTTTATCGCTTCAGTAGGGAAACTAGTTATCTGGTTACTGAGTTGTCTCCTATGTTCACGAGTGAGCGAGCCTCGCGACCTCTATCCGCAGGCTGCTCAAACGGGCCATTTGAAATTCTGTTAATTAATAGTTTTAATTAAACCATGCAAAAATACAACACTAGAGTGCTCATCTACCAAAGCTGGAAACAGAGGCAGAGTCCTTCACACGTAAAATGCTGCAAGCTTTGATTACATACTAGGATTATTGAAGCTTACAAATCAGTTACAACTATAAAACCACCCCTGAGCATCATTAYCGCTAACTCTTCATTCACACTTCATGAATGCTCTCATATTAACCTATGCTTTTTACTATCACAATCACAGGTGTTGAATATGGTATCAGTCCTTTAAGGTGCAGACGGGCAACAAAGCCCCAGATCAGCCACCTGCACCAAGCTACAGCTCTCAAGTATCCTGACACCTCAGCAGCATGAGCTGCCAAAGGGAAAACTTGCCACACACCTTCCCCTAGCTGCCACACAGCTCTAACACTGACACAGAAACACTGTGGCTTTTTTTCTGCAAAAGAACCCAAAAGTCATTATTCTACAAGAGTGTGAGCCTGATAATTCAAATTAGATTTCAGCTTTAAAAAATTTCACATGGGTGCAACACAAACAGCAGTGCCATTATAAACCTGCAGGTGCAATTTCATACCCTTCTTCCTCTGCACAATCACCCAGTATTAGCTTTGCTATCGCTAACTTGTATCGACGCAGGGGCAGCTGGCATGGGAGCACACAGCRGAGGTTAAAAAGAAAAATATAATAGTGTGATTTCAACTTAAGTAATTCCTATAAATTGGAAAAGAAGTTATTTACAATTGCACAGTTAGAGAAACTAATTGTTTGCCCAGAGGAGTGAGAAACAACAACTCTTTAAAATGAGCACGCAACGTGTCAAACACCATCTTGCAGGGGTGTTAGGCAGGTGGAGTGCTTTGCAATTCATTTTTAAAAAAGGAACAAAGAGAGAAGTTAATTTTGAGGGGTTTTTGTCTGTTTGTTTACTGGCTACACCTTATCATTAGTTTATTACTAATTACTGGCTACACCTACTCAAAAACTGTGCATTCATCCTGAAAGCAGCTATTGCAAGTAAGGGGGAAAGGGAATCCCTGATCTAAGAGCATGTGAAGTTCAGCCTTGGATGTAGCTGCTCACAGTAAATATTCCCAGCCTTTATTTTACTTTACACAACAGCAAATGGGTATAAAGTGGAAAAGATGTAATCCAAGGCTCCATCTCTAGTTTCAGGAAAGAGCCTCAACTAGGAGCCGAGGGCACAAACAAGGAGCTTACAGAATAAGCCACAAGGATTTCATGATGGGCAGGGCCCAGCAGAGCCCTCCCGCCCCGTTTGCAATTTGCAGGCCCCTTTGACACTGCTGGAGCTGGAGAACTGCGCTCACTGCTGACCCTGCAGACAGCCTGAGGTCAAACACATGCTATAGAGAGCCTAAAAACTCCCACGTCATCCATACAATCAGCAGCAGCTGCCCCGAGCCTACCTAACAACAGCCTAGAGGGAAAACAGGAGCCACGAGCAGCTCCCTAAGCCCAGGCTGCCCAGACCTTCCCCTGCACACGCTGCTTCTGCTGCCCCTGGATCTGGAAAGCCCAGATCTCAACTGAGAATAGCGTAAGGGCTGGGGCAGCAGCAGGAAGAGGAATACAAAGGGTGAGGACACCGGGCGGCAGAATGAGTCGAGGAGTCCTTGCCGGGTCAAGAGGAGACACACGTTTACAGACATTTGTTTTCACAAAGGTAGATTATAAAACATATTTTTTCTCATCTACTCCAAAGCTTTGTACAGAAGGAACTTCAAAAAGGTAAGGACACACCATCGTTCTCAAAAGGAGGCCGCTCCTCAAAGCCTTATCAAGGAGCACGTAACTCACCCACAGGGCTCGACTCCCGGAGAGGAAACACCGTAAAATTCTCTATGTCCTGCAGGGTTCCCAGACAGTGAAGAACTACACCCTTGTGGACCTTAAGCAGCCTTCCCTTGGTGGTGTTTAATTAATGAGCAGCCACACAACTCTGGCAGTGCCAACCATAAAAATTCCCCGACCCAGTGAACTCCAAGYGGGTGGAGGTCAGTTTTGATCTTTGGGGATATATGAAGGACGAGCTGCTTTGGAAGGAAATGTTTAAGAGCCAGTGAAAATACTAAACACATTTAACTTTTACAACCGAGTATTTAAGAATTTGAGTTTCCAGGCAGTACATTCAAAGGTTCCTTCTGCAACCAACAGCTACGATTATTAGGTTCCATTTCACGAGGATAAATGCATCAGGACAAACCCTTAACATGAAAAACAGGATTTCACAGCTGTCTCCTCATACAGCAGTCAGGAGGTAGCTACTTTGAAGAGACGACATCTTTGATAATACTGGCTGGAACATTTTCAGCCCCACTGCTTTACTTTGTTGCAGTCCAGGAAGGATGCGAGGTGGATGAAAGGCAGGGTGGACRCTGAGCCCCCCGGCCTTCCTCTGATGAAGGCATGAGCGCGGATGGAAGAGGTCGTGGCTGTGCCCCGAAGCCCCGTGCTCCGCACACGGCCGTGCAGATGCAGCCCGCAAACCCTCCGGGGATCTTCACTGCACTTGTAAACCCACTGGTGGATTTACCCACAAAGCAAAGGAGGAACTGCTGTTACCATCTACGGCATCATTCCTGTTTAAGGAAGGAGAAGTTGGCTGCCGGGGGTGATGAAGTGAGTGGCTGCTGCAGCAGCCTGGAGGAATCTCTACCTCCRAACGGAAAGGAGAAGAGAAGAGTCAGTGTTAAGGCCAGGAGTCCATCCCTACCCAACGCCACTGCGGTGGTTGCTGCCACCGTGGCCGTAGAGATCATCTGCCGGGCTTGTTAAAGGAAGGAGAAAAATGCAAGTCTTACCTAGGACGAAGAACTGCTAAGAAAGAGGCAATTGCAGAGGCCCCGAAGCACATATTCTGCTCGTTCTGCTCCCCCACGGGACCCTAAGAGTGAGCGGGACAGTTTTCTTGTTGTGTGGTTCAAAAGCCAGCAGCCATCTGCTTCTCTTCACCTTGAAATTGCCCAGGATCACACTTCTGAGAGAAGCACAGGAGAAATGTGGCCCCGTTGTTTCCAAAGGAAGATTTACCAGTAACCTGCCCTGTGCATTATGAGCAAGCCTGAAATCTTCATACGTCCTTGGGGCTCCTGAAGAGCCACCTCGCTGCTCCTCTTCACTCGCTGGCTCCTTTTCCATCTGCAAGCTCCTTAAACTTGGATTTCCACGGTCAGCCCACCCAGGCCATGTAGATTTGTGGTGGCAGCAGCAGTAGGGAACCTGGCTGACAACCCCGCTGGCTCCCTAAGCCCAAGGCATCCGTCTTGGCTTTCTCTAACACAAGTCAGAGAAGTTGATGACACTCATGGGTACTCTTCCATCATTCCTCTTATTTATTTAATCTCAACTCAGCTATTCTTACATATAGAGAAATCCTCAATGGCAAACGGAAGTACTTAAGTCTTTGGTCGTCATTAATCTCGGCCTTATTTAAGGGTGTTAATACTGCACATTAAAATGACTGAAAGAAAAGTCAAATGGGCACCAATGCTCCCAGCTGACCCCCCATGTCTCAGGGTGGCAGTTCCAGCATGAGTGAACACAGAGCCACACCACTTAAATGCATCTGCCACGAAAGCAGGATCAATTCTACAAAGTATTAACTTCTAATGATGGAGCATAGTGTTCGCGAGGCAATTCTCACAGAATTACTGAGTCGCCTCCAAAATTATAACTGTGTTTGAAGATCATATTTTTACAATGTGTAGTAACATAGAGGTGAAGCTGGTGAATGCTAAGACCCTGGGGGCAGTCACAGAAATCTCCAACTCCGCACATTTTATCAAAAAATACCTGGCATAGAACTTTTCCATGAAGGTCGTAGCAGAAGCAGTACAATAAGTAAACGCACTTACATAAATCACGTAGTTTTAAAAAAATTTTTATTAAGGTCCACTTGTCTAAAAGTCATTCCCTGGCTCTGCTT
This sequence comes from Nothoprocta perdicaria, assembly GCF_003342845.1. Taxonomy (NCBI): domain Eukaryota; kingdom Metazoa; phylum Chordata; class Aves; order Tinamiformes; family Tinamidae; genus Nothoprocta; species Nothoprocta perdicaria. The sequence goes on from NW_020455578.1 coordinate 198,013, forward strand.
CTGTAGAACCTGCAAATACCATGGGCTGTCTTTGCAGCTGCCCAAACCACTCCATTCCTCATGGTACCAGAGTAAACCAGCAGCTCCTTAAGCCTTGGATGACACGTAACCAAAGCCCATTCACAGCCCACACCCTGCCCAAAGTTGTTATTTTGATAACTCTGCTCCGTAACATCCTTCTCTTTGGAACTGGACATTTGGCCTGAGAGAGAACATGGCTTTTTCTGGTCCCAAACACAAACCACCAGTGGAAGCCCCTCCTTGATGCTGAAGTACTCACAGTTTCTTACTGAGCCAGTTACAGTAACATCTCTTCCATAAAGGACCGTGTAGGGGACACTGTTAATACAAAAAAAGTTACTAAAATAAGTTAATACTGTTATTACAAACATATGTAAGCATTTGGAGTCAAATGTTCACATTTTCACTGCCCTACCTCATGCCAATGGCTGAAGGTTATTCTGCCGGAGCCTTTGGAATCTGTGAACCTCTTTCTTTCCACCCCCTTCTGTGGCAAAGGCTCTGGGTATCTCCTCTGCAAGTTGGTCCTTATTCGATACTTGGAAAATCAGGATGTTGGAGGTTGGGCGAGAACTCCACGCAGACGTYCCCCTTGGCAAGCACAGGAGCTGCAACTCCTAAGCACTGTCGACARCACGGCCTCCTGCACACCATCCATATGGCCCCCACGCATCCAACGTGGGATTTTCCCTCGGTGACACTTCAGCAGGTGCCACCCTCCTCTCTGAGACGGTCCCRAGATCAGTGGTGCCCAAGAGCTCTCTCCATTTGACTGCTTGGCTTTCTGCAACGCGTGTTTAACAGAGCTGACATTTTCCACAGAACCATTAGACTGCAAATATCCTGGCTGCTAGATAATGTGTCTAAAATTACACGCTTCAGCAAAACACATCCCAAAGTGTCTTATTATGTGTCATTACCATAGTCAGCATGTCATCTCTAGCGGTACAGATGTTACCTCAGAGAGCGCATGTAAATCGGTCCCATTCCTCAGGCTCGTTATTTCTGGATAGCTGAAATAATCACTGAGAAACAAAATCCAGTATGTTGTAGTGTACACAAACCTCCACCGAGCAACGTGAACTTCAACAACCCAAAACCGGGGGTGGATGCACAAAATCCAGAGCTGCTAAGTGATGCAAGTGGGTCTCAATTCTCCCTTGAGCTTTCCTGCACGCGAGACTACGACCAACTCTTACAATTTCTCACTGGTTCAGCACGACAGGAAAACAAGCATCGTTGTTTAGAAACAAGTACTTCGCTTAACAGAGATATAAACGATGCAGTGAATTATAACAACCTTTCTGAAACCGGCATTTTCGCTGTTGTGTAAGAGTGCACTGCAGCAAAAAGTAATTACATTGACCCCATGACCCTTATTTAGCATTTGAAAAACAATTAGAGCATCCAGAGAAACCCCCAAGTTGAATTCAGAGTCAGCCTTTGCAACCTCTACCCTGCAGCAGCTCTTCCAAACGAGGAGCAAGTAATTGAGTTTAGCAAGTCAAGAAATGCTTTGGCAATGCCCATTGCAACTTGAACGTGGCAACATCTACACTCAAGTGGCAGAAATAAATAAATACATCAATAAACAAATTCACCAGAGCAGGTTACAGCCATATGGGCCTCACTGCTCATTTAGGGAATTATTAGTCTGCAGCCACAGACAATATTCCCATAGCAGCTCAGGAAAATAGGTTGAATCAAATTCTGTCACTTCTACAGCCTTAATATGCCTACACCAAAAAGCACCGGCAAGTTCTGCTCATGGTTTTGGATCCCTTAGTTTTTGGAGAGCATTTTCACAGCCTCCTCACAACARCTTTTCAAACATACAGGACTTTTCTGTTACAAGGAAATTTCGACCAAAGCTGCTACTTCTTATATAAATAACAGCAATCTCACCTTTGCTGGTGCTTCTACAAAAGCACTCAGTACATTAAAAGCTCATAAAGGAGATGCTTCCAAGAACAGAAACCTTCGCCATGAGGCTGCTTTAGGGAGGCACATTTGTAACTTGGCATAAACATACAATATAATCTGTTTAGCCTGAGTGTGGGGAAAAGGTGTAAGGGCGGACTAAAATAAATAAATAGAACTGTATTTCATTTTTTWAAATCAGAGAATTTTATCTCTACGAGCTTCTCCCTTCCCCAAGCACCCGGGTATAACCCAGACAGTACGCCCATAGGGCAAGCCCTACCTGCCAAAGGGGGACAGGGAATGTCCCACTGCAGCTCTGTGATGCTCCCTGGAGTAGCTCTGGTACCCAGTCGGTTCAGTGGGCCCAGTCTGGTCCTCAACACACCAAACAGCAGAGTCTGAGGGTGGGGTTTGGCACCTTACTTTTTTCAAAGGCATTGCAAAGAAACTGGCTATGGACAAGGCCTCTATGTAAGGCCTCTTCTCAGGCCCTACAGCAGTTTATGGGACCCCCCCACTGCACTCTCCTATCTTGCCATCAGCTTTTGCAGAGATGGCCCCTGGCATCCTGCTGCACTGCATGACCTTCTCCAGGAGATGCAAGATTCCAGGATTCTCYAGGATTTTGCAAGAGAAAAGCAGTACTTTTATTAGTCTTGGAGCATTTATACTCCCTTCTTAAAGATGAACATGCATTACAGATAGAAATAAAAATACATAATGATGAGCACAGGAAAAAGTAATTTGTTTTCTATGGAGTCCTACCACAAACCTACAATTCGAAGAGAAACTGAGGGAAGACGTGATTAATTATACACACCAAATCATTTCACTACAGAAATATAAAAGTATGTATGTTCTCATTAAAATGATAAACCCTTACCCCTAGCTAACCACTAAATATCCTGTGAAAACACTGAGTCAGCATCTACTTCTGGCAAAATTCTCCACCACATCTAATGAGGAGAGAACCTGAAATACAATTAAATTCCTCTTGTTTTCACAGAGGCTCTTAGCTCAGCAGACCGCCCTTCTGAAGCTCTCTAACTCAGACTTTGCTGAAACCCAGAACTGGGTTTCTTGGGCTAAGGGCCCTCACCTGGTGCAGAACGGTGGCACAAGGGTCATCTCGTCGGTAACCAGAAAACGCTTCCACGGTCAGAAAACCAACTTCCAGCTTTAAAACCTAGTGTGGGGGAACGCACATGTATCGTGGGAGGTAAATGATGTGTAGAAAAAAACTGCAAGCAAACTGCATTGGCTCTGACCTCCTGCAATTCCAGTTCTTCTTACAGACGTTTTTATCTCCAAGCCTCACCACTTTTTCGCGGCCAACTTAATAAATCACTGGCTCGGAGCTACAGGGGTTTCTGTACCTCATATGATTAGCAAGATTGTGACCACAGCCGCTGTGTGGGAAGCGTCTCCAAGCACCGAGTTTCCCAGTTAAGCAGCTGGTGTCATTGCAGAGGTTGACAGAGGCAGCTCGTCACCCCCCATACGGCCTCTGCGCAGCGCGGAGCAGCTTGGGCATCTCCTGGCGATGCCAGGGCTACACTCGTCCCTTCCCACCACGGAGCAGGCCGGGAGTCAGCATCCAGTCTCATGGGGATTTTAGGAAGCCTGCTCTGAAATCCCGGAAGGGAGGGAAAACCCAAGGCCTTGTCACTTCCACGTTACCCGAGGCCGTAACGCGGCGGCTCCCGTTGCTGGAGGCCGCTGTGGGAAGGTGCCGGTTTCGCTGCCGGGAGCGCGCGGCTTCACCCAGCAGTTTTGCTGAATCAAGCGGCGTGATTTATTCCTGCYGCGACGCAAACACGGAAAGCGCTGCCTGCTGCACATGAGGATCGGCTCGGAGAAGCAGAAAGTTATTCCCCGAGCTGTCTCGCTGCCTAACGCGGGCTATAAGTCACGTTACAGCAACTAAAGATCTTTATCATACGGCACGTGAAGTATTAATGCTGACTTCACACTACCAAAGTGGAAACCACCATTTTAAAGGGACCTGGGCTCCAGGAAAGCGCCTCACTTCCAAACCTCAGGACTGGAGAGCTCCTTCCAACTGCAGCATAAATACACACCAGCTATTGGGCAATATGAGCCTGTTGTATAGACTCTGAGAGGGCGTTTTGAACCCAGAAAGCTGAAACCACAGCATTTTTCATTGCACAGAGCAGTTATAAACACCAAGAATTTCCAAAATTTCATGTTYCCCTGCCTGACATGAGGAGTTAGCGACTTTGCAGTGGACCCAACCACCGTTACCAAAACTGGCATTACTGAATTTTTCTTTAGAAGTTTTAGAATAAATGACATGATGATAGAGCATGCAGGATGGAAACGTCTGGAGCCCTGCGGGAGCTACGGTGCTCAAGCACGTCTTGGAGCACTCAGTAATTCGGGCATTCTAGCAAATCCCAAAGCCGAGGAGCTTTAGTTGTCTGTGCACACCAGCCTCCAGGTCAAGAGACGACTCGGCCCGACGTGGGGCGCACCGAACACGGGGAAGGCCCCAATTCCCTCGTGGGACCACCTGCCAGAGGGAAGGCGCCCGCGCCTCCCTGGCTGAGCCCACAAACGGGAGACACATCCAAGGGACGGGACACGCCGGCTCCCCTCGCTGCCCACACGGCCCACGCTGCGTCCCACCGCGGCCCCGGACGTTTTGCTGACTCCACCTGGGTTTGCAGGTCTGTGTGAAAGCTGTGGGAAACACCTGGCAAGAGGCTGCTTCGCTTGACAGCAGGGGCTCCTCTTATTCCTCTTGTCTTGGCCAAAAGCTATCTTTTTTTGCTGCTTCTGGAGCRGCAAGCTGCCACAGCTCTATCTGTGCACTGTTTTTTTTACCTCCAGCCAACAGAGGACTCTTCACAAGTTGCCTTTGCTCCCTGCTCGCCACGCACCTTATTCATTTGACCTATCTAGAATTTTCTTCCCCAAAACACTCCCAAGAGTTTGACTCCAGCCCTCAAGCTTCCTCCAGGTCTTACGACAAGGGATTCCTTCCCCATTTTATTAATTAACCCTGCCACACACGTGTGCTGTGCCGAGAACATGAAACTGGGTTCGGGCTCGAGCCAGAGCTCCGCTTGCAACTGAATCCTGCGCTTCTTGGCTCAGACAAGTGTTCAAGATCTCATGGAGGCGACTCAGTACTGTGACTCAGGCCTTATCTCTTCAGCCAGACAGATCATTAATTCTCCCAGGTGCTTATTATCCACATGAAGTGTCCTGTTCCTCCGGTATCAAGTGGTTTAWATCTCTGCCTTCGCCTGTGTGAAATCAGGAAGATGACCAAAGACCTTGATATTATCCCCATGTTATTATTCAATATGACATCTCTATGCCTTGGTCTCCTGAGCACAGTAAAAGGAGTTTTATAGTCAATTTTGTTGCCAAATAAATCAAGCCATAATCCTTTTGCCCCTCCAAAACCCACTTTTTATTTTTTTCYTAGGGAAGTGTAGATACCCGGAGACATACTATACGACTACCTACTAAACTTCAGCCTTCCTAGGTCCATGATGAATAGCTGCAGTTTATTAGATAACTCAACTTACTATATATGCCAGATCACATAAAATCTTGAGATTTTATTCTTAGATGGTCTGCAATTTGTGAGTATGCTCTTTCTCTAAAGACCGTGCCTCTAATGTTAAAAGCCAAGCATGACAGGCCTATCCCTTAACCAAGACGTCAATTTTCAGCCAGGCGGCAGGGGGTCGTACGTCACGTTTAATTGGGCCAAGCCTGGCTTTTCTGCCTGCTGCTCTGCGAGCTTTGTGAGAGACCCCTAACTTCAAACCCCGCAAAGCAGCAGCACATACTTCCCCTATCCAGGAGGGATTTCTCTTCCTTTTCCAGCGCACCCTCCGAGGCACAGGCCRGTCTCTGCGAGCTGTCCCTGCCCAGGCAGCCGTCATTGCCAGCCTTACTGCCACAGCTTCCTTTGCCCTCCTCCTTCTTCTCGCTACTCGCAGCACAACGAGGAGCTCCCTTTGCCAGCATCTTGCTTTTATTCCCGCGCTCGCAGCGACTGCAAGGGCAATTGGGGCTTTTAGGACACACAAGAAACTCCTATTCCCCTTCTTCCGCCCCCATCTTTTATTTGCATTAGCTCTGATGATAGCTTTCCAGTTAGAGGATCTGTTTGAAGGGAAGTAAATTAAAAGGATCTGAGCAGTTTTGCAGCAAACCTTTGCTCTTCTCTGCGCTAATTACATCGGCTCTTGCTATAAAAACACTTCCAAATGCTTTCCAAAGGCAAACTCAGCGGATCCTCAAGCAGTGCTGCACTTGACCTCAAATGAAACTTTTCCAAAGCAAGGAAAGCGGAGTGGAAGCCAAATGCAAACGGAGCCTTATCTGGGCACGCAGGCGCTCCGAGGCGCACGCTCCGAGGCCGCACYGCTATCTGCACGCGCCCTCCAGGAAGCGCCAGGCTGGCGCCACACAATTCCCACCACAGCTCTGAAATTTCATGAGCTCGCAGGCCTTGATAACATCTTCACAGCTTCATCCTTTCTACTCTTCCGTTTTCCCTTTCACCATTTTTAAGTCCACAGACCCAATCTAGCTGCTACTTAGCTAGCTGCTACTTAGCTCCACGAGTCAGGAGAAGGGCCATATTCCCCCAAAACAGCCTGTGAGGAGCTCGAGAGGCGTACTGGGTTTCTCTAAGCTTGCTTTCTGATCCCACAGACAGACAGCAATATCCCCAAATATATGAGCTCTAACTCTGCCAAGATATCATAGCTAATCCCGGGGTAATTCCACGTACCTAATGGCATGAGTGCAGCTGGGAGAGCCAAGGATTAGAGAGCCCACAGTGCCCGGGCAGCAGCATAAAGAACCGCAGGTACTGTCTTTCAAGAGAAGAAATCAAAGTAAATATTTGAGTTTCAATTAAAAAAGAACTGCAACAAAGAAGAACGCAGTTCCATGTGATTAGAGCGAGACGATGGCCAGGCAGGCTCACAAATCCCATCCTGATGGCAGTTAAAGTATCATACACTCTACACATCATTTAAAAAGGATTATTTCTCAAGATGTATTAGAAAACAATAGGGTTAACTGATTATTTTTACATCTTGTATCTTGCAGCAGAGAGATAATTTTCTTACATAAAAATATGTGAGAAAAAAATGCTAATTAGGAATAGAAATTATAGAGGACTTCATTTGATGTTTTAACTACTGGAGTGCATGGGAAAAAACRCTCCATTTCTCCATGGAGGGCTCGCTTTTTGTAAGGGGAGCACTTTCCTGACACCAAACTTAATATGCTTACTATTTATTACATATCTTTACCTAATTAGGAGCACACAAGAGCCTTCAGTAAGGATCCAGAGGCTTCCAACTATTGCCATGTTGCTCGTGCTTTCATGCGTCTTACCCTAAAGGGACATTTGCACCAACTTTCCCCAAATTCACCTCCTATCAATTGGGATTCTCTCTTGTGTGACAGCGAACCGCAAAGCTGGAATGTGGCTGCTTAGCTGCCTCTTTTCAAGGTCTGCCGTACCCGTTACCTCCAAGGACGCTTGTTCTGGAAAGCAATTCTCACCTCTTGCCAGAAACAGGTGATTAATGGAGACACAATTGTAAAAAAAAAAAAAAAAAAATTCAAGGGGAGTTCTGTTAACTCCACCAATCCCTGTCATAAATAAGAAGCACACAAAATAACTAGCTGCACAAACTTTATAAATTGGCCCAAATCGTGGCCAAATATTTCTTCCTTAAGGTGAAAGACTGCCATTGCTCATGTAAATAATGAAGAAATAAAAGTTACAATCCAACACATTAAATCTTTTCCCTTCAGAGAAAACCACCTTTGCATTACAGTGCTTCCCCAATGCCTATAAATCCAGGAGGGGATGACTTTTTAATGTATGAATGGAAGTACAATTAGGCATACTCTTTACATACARATATGTGTATATATATTATTTTAAGTTACATATCGTGAAAGCTCACCAACAGAAGGCTGAACCTCAGTTCACACTGCACAGGGAACCGATGAACACACGTCCTTGAGACATGACATGAAGGATCACCTGAAGGCCTAGGGTCACAACACAAGATCTGCACAAGTTTAAATACATATAAATGGAGATTATGCCACRTAATGGTGATTTGCAGAAATGATTCCTCATGAGAAAACCTTCCGGGGGGCAGCAGCAACTGACCCTTAAAGCCCAGAAAGGAGCAGCCTTGCACGACGAGCCAACAAGACCTGTACAAATGGGACTTGTGCAAGAATCCCGGTGACAGTAAAAACGAGGCATCTTTGCAGGCAGGAGGGTAACGACTACCCCAAAGGACAAATACAAGATCCAGCCTGGAAAACCACAACAGYGAAAACATAGAGGTATGAAGGAGAGCAGCTGTGCAAGGGGAAACTACCTCCTAAATCTTCTCAGAGCTGCTAGTGCATGGGAGGCAAGAGAAAATCCTCCTACTTAACTTTACAGCAGAGAAACTGTAGGAGCAGCAGCCAAATCTCCATTATAAATTTAGTGTCAAGTAGCAAAGGAAAACAAAGGAAAAAATACTGTCTCACTGCGTATTCCTAATTGGATTCAGCCACTGGCTTCCCCAAACAAGCAGCACATTTGACTTCTCCCAGCAGGAGCATCCGCRACAACAACATCCTATTCCAGGCTGCTCAAAACCCTGGCGAGCAGGAGAGCATTGCAGAGACTTCAGAAGTGCAACAAGGAGCATTCGGAGGCTTGCACACGGAGTTTTATAACGGAAGATTAGGAGAGGGCTCCTTGTGAGACAAAAATAAGAAGATCAAAGGAAAATCTTATCGGCATGAGCTAGGTCCTCATGCAGTTCAAGCTTTCAGAAAGAGCCACTGCTTGCAAAGCAAGAGGTCAGGTCCTGAGGGCTTGAAAGCAACTGGCCTCCAAGCAATTACGTATTTGGCACCGCACGGATGGCTGAACCCTGGACTGTTTTTCCTGGCTGCTGCAGAGAGTCACGCTCAGCCCTGCTGGGGCTGGACGTGCACCTTTACGGAGCGCATCGCCGAGAAGGGACAGAGTGGAGCTCYTTCTGCTTGGGGAAACAGTAGAAGACAAGGGCGGCCTCCCTTGTGCACCTTGTGCCCCRGGAAAACACACACGTGCTCTAAGAGCTCGTCTCGCACGTGCATGCGGTGCAAGCCCTAGAACGCATCTAGGTGGCAGCGAGGACACTTACTCGCACCGACCCCATCACCTCTCTGCAGCGGGACACTTGGGTCACGCTATTTTATCACTTCTACTTTTTTTTTTTAGGACCTGAAGAATGGTTCYGAGGAATTTTTCCATTAATTTCCATGGAAATTGAGTTGAGGCCTATGTTGCCTTCATGGACTAGGAAGCTGTGTTTGCTTTGAATCAAATTATTCCCAAAGTGAATAAAAGCCTATTTGGATAAAAGGAAAACTGTATTCTGAAGGTAATGTCTATTTTTTCTTTCTTTTTTTTTCCTCCTTCAATCCCTCCAAGAATGCAGCTTGCAAAATGTCATTTCTATGATTACCAGGAACACACACACACACACACACCAAGTTTTCACCTCAAATGGACTCTCTTCTCCCAAGAATTCCCATGCGAGCCTTGGTCTCTAGCTCAAGTTCTCTCTTTGGTCCCTGCAAGTTTGCTCCCCAGCACACCCACCACTGGCACTGCCTCCACCAGCTCCCTCCTCACTCTCGAGTTCATCACTGTCCTTTATAGTTTTATTAACAATTCCCCATATGAGAACATATCAAATACTTCACAGAAGTCTAGACGGATTAGACCCACAGATATCTATAGAGACAGCTTGTTCTCAAGTCCTTCACACTGCTCAAGTCGAAACAAAGCATCTGGTGTCTAAATTGCTTAATTTGCCATCCGAAAATAGACGTGCCAAATTTGCACTCCTCCAGTCCGATGAGATCAATTCTGACTTCAGAGATACTAATTTTCCTTTTTTAAATATTGGAAAGCAAAAAGCTGCAGTCTTGCACAATCCTGGGATCGAAGCACAGAGCCGGAGCTGTTGTGTCCTCTGCACCAATTTTCCTTTATTTTGCTTTCCCGAGTCCAACAGAAGCCACTGAATAGCAATTACGTTATTTCCAATATTTCCTTGCACTCCCGCAGTGTGGCTAAGAACACACACTGACAAATGTGTTCAAAATAATGATCTCAACGTTAAATAAAGGAAAGATACCATCAATGACCATTTGAAGAGAAAATACAAATAGAAAGCATACCCACAGCAGATACCGAGCTGAGGAGCCAATCACTTATGTCAGGAGTTTTAGGGATCTTGCTGGCAAACCAGACGGTCGTTTGGTTCGGAATCAAAATCCTCAGATCTGAGGGATCAAAGTCTGGAGATTGGTGGGAAAAAAGAAAAGAGAACGGTGAAAAAAACAAGCCTCTTTGCTTAAGTTTTTGGCCACAAGACAGACACTGAGCTCTCAAATGCAGTAGAGAGGGTTCAAACGTGGTTACTGAGGAGAATTCCAGATACTGCAGAAGAAAGGACCTGAATAAGTACAGTAGGTGCAAAAGGTGCAAAAGAGCAAAAGGAGACTCCTTGAGACCCCTGAAGAGCTACACACGGCACAGAAAGCACCACCACTGCCCTCGGTGCCTGGTGTGCGCCAGGCCTGTGCAAGGTGTACGCCTTCATCTGCAGAAACTCACTTTCCAAAGCTCCTCACGCACCCTTTACTGTCACTGGCTCATCCCAGCCTCGGGAAGACGAACATTGCTTTCCTCCACTACAGCCAAGGCAAACTCAAAAATAACAGAGGTTCTGCATTTGCTTTTCAAACTATAGCACTAAGTTTAAAAAAGCCAGGCATACAACACAGTGGATGCACAAAACATCTCAGGGAGTGGAAAAGCGCAGTGGGAGCCAGCAGCTGCCCCATGTGGGACCCTCAAGGCAACGGTGGGGATTTCACAGGATACRCACAGTAATAAATCCACATGAGCGAGAGAAGAGCGGCACCAACTCAAGCACCTCGTGCCCCAAGGCAGGTACGAGCCAGCTGGACGGGCTGGAGAGAAGGCACCACGCAGGCCTGCAAGGCCCAGCCTTTAATGACTGCTATGGTCCTTTGGGAAAAACAAGGTTTTTTTGAGCAAAAAAGGCCTAAGTTAACGTTTATCAGGTTCTCGCAGTGCTGGGTCCTATAGAACACGGGGTGAAAATGGAGTTGTGGGTGGAGGCTCTAGGCTCAAGATGCTTTTAATGAAGCACAGTTCATTATGACTATCATTATTGTGCATATTCTGAACACTGATTCATTTCTCTCTGCAATTTTTTTCTTGAAATTACTTCAATGTTTCCTTTCCTGATTTCCAGCTTGGGTTGCCCATGYGTTCCCTTTATACTTGCTTTTTCAATATACATATTCACAGTTTATTCATATGAGATCAAGGCTCTGAAGTTACTCAAAACTGTTTATTGGACATTTTCATTGGAAAAATATATCTGGCCTGGAACACAGGCAGAGTATTTATGAGTTTTGCTAACRGTAAATGAAATACTGAAAGAAAGGAAGAAAATGAGAAATAAAGCCCCTTGCTGAGTTCCAAATATTTATCTGCATTCACACAACAATCTGCGCTATCTTCAATCTCAATAGCTTGTGTGTCCTAAAGAGCAACTTTTACCTCCTTATCACTTAAGTACAATTATTGCAAATATTAGCTGTGCACAAGCGCCACATGATGACTCGCATGTGAAATGAGTAGGATCTGAAATAATGAACTGCCTCCACTCCTTCCACGTGCAAGCCTGCCTTCCTTCATTTCCAGCAAGGAGATTTCAAGATATTTTTAATCAACTTTGCATGGAAGAAAAAGGGCCAAATGCAGGTTCTCCTTTACTAAAGGCATTTCTCCATGTAAGCTTTCTACAGTTTCATCTCTTGAGATTCTCACCTCTGTTTAAAATGTTTAATTACTAGCAGTATTGTTGTAATACACATCTTTGTGTTATTCCGAAAGATTTTATCCCTCCCTGCATTTGGGTTAACCACAGCTTATTAAAAGATTTTTCTTCCCCCCTCTGTGTACTGGACTATAAAAGCTTCTAGTAGTTTACCCAAGGTCCTAGGAGCAGTTTCCTGTTAAAAGGCAGAACTGCACAACAGCAGCCGTTGAGACAAGGCGTCTCCTTCCTTGTGCAGGTCAGAGAGGGCCCAGAGGGACGCAGACACTGTGTGGACACACGGCAGGGGATGCTGCCCCGCGCGGGGCTCTTGCTGCTCTGACCAGGGGATCTGCCCTGCTGCTGCCGCCGCCTCAGCGCCCCAACACGGGGTACCTACCAAACCAAGGTGCTTACCAGCCTCTGCTGGGACCCGGGCCCTGGCTTTACCGGAGGATGCGAGCGCTCCGCAGGCCCGGCACGCAGCCCTGCCATGGGAAACGGGAAGGTGCGGAGCCCTCATCGCCCTGCATCGCCCCCCGCAGCAGCAGCAGCCCCACATCTCCCCGTGCCAACCCCGCAGCAGCTCCACAGCCTGAAACGCAGCGAACGGCTCCTTGGGTCAGACCGCAGGGAAAGGGGGAAGCAGTTCCTTTAGCAAAAACAATTTTAAAAAACCTAATGAATTTCGGAGTAAGCATCAATCACTACACAGAAACATACATGTACGTTTACCTATACAATTTACTATTACACTACACTATTAGTATGATTTTCTTCTTTTGGGTTGAATTACAGGACTTGATCACAATAAAGGTAAGCATCTTGGMAAATAAAATCCTAACAAGCTACACACAGTTAGGAAATTTAATCCCTATTTCCAAAACCATCAGTCCTGACACCAGTTCAAGCCCATCTTTTTACAAAGTGCAAGAGGCGCTGGGAAGTCACCCAGTTCATACCCCAGCTCTGAGAAGAGGCATCTAAACCACGCTGAGTTTGTGCAAGTCAATACAGAAGCCATGGTCAARGCGAGTCAGTCTCTTCAAAAGAGCAACTCAGAGCACGCTGTATAAACCTTACCTGAAATAWGACTGCTTTCTCTTCCTAATGAGGGAAACCAGAGATCTTTCCCCTGCTCCCCCACCTCTCCTTCATGTTCTCTCCAGCTATTAACTACAGACCTTTTTGCTTTCCCCTGGTTGCACGTGGACAAAGACTACACTGAAAGGAACAATAATAATAAATCTCGTACATGTTACGTTTTTAAAAGTTCAGAATATAGTTTCTGCAGYCACAATACCTAAAACTTCCACCGTCTTTCCCATACCAGTTCTACAAAAGGATATATACCTGCCCTCTTAGCTCAAGGCCRTATTCTGGATGCCCTTCTCCCGCAGCAGCCGGACAGAGCCGCTGGTTCGTATCGTGCATGCAGATACCCACTGCAGGGATCCTCCTCTGGAGCAGCTGTCCATACGCTGTCACACTCAACTCCAAGTTCACAGGTGATGTAAAAAGCAGCCTCAGCAGCAGTTATCTCCTTGTTTGYTTTGGGTGGGGAGACACTTCTCCATTGCCCATATAGCCTTCCCAACACTGTATAACACAACCAGCTTTGTCAAGCCGTCATAAAAATGCACCCAAACAACTGAGTATTTTCCTCATGACCAGGGTGCACATAATACTACCTTCACGGCCCACATGGAGTCTGAAATCGCACAAGTTTGGGCCCTTTAAAGGGAGATATTAAAGGAAGTAAATCCAGCTTTGTATTAAACAGGTTCTGGAAATCAGTTTGAGCTTGTCTTCTAAACAACTGTTTTCCAAATATCCCTTTTTTATTYCCCTCCTCCAAGTTCCTGTACATATGTGGATTTCACTCTACCATGTCAAGTTCCAGCAACAACTTGCCGACCTTAAACATAAACTTTGAGGGTAGCAATTGTCCTCTTAGTGCCGGTGGCTCATTTGCCTGACACCCCAATCATTCRGTCTGGTCACCTCAAGAGAAGACGTAGCAGGATTTCCCCCCCCCCTTCTCCACCCCCATTAAGGCCTAGTTTAACATCTGGTTTCAAGCTGTGCTTTCAAATCTTCAATGATTTATACAGATAGTTGCCAGTGCAGGAGGCCTCGTTTGCAAAGCGCTGTGTTTGGTAGCTCATTTGTCCCTTAACCAACATAACAAAAGAAGAACATCTGCAATTCTCCCCCAGGGACTCTGCAGGTACTTGAGGCTGTCCAAGATGAGCTGCATTAGAAGAAAGTCGCGCACGAGCGGCAGCAAGCGGCAGGCTCCAAGTGCCACGTGCCCAGCGGCGGCGCATCTCCTCCCGCGGAGCAGCTGGCCAAGTCCCTCCTTGTCATCTGCCACGTAAAAAGCCTCCCTCAACAAGCAGAGCAGAGATGCATTTCCAGCTGCTTATATTGCAAGTGTTAATTGTTTACCTACCGTATTAAAGGCCTTAAAAGTGACGAGCAGATTTGAAGGAGAAATCATCAGGAAGGCAGGCTTAGTGCTGAAAGGGCAAATGAGAGTGCCAAGCGCTCGCCTTGCAGATGAAGAGGCGGCACGAGGCCGAAACCAAGAGTCTCGCTGCTGCGATGGGAAGCCAAGGCCAGGGAGCGGGTGCGGGCCAAGGTGATGTTCCAGGGGCACGTTGTCAGCACACAGCCAACGTGACTGAGGCTTCAGCAAGGAGGAGGAACAGCAGCGTAGCCGTAAACCCGTAGGAATTAGCCCAATCAGGTCAGCTTTCTGCTCCGTCACTAGCAGAGGAGGCCTTGTTGGGAGGACCACGTGCTCGTACGTGCCAGCATATGAACTTGCTTCAAGTTCCTGCCTGCAGCCCCGGAGCCGCTTCACAGGCTGTTCACCTCAGGACACACCGCTCGTCCCAAGCTGGAAAGCCGGGCACTCGGCTCGTGTCTGAAGCCTGGTGGGAGCAAAACTGGAGATACTTGTGCATGTCCCCTCGAGATGGAGCTCATCCCCAGCACTGTTACTGGGTATCCATCCAACCTAGTCCCCTGAAAAAGCACGAGTACCTGACGCTTTCTTTCAGCGCGCTGCTGCTCCTGAGCCTTGTTTTAGGGTGGCAGCCCAGAGACTGGCACTGTCGTCCAGCAAGACCCGTGCTCTGAAGGCCATTCCCCTCACCTGCGAATCTGCCTCTCTGCCAGGTTTTGGGATGCACGGACTGGGATGCTGCGGTTGCCACTTGAAAAGTCATTTTTTTTTTCTACTGCTCTGTAGGTGCAATACCACTAGGTGCTCTGTCTTGAGGAAAAAAAAAAAGAACAGAACTTTTAAGACAGTGATTTGTTTTGCAAAAGGAAAGAAAGAAAACACCRCCGAGATACCATGTATTCAGGAGCAGCTATTATGGCAACGTTCCAGTTGCCCACTTCCATCTTTTTTCCTGGTTGCATCCTTTAAACTGAGATCCCTATAAACAGCAACCCAGTCCACAGAAAGAACTGCCTGAAGGAACAGATAACTTTGTAATTAAAARTTGTATCGTGGGCACTGGCACAGGTCGGTGCAGTGGAATTCCTCCTAAACACACCGTGTTTCCCCTCATCAGTGTCCCACACATTCCCATTTACTTCCCTGGTTAATTTTTAAAACACAGACATGCATCCAGAAGCAGCAATCCTGCACTGAAAAGATTTAGCTATGTCTGAAATATCATGYTGCTGTTTAAAGTGACAATTGTAAGCCTGAAAACCGCATGATTTTATCGAACATTATGTTCTGGGAAGGAAAAAAACCCCTGATATTCAACACGTTTCAAACAGAGGTTAAACATGAAATAATTGCTGGACTTTGGATTTATTGCTGCAGTGAAAGGAAGCTCCTAGGGCTCCTGTGACCGACTGCAGGTATATCAAGAGCCAACCTCCCCCCTTCCTGGGGATATTCATAAAAGTGCGTTCAGGACTTCCCTTAAGTGCCCTTATGTTGTACAAGGCAACTACTTAGTTCTCTCTTTTATCTACGGAATAATCAATAAAGGCTTCCTTCAGGGAAAAGCTGCAAGGAAAAGGTGCATTTTTTATGAACCGTTGTTAGAGCTCCTGTGTTTCTGCGGGAAACTTCTTATGAACAAAATGTGTTATTTCTCCCTGCCTGGAAAGGTAACATGACCTTGCACACCCTGCTTCGAAGCCTACTAACAGGCATCGATGACCACYGTGGGTCTAAACCAGGAATGCTTTTGCAATTAAAATGAAAGATACYGCAGCGATGGGAGCCACGTTGTCACGCAGACGAGAGACCGCCATCTCCAGCATAACTGTGCAYGTACTCACAGCCAGAGGAAGAGGACGGTTACCCTCTGCTTACCTCCCTTGACCAGTTCTCATGAAAAGAAAGTAATTTCCACAGTCTGCACTTGGCTTCTGCTACTCTCTCCTTTAGGACAACTGCTAGCACATTTTTCTTCATTTTCCCCTTGGCTTATGAGGTGCCGTCGCGATCCGTTAGGGATGCAGATCCGCTGGAACGTTTTCATTACCAAGGCCAGGTCTAGGGCTGCCAAGACAAATGTGTTTTATATGACAGCGCTGCTCCACTTGCCACTGCTGAAAGGTCAAGCACACAAAACACTCCCCCACGTAGGTTTTGGAGGGACCCAGCTTCCTGAACTGCCGTATTACTGCCTGAAAGAGCTGCAATTGCTGCTCTCCCAAGAACCCAAACTGAACGATGCATTTCTAAGCCCTGGCTATGAAACCACTCACCGCCTTTCTGCATCATATCCCGAAAGGTGCCAGGAATAACACACGGATGACCCTGGATCCTTCAGCCCCAACCTCCTATTGGTCTTCAGCTGACTGAGCTCCCCAGGAGTTTCCCCAAGTGCTCCTAAGAGCTCCAAGTTGGGCTTTCTAAGGGCAAGGTCTGATGAATATACTCAGGTAAATATATATAAATGTACAGATCCCCAGAACCTTTGGATGTGGCTGGTTTAACATGGCGTATTTGCTGTGCTTTCCATAAGAACCCAGCTCATGGGCAAACTGGATTTCCGTAAATATCTCTAATTGTAAGCATTTCTGTATTTCCTGGGAATTAGGGATTCCCTTCCAACTCGGCTAGGCTCGTCAGCCCCATTCACACAAAATGTGTGAGAATATATAATTATTGTAACTATTAATGTCTGTAATTATCTGTTATAGGCACTTTAGCAACGCAGCTCTGATGCAGCAATCACAGTCTTTAAAAGGTTACGGGGAAAAAAAGCAGCAGATTAAAAAAACATCCCGAAACCTGAAAACCTGCTGTGAATCTGTATCCTGCTGTCCTACGAGGAACAAAGGAGGGAAGCAATTTAGAGAGACAAGTTTAAATATATTATTGAATTGAATGTGACATATTTCAAGGATCAGTCCAATCTCTTTTCATTTAGGTATAAAAAAGCCACAAGGAAGTTCTCACGAACTCAAAACAAGAAAGTTGTGGATTTGMGATCCTAGCAAATGTTTCCTTCAGCCTCATTCTTTTGAGAGCATCTTGCAGCATTTAGTAGCAACTTTACCTATCTGCAGGCTTTCTCTCTTTTACTAAGTAAGTGGTTTTAAACTGTAAATTCCACACACAGTTAGGGAATAATTTTAAATATAGATAATGAGATTAATTTTAGGAAGTGAATCTTCTGTATTTTTCCCCTCAGGAAACTGCAGTTGAGTAAAGCCTGCATTTTCTAACGCATAAAACAAACACACCGCTCAGAGCAGCGCAAGAAACCATCGTCACTCGGTGCCGGGTCCACACTCACCTACCACCCCAATAAATTGTGCTCCTCGGCAGGGACTTTTCCATGATCACCACTGGGGAGACCTGGGGCAGGCTCATCTTTCCACACAAACTGAAATGCCAGGGAATGCAAAAGCAAACAAATACCTCACAGTTGGATTTCACCTGAATATGAGAGGCTACGACCCACAGTACCTGTTTGCTTGCCAGCTTTTCGAGCTTTTCTACACAAAGGTCAGCTCTACTAAACCCATTTTATTTTGCTGGCACAAAAGGGATCTCTGTAATTCAACTTTTTTTTTTTTCCTTTTTTTTTTTTTTTTTTTTTGGCTAAGAAATGACCCTCATTACATTTGAAAGCTTCAAAAACAAACAAGAAAAAAAATCCCCCACATGACTTTCTCAGGGAAGGAGAATGTAATAAAAATGCCAAGCTGCAGAAATTCCAACTTTATTGCCCTTGTTATTTAGCAAGGCACATAGAAAAAAATTTAGTTTAAAATATACGTATTATTCTCTTTAAGAAGATGCAAGACATTTCTGAGAAACTGAAAAAAATTTCCCCAGAGATACAGCGATATTCAGTGATGCCTGTTCAAGAGATGCACACAAAGGCTCTTATTGATGTCATTTTAACCTGAAATAAATGAGCTTACAGTGCCCTTGACAGACAGTAGGGTGTTTCAGAAGGGGTGGCCGGCGTGTTGAAGCTACAGCCTTGGCCTGCAGCACGCTGTACAGGAGGGAGACAAATCCAACTGTGTCTCCTATAAAACCACTGTATCTTGCCATGAATACAGGGATATACTGGACTATTGAGGACAATTTAATGAAAGGCTTGTTAAGGAGAAAAGGAGACTGAAAAGCAGAGATAGAGGTTATATCCTCAGCCTCAGCGCGTATATCCTGGCTCTTTCAAAGGAGGTTTCTGCATTTTATCACTGTTTTAAGAAGCAGTGCTCAATTTTCTTGGCAAAGAAAACCCTATCAGTCTCCGGCAGTAAATACACTGCAGGTTTAAGGGTGGTTTTGGAAGTTCATCCAAGGGAGATCTTCAGGAATAAAAGGGCTGAGTCCAAGTTAAGCAGCTTTAAGGGAGCAACGTCGCTACGCACAAGGTGCTGCGTGTGTGCAGAGGGATTTACCCCCTAAACCCGTATCTCACTGAATGCCTGCTGCAAGGGCAACTTAACAAGTCGCATCTGTGCTTGCCTCAGGCCTAAGCCAAGGGCATCCGCAGGAAACAGCCCAACGCCAAACTCCGCCACCGCACTTCACTAGGGAAATACTTCAAATGAGTGACTTTTAAGCAATGCTCAAWTGGTGTCAGAACAATGCACGTGATTACATTCTTCTTTAACACCGAGTTTGCTCTCATTTCCATTTGCAGTCAATTTTACAACTCCCATTGACTTCGGCAAGAATGAAATCAGATCCTCCCGTATTTGCATGGCAAATCTTTTTTTTCTTGCAGCTACAGTGCTCCCAGCCATGACATCTGCAATTTAATGGTACAATTTCTATGAAAAAGCAAYGCTACATTTCTTGGAAAAGCAGCAGCAACGTAATAATGTTGGTCAAAACAGAGGAGATTAATAGTCAATAAACTGCTCGCAATATTGSAGCTCTGCAAGGCCTTCACTGATGACTCAAGAAAGAATAATCTCCACACCAGGGTTTCTTTCACAATTACAGTCACAATAAATAAAAGACTCCAAAATCCACTGGAAAAAAATTGTTTGGAGCAGGATATAGGCAAAAAGCAGCGTTCCYCGGGGCAAACTCAGAGTGCCCAGAGCTGCCATCGAGTTCAACGGCATCACCGACATGGAAATTACTAACGTGTTGCAGGCAAACACGAAGTTCATCCCATCACCCCATCCGCAGACTGGGAGGGGAAAAAACACACCACAAAAATACAGAAGTACCACATGTAGCTGGCAGGAAAATAGCGGTTTTCCTTGCTCACGGAGACCTGCAGACACTTGGTACGAGACAGGCTTTCAGAGCATCCCTGTGGTACCTGCTTCGGCCTGATCACAACCTCACGTTCACTGTACGRGCAGCCCTTGAGGCACGCCTGAAGGTGCATGAACACGGCAGATCAAATGCGAGCACAGGGTCACCGCTATCGCTCACAACTTACTGGAAAATACCATTTTCCTTCAATTAGTTAAAAAAGGTATCTGCTGTTTAAATATTATGTCTCGAAGACAGGCCGCCATTGAAAAAGCTGTGTTTGTTTATTAAATGCCAGCATTCCTCTCCACATTGCCAAGTTTAAAAATGAGGTAAATTCCATTATGTTTGTGGGATAACCCCAAAACTATTAATTATATTATTTTCCTTACACTCATTGCTTTTTTTAAATACTTTTTCTCTCTCCCTGAAGGGGTGCAGCTCRTTTTGTCAGTGCTTTTCTCCTCTGCCTTCTCTGCTTTGCCCAGTCACCGCTGTCCTCCTCCTTGGATGACACATTCCAGGCTGGGATGGTAGAGGCTCCACTGAACAGCTCCTGGAGCAGTCCAGCCACATTCACCTCAACCATTTGCAAAATTAAAAATAAAGAATGAGACATCAGTGCACCAAGTATTGATCGCTTAATTATTTTCCATTTTAACTGYGTGCTATTTTTGGCAGAGAGTATTTGTGCTGGCTGAACATCACAATCCATCTTCTGAAATAGCTCTATGTCACAAGTCAATTATTCAAGYGACAGCATTAATGTTTAGGCTCTTTGTTAACAATGATTAACTTTGGGGGTTCTGGTTTTAGAAGATGTCTCAAAGCAATAACATGGTCGTATTCAGCAGCACAATTTTCATCTTAATGTCTGCAGGCTGCGTTTTCAAGCACTTTGTGGTAACAGATGACGGTTGCCACGCTGCCACAGTCAGAAGATTTCTCAGTCTTCCAAAAATGTAAGGATGGGTCAAGATAGGAAGGGAGGGAGAGTCACCACCTGAACATCATAAGCTCAATCTTAAATACAGGACTGAGAACTTACTTACAAAAATACTCGGATCCCATTTCATCATCTGTACTTTAAATGACCAACCACAGGAACCAGATTCAGATTCTGAGCTCGGGCAACTCTCCAAAAAGAAAAGAAACCTGTTCTTTTTCTACAAGAAAGTAGAAAATACATGTATCAAACTGCGTGTGTACGTCTGGTTTCATTACAGCTTAAAATATTGGTGCCACTCTGGTTCGCTGGCAGAGAGATGTGCAGAAAACTCATAGATCAGAGTAGCTGTTTTTGTAAGCACCATTTCCACATTAGACATCTTCTACTTTCACAAACATACACACAAAAAAAAAAGAAAAAAGCAGCAGTCCATTTTTCATCCATTTTTGAAAACGCCCTCCCAGCACTTTGCAGCCATTCCAAACAGCCCAGAGCAGACTTTTCCCAGACAGCAGCTACAGTTATAGGCAGAGACATAAAATGAAACGAAAATCAGGATTACAGAATTCATTCTGGTTTGGTTCTCGTTTTCCACAGATGTAAATGGGGCTAGAATTCAATACCAGTGGCACATTTAATCAAGACCTGTTTGCATTAGCAGTAAATTCAAATACGCAGCCTGCCTGTTGAAACTTGGCAATACTGCCAGCGCTCTCAATATTTGCCTAGAAATTACAGTGTCGCTGATAACATGAAAAGTAAATCCTTCTCCTTAAGAAGCCCAATGAGAAATACTTGCCAAAATAAAGGGATACTTCATTTCAATGAAAATCTGCATTTTCTTTTCCTTGTGTTCCTAACTTCCTCTGCTCCTTGGGATCTAGATCAACCAAATTCTGCTATTACTATTCATAGCCACACTCCTTTCTTGAAACAGTCATTTACACACTGATGCAGAGAGTCACTTTATTTGCCTTAATCTTAAAGAGATGAAGGCACGTTTGCATTCAAATGGAGAGCACACTGGAAGCTGAGACCTAATGCCGAGCCCTGCGGGTCAAGGGTACTTGGAGATAAGATTCCAACTCTCTCCAACACACACATATGGGAAATATAATGAGCATTCATTCCCATTTAATGGATTAATAGCACTCGCACCAGAAGGTTATATTTTGATCCTTTAATCCTCTCTTCTGCAATAAATTTGCCAGTTATTCCTGGCATTAGATTCAAGAGGTTCTAATCAAATTTAGAAGTAAATAAAGAGTCACCTGCTCCTAGCGCAGAAGTCAGATGTACRGTTAGTGAGATCCACACACCTTAATAGGACTCCCAGCTCCTCTATCGTTAGGGCATTTTGGACTTGGAACGAAGTTATTCCAAGTGAAATTAGGTAGCCTAGTGGCTGGAGCTCTCCTTTGGGGGCCGGAAGAGCTACTGCTTGATACGCCCCGCRAGCGGCTTTGGGGATTTTGGCGCTGCCCCATCATCGCAAGCTAATTAGCAAAGTGCTGCAGACTCATTTGCTCTCCCCCAGCACCTGCAGAGCACAGGGACAGACTGCTTGTCTAGGAAGGGAAACATCCCCTTCCCTCCCCGCACGCACAGCACTACCTGTTTTTAAGCAGCCTGATTGCGTCTCGGTAACCGCAGCAGTCCTGGCGGCACAGCACCTGTGCGGGTAGAAAGCACATCCCCACCGCGGCGTTACCTTATTAATCACTATTCATGACTGATGCACAGATCCTTCCTAGCCCCATACATCACGATCCCTGCCAATGGAGGGGAGAAAAAGAATAAAACAAATAGAGGGAAGCCGCGAGTGGAGCAGAAAGCCCTCAGCGAGAAGCATCTGGCCACTAGGGGACACTGGCACGTCACTTCTAAAGCAGGAACACCCGGGCATTTTTCCTTCAGTATCACTAAGGCATTAGGATAATCCTACAGCACCCTCTGTGCTGTAGGAAGCACAGTCTCCAACCTCAAAAATGTGGAAAAACATGTGATGAAAAGGATGCAAACACAAGCACAGGAAACAGAGATGGATCTGGGAGGGTTTTGGCTTTATTGGAATAGGCTGGCTTCATAAATGAACACCTTGCTTCTGCACGCACTAAGTAGTGTAAACAGATGTCCCCAAACACTTCAAGGTGGAAGCCTAGACACTAGTACATCTAAAGTATTGCTGTCCTTATTCAGGGAGATCGAAACCCCACTGACGGGTGCAGGGCTCCAGCGTTCAGCTCAACCTAGTCGTTTTTGAAGGTGTATTTCACTTACCCCTCAGCAGAAGGCCCTGCAGTACACAGTGGCTTGCAATTCCTCATTTCCTTTTTTTGTACTTCTGGCTTCCAGTACCTGTTCCAAGGCAGTGAGTGCACAGGCTAATTAGATGACCCAGGCCACGTGAAATCACTAGGGGAAAAGCCGGAGCAATATTCACTCACCCTCCTGAGCAGCCAGACTCACGGTTTCACTTCAGGTAAGCCTGCTCGCCCTGCTGAGCGCATGCAGAAGTGCAGCCGGGCTCCAGCACTGCTCCTGAAAACTGCACCTCCTGCTGTGCAGCCCTGCTGCTAGCAAACATTTCCACTTCTGACATTTCGGCGACACTTCACGCAGCTGTCAGGGAGCCTCAGCCAGGGTTTCACATACCTTCACAAGCTTATGCAGCCGTGAGATGACATTGAATGGTTAGTGCCTTCTTTCATATAAATCAACAATAGTGCCTTTTTTCCAGCCCCTTTTCAGYGTGCCTTTTACTGAAAGGGGTTGATTAAGTGTTGAAGACTGATTAGGCTGTTTTGCAATTATAAAGAATTGCACTTGACAAGAGATGACAGTATCTCCAGTTAATCTCCGACTTGCACAGTGTTTGGGAAGCTGACTACATTCCCCACAAATTTGTTTTTTGAAATTCATTCAAATCAACGATTTTGCTAAAGCCGAACAGAAGCTGCAATTGAGGCTCACAGCAGAGAAGTCCCTGCTTAATGCACATCCTACAGAAGTGGATGAGTGCCCGGTCTCCTTCGGAGCGCTCACGGCTATATTCCTTAGATGCTTCCACCACAGGTACAGCCAGTCATGATGTTATTACTCATATCTGTGAGATGGAGGTAGGCCAGGACTGTGCACACTGATGATGCAGACCTGGCTAACTGCATCCATCCCTTCTGGGAAGGCCTAATACCTTCATTAAAATGAATACGGGAAAAAAAGACCCGCAGTGCATCCACGTGCATTCACAAAGGAGGAAGTTTGCTCCTTCCTGCAGGATTTGCTCCTCTACCAGATGTCCCCAAACAAATGCAAACAGTAAAAGGCACTTGCCTTCAGAATATGTGCATGTAGATACAGTGACTGTGTGACAGAAAACAGGTATTGTCCTTCTATTTATTACATTTATCACTTAAAACATTCTTTGTGTAGCTCTAAACATATGTAGGAGGAGGCTGGGCAGAGAAAATCAGATTAGTAATACACATTGTGCTCTCAGATCTTAACACCTGAAGTCACTAATGGGTTTAACGCAGGAATCCGGCCACCAAGCAACCCACTACTCTATCCAAGCTCTTCTCCTTCCAATTGGAAGTGGTTTGAACCAGGGTTATTAGCAGAGAAACAAAATAAATCTTAGCAAATTAAAACCTTTCTCATTGTTACATTATGACGACTATGGAATCGAAGCCTTTTGAACTCCAGCACCTCTTAAACACCCTTCTCAGGATTAGTTTTACACCTCTACCCTTGTAAGACGGTCATGCCAGGGCGAGAGGCAATGGGCACAAACTGAAAGACAGGCAAGTTCATTTCAGCCTAAGAACATTCCTCCAGTGTATTCACTGCATTTGGAACAGACCACATCAAAACAAAACCAAAATCCCCAGTAAAATCTCTCAGCTAAGGTTAGACTCTACGCTTGAGATGCTCTGAACTTGCTTAGGTGAATCAGCATACAACAGGAAAAGCAACCCTGCAGATGTTATCACCCATACAAAACGTGACTTTTTCCTAAATTAAGTCACCAAGATGAAAAGTGACAGAACGTACTTGTCAGCCTCACTTAGCCAGATGCTACCTGACAATTTCCACATGGAATTGGGGATCTGCATCTCAAAGGGGAGGCGCAAGCACAAAAAAAAACAAGGAGGAACTTGTCAAGTCAGATAACACAGGTGCAGGCCTCATAAAGGAAAATGGGTAAATATATCAAATTCACTCTAACTTCAACGATAAGCGAGTCAGTCATTCCAGCCACTGACTCTGTCACTTCGACAGCACAGCCATATCCGTATGGGAAAAGAAGATGCTTCAGTGCTTTCTGAAATACCTAAGAGTTATTAAACTGTTAGTAAAATAAATAAAACTACTGAATCTTTCCTTTAAAACCTTGTCCTTCCACTTAGGCTTTAGCATTAAACAAATGAAATGTCTTTCAAAAGCATGAAAGACAATATCAGTATTCTAATTGGAGGTTCATCCTATTGCAATATATTGCAATATTGCAATATATCCTGGGCTCTTTCTCATAGGAACTTGGAGGAACAAAACAAGGAGAGGGAATAGTAATAATTTTGCAAAAGCTTTAGAAAAAAATAAAGAGAAAAAGTAGCACAGCTTCAGCAAAAAATCAAATTTTGTATCTTCATACACATTCATGCATAGACAGTGACACAGGTATTGGAATTAGTGACTGGATTTTTTTTTTAAGACTTGGTGCCAAGCTGCCTAAGCACTATTTTTATTGTGCTCAGACAAGGCCTGTAGGAATTCTTAGCTTCTGAGACACAAATATCCCCACCGATTACACAGCATTTCATTAACATTAGGTTCCACTTGTTCGGCCTGTGCAGGAAAGCACTTAGTAGCTCTGTTTCTGAACAAATCARGACTACAGACACTCCAAACTCCAGCTGAAGAAAAGGGCTAAAAGACGATGCTGATCCTAACCATCACATAAATAACAACAGGAAAGACAGAGCAAACCCAGAAGCTGAGAAGTGTCCTTGCTCTTAGCCATCATCTTAAGAGAAATGTAGAATAGCTCGTGCTGTGCAAAAATGAAGAAAAATCAATTGCTTGCTTGTAAAGTATAGAAGCTGCTATGAGTACATCAGGATTTAAATAACGTACACGTGAAAATATGGCTGTGCTGCGGGGCCCAGGAGAGGGAGCCTCAGAGCGAACCCAAAGCAGGCTCCAAGGGAGGTCCTTGCTATGGGATCGGGCTGGAAACAGCCTCACAGAGGGACACTGATTAGAGTCAAGGCCATTTGTGTTGCTATGAATGACAAGGGCACAATCCTTAACACGTTAACTGGTAGGAATTCCCTGGGGAGCAAATAGACGTGACTACAGCACATCTTCAAAGCCCTTTGCCCTCCCCGAACTCTGAAACACAAGAGAAACCAAATGTATTATTCTTGCTGGAATAAACCACTGGTTGAAACCAGCAGCTGCTAACACACTTAATTAAAGCTAAAATCCCAGGCTCTGCAAGCGTGAACAAGCATCTAACGCACGTGCTTCCCCTGCAAGACTGTTATTCCTCTCCTGTGCACACAGTGCTACCAGGGGACACACACTAAGCAGCAAACTTTGTTGCTGACGGCAGTTCTCGTCCTCCAAAAGCTCAGCTGCAACACGTTGCTTGGTGAGAGGACAAGCTTACGTGCCTGCAGGCTTCTGCACCCATTGTCAGCATCCTTGGTGATATATGAATGGTTTTCCTCCCATCCTAGCATATGAAGCTTTCGAATTTTCTCATTAAAAGACAGTGAGACACGTAGAATAACTTTCTTTGTTTATATATRTTCCTAAAAGGCACAAACACCCTCACCTCGACGCCTGCCGACAGGTACCACCCGCCCAATGCAGCTGATGAATAGGAGAGACCTTCTCTGCAGCTCCTCCTACCATGACCTTTCTCGGAGGAGCTTCAGGTGGCTCCACACACAGGCGAGCAGCTAGAGAGCAGCTAGAGAAGCCTCCTAATCTTGCAAACCTCCCCCTGTGTTCAAAGCCTGCTGCTGTACACGTCCAGTGATATTTCCTTCACATGTGCCTGGACTCTGTGAGAAAACACGTTGTTTCCTCCCCCAGACACCCATGCACGGGCCAGCTTTGCMCCTCTTCCCGGGGCATCTGGCACTGCAGCTCTGCTGGAGTGAATCACTGCTGCGTTCTAGTGCTCCGTGGAGTGAAGCTGGCGCGCCTTCCAAAGCACTTCCTGGAAAAGCAATTCAAAATTGTCATGACCTTGATCTTCAGGGCGAGGGGGCATTTCTGCATGTTTGAAATGGAGGGAATTCACATCGAAACAGAAGACASAAGAAAAGGTATTTTTCTACATCAAAGAGCCCAAATCAAAAATTAACAAAAATACACACAACTAACAGYCATATGTTGCTTTTGTATGCTTCAGTCCCCTACGAAGCGCAGCACCCCCACTCCGAGTCCTGCTAAACCTTCTTTTCTTGGTGCCAGCTGGGCTCCGCGCTCACGTGCAAGTAGGCCCAAGACGGCAAGAATATTGACAGCAATAAGACTGTGATCCTTTTTTCCTCTTTCAAAAGGGCAATCAAATCTGCCAAGAAAACAAATTAGGTAGACTCCTGCTGCTCTTCAACACCAGGTCACATAACCAGCCTTCTTAACTAATCTCTGCCATAAGATAATACATAGCATAAAGTATCCCTTATTTTTTTAAAAAAAAATACAAGATGTTTGCACGCGTTTAGTATTAGAGGCTATGGTTACAGGCATGAAGTTCTAAGAATTCATCAGGAAATGCATCTTCCTATATTACTTTTCCCWTTCTTCCTGTAAGATGGCTCCTGACCTTCTTGCACATGGACTTCAACRCTTCCCCCCATCCTCTTCTCTCACCTTCCCCTTGGTGTCCCTGAACCTTTAGCTTGGGTCATGCCCTGGCACGCAGCTGACCTTCCCTTCGGGATCAGCTCCACGTCACAACCTGGGAACTGGGGCTCCCCAGCACTTTTGAGATCTACAGTTACCCAAAATGTTAACAGACTCCATGCTTTTCACGTTAGAGAAGGATACGAACATCCTTGTTCCTTCCTTATCTAAGGCATGTGCTTAGCTCTGGCTTTAAAACTGCTCTGTTTGTTTTTACAAATTCTACTCATTTTCTCTTTTTAATAAAAAAGCAGCATAACGCAACAGTGTACACTTCATTCTTACTTTGGAACTGCATAAGATGTGTAATACTGTATTAATATTTACTCATCATTTCCATGTCCTCAGTAATTGCTTTAAAACTCACTTCTTCACCACTGGAACTTCATACCTACTGTTTTGCTAATATTATTGTATTCAAGGTGACAAATCAAATGTTTAATAATCTCTTGCTTAAATCTGAAAGCTTCTGAGAAGGATCTGATAAAGCGAAGCTATCCTAGCTGCAATTTTAAAACCTTATTAGCTTTACTTTGTGTTTTATTTATTGTGACACCCTAATCACTGTCTACATACACCAAGCAATTAAACAGCCTTTTAATGTGCAAAGCTTACAGCGTAGGGCTGCATAAGGAACCCAGGGTATCAAAGACAGAGCGGCATCTGCGTTGGCAGTAGGTTGTCATAGACTAGATGACTTCCAGTGATTTCATCATTTCCTCTGCATTAAATACATCCAAGACTTCCTACACGAGAACCAACAGGAAAAACATCAATAAACCCCCTTTTTCCTCTCACTRTGCTGCATGAATATTCCATACCCTGCATAGTTATTCTTTAAAAAAACAGCTATTTAGCTGTGCGATCATGGATATTAATACAAAAGCTAGAAAGAGATCTGAGAATTACAGATTTAACTTTGTGTAAAGCAAAYGATGGGTTTTTCTTGTAGCCTTCCCAGTCATTTGTAAACAAGGGGCTGGCTCCTAGGCGGCTACAGAGCCCAGCCACTTCCCTGCCTCCTGCCTCCTCCCGTGCTGCTCCTTCAAGTCCCACAAAGCCCTGGCCTCATAAATCACCCATGTACTCCCAGCATGTTATATCCATCACAATTTGCTTATAAACCTGTAGATGACTCATGCTCATTTATGAAGTTACCCTACTTGCTTTTATTGACAGGGAACAAATTTTGCCGCAGTGCCTTTTACTGCAGCGTTGTTCAGCACTTGGTCTTATTAGAGACCTCTTGGTACCACCTAACAAAGCATATTATTAATAATGAACATTTGAACTTCTCTGAAGAGTTTCTGTTCCAACCGTTTTCTTCTTAAAATTGCTTTTCCTGTGCATGTGGTCTTAAAACTCTGCAGACAAACGCACACCAAATAGACCTCGGAGAATACCCAACAAGCCAACTCAGATTTCTCTATCTTCAGAAAAACATTAATTTCTCTCAGCAGAGCATTTTCTAGCTAATAACTCATTTCTTCCCTCAGTTGACATGATTTTCTGGCTTTTCCTTGCACATGCAGTCACCAGACTACATATATGCGCAGACATTTCATGGCAAAGAAATAACTCCTGTCAGCACTTGTGAAAAATTAGAGCAACGTATTACATATTTTGTCCTTGTTCCTCCTCCACTCAAATTAAAACACAAAACAAAACAAACAAAGAGAAAACGAGTATTTGGCCCATTCTCTTTTTTTTGTGATTCAATCCATTCAATTGTCCTTCATCCACAGACAGCTAAAAATTATCAAAGAGCAACGAATTTCATGATAACTGGACAGACTGAAACTATTTCTTGAAAGGAAGGTCCAATTTAGTTTTTGGATTCAAAAGCATTTCATTTCAAAAATTATGAAATCACATGAATTAATTTCTCATATTTCTTAAAGGAAACTTTTAGCATGAACTGAGAAGTATTGCTTTTCATTTCCAAACGGACCCACATATTTAGAGCAGACATAATGATACCTACAAGAACGGAATATTTAATTTGGGAGATAAACATGTAGTTTGGTTTGAGCCATAACAAAACGTTACCAGGACCTCTGTTCCCATTCTGTGAAAACCCATCTTCACTATTTTCGGTAAATCTCCAAAGATTTCTGTTTACGAGCAGTACGAAAAAGCGAGACAAAACATTATGTGTGARCCCATCTTTAGCTTATCAGAGAAAATTTATAAAATGAAATATATCTACACACACAAATATCTGTCTGCAGCAGTGAGACTTCAYGGGAAACTTCACGCCAAGAAACCAAAGTTATAAAGGAAAGGAAAAAGAAATATCAGAAACTGTTTCTCTTAAGAGAAGAGCATAATGGGAATTCTATAAATATTTATGGTGGGTGCTATTATTACATGAGTGGGATCACATACCAAAAAGGCAGATATTTCAGTCAGATGTTAACGGGGACCCGCACTTGAACACCAAGCGGGCAGACGGACCCAAGCTGAAGACACTTGTCCTTGCAGCGGGTGGGGAGATGCCTCGTGCTAAGGATGCTCCGGTGCTTTTGTACCTTCGGACACCGAGCCTCTCCTCTGGCTGGGAATGGCAGGTTTTGCCGCACGGGGAGAGCGCACAGAGCACAGATACATTTACCTGAGCTCACTGCACCACGAAGAAATGCAGTTTTTTATTTATCTCTTATTCATGTTCCTCAAGTAAATGAGAGAATTAATAAACACAGCACGACTTCTAATTTCCTGTTCTAAGCTGGAATGACCATCCATTATCCCTGAACCCAGGAGGAAAACAGGAGCCAACCAGCCTTCACTCGAGAAGACAGCCTCCCTTGTACTCCCACACAACCCGGGCAACAGTAACACACAGAAGGTGACAACACTGTCGGAAACACCACGGGCTACAACCACAAGAATCGTGGCTAACACCACGTTGCCATAGCTGAATATTTCAGTATGAGAAGTGCAGAGCAGTGCTGAGGCTCCGAGGTTGCTTTTCCTTGCTTCCTTAGGGGTACTGATCTTTGAAGCGGGGCAAACACCCTGCTGGCAGGGTGCCCTTGTAACCCAAACCTGCCTAGCAATCCCTCTGGCCAGCACTGGTCAAGGACCAGGAAGCCGCAGCTTTGGAAACGAAGCCCCTTCTCCAGACACTCCCGTGCAAGGACTTGACTGCGGCCGGCCCTGCGCTCGCTTCGGGAATGGTCACTAAGGACGGTCTGGAGACACAGACCCGGGACCAGGTTTGAGCACCTTCATCATCACCAGCTTTTCCCCAACATCTCATCACAGCTTCCCAAGAAACAATCTGCAGTTTCTACAGTCGCCTTGAACAGGCCGCTTGAAGTGAGGATTTAGACCAATCCTCCCTTATTTAAACCAAAGGGAAAACAAATTGTTTTTTCTTTTTCTATTGGCAGTTAAAAGCACTACAATAATTTCCAACTCCAGCATCCCTAAACTAGCCCTAATTACAAAGAATCTAACAGCAGTCAGACCAAATATATCCTTGGTTACAACAGAACATATTTCAAGTTAACTATCAGTTTAGTGTGTGTTTTTTTTCCCCCCCCCATGTCTGGCTATGCATTTATGTAATTTATTGCTCATTAAAGAAAAAAGAAAGGAAAAMAATGTGAAAATAAAAATAAATTAGTGCTCATTAGAGAAAAATGGAAAGCATCATAAACTCTGGTGGTTGTAACCAAAAGCACAATAAGGCAAGCCAAATTAAAGTTTAACAAACTGCAGGTCTACAAAGAGGCCTATAAACAAGGAGAGCCCACACACGCAGCTAGGGCAAGGTTGCTGCCCGCCCCCTCCACGTGACGTTAGGCACCAGGACCCTTTTCTTCCGTTTGCTCAGACATACACAGAACACATGAGTTTTTGCAGTGTTTTAGTATATTCAGATACTAAAAATAAAATCTACAAGCATCAAATGAAATTATACGGTGGGGAGGTTTAAAGGAATCAAAGAATTAATATCCCTTTGCTCCCTGGGTCACTAAGCTCTCATACTTTTTGAGCAGAACTTTGTGGATACTAGGAGTTCCTGCAGGCTCCAGAACCAACTTGTCTGGCTTATGGAAATATGTCTTTTTGGTCTCCTCATAAGCAGGCTCTGCCTCTGAACTGGAGAGCCTCGGAGTCACAGACCACTGCAGGCCTGCAGGATATTCTGCAGTACCAGCACAATATACTCACTCAGTACTTGGCGATTAATTATAACCAAGCTGATGCCACAGAAGTTAAGGACACTGGTTCCTCGGTAAATCACAAAGGCATTGAGTCCATTTATTTCCAAATTTGACATAAATCGTGATTGGACACTTCCTTGTGTTTACCTTTTCCCTAGTAAACCCTCAATTCATTTCTGAATTACCTAGGACAAAGAAGTTCTTAAAGTATTTTAGGCCTTCACTATGGAAAATCCCACGCCTACAGGCGTTAGCAATGGGAGGAAAAAAAGTTTGCGGGTTGCACACCTTATTTGTATTAATTTTTCTTGAATGGTTCTTTGAGCTTCTCTTTTGTAAATTTTTAGGCACATTTTTCAAGAAGAGACATTTCAATAGACCTGGAGGAGGGAACAAGACTGGTAACTGTAACTGACTCCAACTTAATTAAAAGACCTTTTCACACAGGAAAAACGATCATGAGAAAAAGCTGTATCAGAAGAACTAACAGAGATTAAGAGCCGTAGACGTTAAAAAAAAAAAAAAAAAAAAAAAAAAAAAAGGCTATATCTATTCCTCTTCTCTGTAGCTTTGCGAAAAGAGCTGTAACAGTTTGTAAGAATGATAAAAACCTGGCCAAGAGCCCAGGCTTTACTGCCACAGGTCACTACAGTTACCTAGGGCTACATAAAACCACAGCAGGAATTAAGAGATTAGGAAACTTCAGAGAACCACCAGTTACGACCCCAAACACTGAACAGACACTGAGACAGGTGAGAAGTATTTGTAGCTCTTCCCGAGATGCAAATCACATCAGGTCAGCAGGTGCCTCGCAGAATAAGCCCTCAAAAGGAATGCGTTTCCAGCATTTTTTCCTCCTATGTCTGATTTWAAAAAAGCTAGAAACATTAAAAGGCTGATTGACAACACAACAGTGCATCACTTTCAATCCAATTTTTCTTTATGCCTTTCAGGATTTAATTTAGTTTATATATATTTATTGATTGCAAAAACATCATGCTTATCTCAAGATGATGATAAAATCATTCTCTGTCGCTACCAGAAAAGAGGATTCCTGACAGGCCTGCATTATGGACCAACACCACATGAAAGCAGCGTGGAATTAACTACATGGTGGATCCCATTTCAATCCACTGTCCAGCATCAGACCAACTGCAGTCCCTCCGGATGTAACTGGAGGCTGGACTTCCACGCCAGAGCACGCACCAGCAGTAGCAGCAGCTACGAAACTCAGAGCTTTGCCAAAAGCTAACTTACTACAGTTAGGGTAACCTCAGCGCTGGGGATGGGAAACAGGCAAAAAATGCTGGTTCTTAAACACAGACTTACTCGTTTACTCATGACAGCTCAAGGAGCTTGAGGAAGGCCCTGAACGTAAGTGCCCCCAGAATAGGACAATGCTCCAYGGACGTTCATCAGAACAGACTCGAGTCCTTCTCAGAGCATCTGTTTGCTGAAGTCTCCTATTCCAAATCAGTGCAGCTCTGAGAACCGGACAGCCAAACGGAAGGGCATTAGTCTCAGTCTGGCAGTGGCCCTGGTCATAGAAAAGAACAGGAGCGCTAAAACTGCATGTTTCCAGCTGGGGCAAGGGGACAAACACTGGCAGCTGGAGAAGAGCATGGAGCGACCTTCTGCAGGTTGGAGGTTGGGCCTGCTGAGCTGGCTCATAGGGACCAGAGCTCTTCTAGATCAGATCTAGGCAATGATACAATGTAAGGGTTTAAAGTGAAACATGAAGAAGAACTAGAATATCAACACAGACGCAGACCCACACCTAATGCACAGTACAAGGCAGCAGCTCCATATACCACTACACCCATTTCAGAGAGGCATCGCTTTCTACATTTCTGTTGTTTTAAATTAATTCCACATTGTTCTTCCACAATGCTGAATAGTTCAGTATCGAGCGTGTACAAAAATTCCACCTCTAGTGCTCTGTGCATCACTGAACCGCTTTGATTTTTCTCTCACTGTTGTGTTGCCTTCTGCCTGAGGAGCAGAAAAACACACTGTGAGGAGCAATCAAGCTTCTCTATCTAATCAAGACTTTCTGACACAAGGCAAACAGATCTTAACACTCTTTCAAACAAAAATGCTTCCAGAGAACGCTTAATCTGCTTTCTCAGTTGCTCCAGTGACTGCGGATGGAGGTTTCTCTTTGTTCAGACACCACTGCCAGGCACGTGAGCAAACAGCGAGCTCCCGTGCTGCACCTCTTGAGAGAGCTGCTCTGGGTTTTCACACCAGCAGCACGGCCTCCTGCGGAGATGGAAGTCCCGATACTCCAGCCCATCTTTATGCCATGAGAGTGACACAAGTGTCTGAAGATTAGTTAGGAATTTATGGCAGGAGATTCTGAAAGTTTACCACTCAGGGTTAGCAGACACCTGTAATTTATAATGTGGTCAGTGCTATCAAATGTCATTGACCCCTAGGAGCAAGAAACTGGGATACAGAGTCCCTCCAGAGGAACCTGGGATGTGTCAAAYATGAGAGGATATTGCTAGACTCTGTCGCTGGGTAGGGTCCCTTCTGAATAAAAGGGAGCACCGAGCACCGATTCCTATATTCACAATCTCCACTTTGTTCAAGTTAAGATCTCCCAAAATCCCTCCGCTCACGCACCTAACCAAGACAACACTGCCGAGGGCTTAGAAAGCTGTCCATCTTCTCGGGGGCATCAGTGCAGRGCACGGCGAGAGCAAAGTTCGGCTAAGGCACAAATTGACACCGCTTAATTCACCGGGGAGAGCAGAGGTGGCAGGACACACGGAGGGCAGCGCAGCGCTCCCAGTGCTCCTGACTTTAGGAATGCTCAATCCATTTTTCTCACCTTTTACTTTTATCGATCCCACTGAGTTTTATAGAAGATAAACAGAATTAAATACATCTATACTCAAGTTTGATGTTGCCAATGATTTAAAGTTATATTCCTACGAGATGAACGTAAGGTCTAGAACACACAATCTGTCTGAGTTGCTGTGATGCTCTGAAAGGTATTAACCTATCAGATTCATAAAACATTTAAAAGAGCAATGAAACGAAACTGTGTCTAAAGCTGGAAAAAATCATACTATTCCATATTTCAGAAAATATATACTCCAGTCAGCATTTCCACTAATCTCCTATTATTCACACACAATCGGTAATTTATCTGCATCAAGTGTGACCAAGTAATTTCATTTACAACACCACAAAATAACACCGGGACATCAACTCCACCAACATATCAAATCAGCTCTCTTTAGAAGCAGCAGAAGGAAAATTCAGGAGTTTAGATCAGCATCCTCACACATAGAGGGAGAGAGAGAACACAACATAAACGGCGATGGTCAGAACGATAAGGTTGTGACACGATGCTCAAATAGCAAGAAATCCTGAGCATGGTTCACGCACCCGCTGATCCTCAGTGAATCAGCCCAACTTAAAGGGAATTATTGGAATTTACATTRGCTGAAAAGGTTGGCCCTTGAACCTCAATTCAGCATGCAAAATAAAGACAGCAGAGCTCTAACTTGAGAGATGGCAGCTTTGAGGATCAACTTCCTATCTTCTCAAGAGGGTCAAAATCTTAATAATATTGGAATTACTGTTCTTCGTGTACTTCACTTGAATTCTTCTCAGTATACAGAGAGGGCATATTTCTCATTCAAATTCTGAGGGCTGATCTATGTCAGAGAAACACTTTTCACCATGAACTCCACGCCMTCAGATCTGCTATTGTAACCTCAATCCTGCTTTCTTGCCTCGGCCGGAGAGCACTGATTCCCCCTAAGCCACTTGCATTCGATCTCATTTTGGTGTCTGCCACTGACTCCTCRTGTCTGAAATTTCAAGAGATTCCCCCACATCAAGCACTTCCTTTTAAAGGCCTCTAAAGGGCTTTCCTGGAACACTATRGTTTTTCTTCTCATGCTTGCACTTGTTATACACAAAAGTCTCATCTGCAGCCTGTGAATCAAAAGAAGGTGTCATCAATAACTGCAGATTTTTTTCTTTCTTGAATTTTGTTGGATGGTTTAAATTTTACAAGACTGCTTGAAGCTTTCCCCCTTTGCTCAAAAGTCTCTGCRTTTTTTAGGATCCCTGGTCTCTGAAGCAGCACAAGCTAGTTGTGTTTCAATCACCTGTATYTTATCTTTTTC
This sequence comes from Nothoprocta perdicaria, assembly GCF_003342845.1. Classification (NCBI taxonomy): domain Eukaryota; kingdom Metazoa; phylum Chordata; class Aves; order Tinamiformes; family Tinamidae; genus Nothoprocta; species Nothoprocta perdicaria. Next base: position 233,805 of record NW_020455578.1, read on the forward strand.
CTAATTGTAGTCAGGATTACTTTTATCATATATTCTGATTTTACCACCTCTTGCATATTCCCCAGGTCCTCGAGTCTTCCTCCACTACCCTAGTACTATTAACTACAGAGGTTCAAATCTCATACGTTAGCAACAAAAAAAAAAAAAGAAAAAAAAGAGTGAAAAAACTCAGGTACTTACTTACAAACAGATTTGGATTCTTTTTATCTTCCTTCTTCCGTTGGAGCTTTTTAGGATCACTTTTAGTTTTTTCATGAAAGATAAGAGTTCGCAGGTAATTATGCAAAAGCAGTAGCAACTCAGGAAAATAAAACTGTAAAAGTCTTTGAATACTTTACTAAAGACTAAAATTGTGTTCACAGCATTTTTTACCTTAAAAAGAATATACAAAATGCACGCAAGGTCTATGGGCATCTAGTGCATTTTTATTTATGGTACTTCTCAGTGACTGCTCATTTTTTCCTGGAAGAGACTGTGCACCAGGGAAGGAGAATAATTTTCAACTCTTACAGAGCAGAAACTCTAGTAAAGCACAGTAAAGCACAACAGAACATAACTGTGTGCATGCCTGCCTTAGATTACGAGACTACACTGAGAAAAGTTTAAGCTATTCCTAAAGCTCTTTCCAAAGCAAACAGTACTTGGAARTTGCTTTCAAGTACCTTTGGACAACCATTATTCAATGCAGAGCAAATTGCAACAGCCTTCTTTATAACAGTGAAGTATAACTACAGAAACAAAAGACCAAATGATGAAATACCTTTCAACTGATGAGGTGATAAAGCTCACTGACTTCTCCTGAAGATCATAACTCATTCTCACTCACCCGCACGAGCAACATTTTAGCCAGCGTTATGAGACCCTACTTAGAAAAAAAAGGCTCAGAATCCAAGGCACCAAGAAAAGCAATTACCTCCGGCTCAGTGGGACGGAGCCTTTCCTCACCCAGCTTGTGCGGTGATGATGTTAACCATCACTGTCATACATCAGTGGCACTGAATTATTCCAGTTCCTGAAGTGATTACTGTATAATATTTTTCAGAAGGCCTGAAATGCTCTTGACCTTCTAGTCACCAAAGCTTCCTCCCAGTCAGCCTCCCAGATTAGTGTTTCTTGTAGTTCATGATGCCCGAAATTGCTTTCAGAATAATAAACTGCCTCTTATGAACAAGATTATACAGACCTTAAAGGTCACCCCATAACTGAGCATGCATTACCAAAATACAAAGATTTTGAACAAAGTTATGGATACAGTTTTTTATATATATATATATAAAATACTGCTCATCCTGTGCTGACATCACTTAGCGCAAATTATTTTGGCTACTGAAGCAACAGCAGAAGTGATACTTAAAGGTCTGCAAGGCTTTCAGGTATCATCATCCATCTTCTATTGTCCACTGCTTCCTGAAGATTTTCTTTGTGCCTGGAATTTCCCTAGCTTGCTTCCAGTCATTGCATCACTGTTAAAAATCTGAAAATCTTGCTACTTCACAACACAAGGCTAAGTTATCAGAAACTTTCTTGGGCGTTCAGGAAATCTACAGCAAAGCAGCTTATAGTTGGAAGGTTAGCTTTAAACTGACATCCTGAAGCTATCAGACTACCTCTCCAGCAAGGGGATCAGAGCAGGATCTCCGTTCGTGCCACTGATGGGCGCTCTGGAAATGCCAGGTTGCCATTCTGTTTTCCTGAACACTTACTTAATAGTTTCTCTGATTTGGACAATGCTGTGTTTGACACACAGCAGCCACCTCTAGACCCACCCCTCACTCACCTGACATGGAAACACTGAGCTGTCCRTGAATCCTACGTATTAGGACAGAGTTTTATTCATCAGGGAAGGGACATGTTTTTTACCATTCCGAACGGAGCGAGAAAAGTAATATTATTCTTTCTCTTGTTGGATTTTTACCTATYATGCCATTCCTGTTTTAAAGAAATGTTCCTATTAATAACACTGCACATCAAAGGAATGCAAGAATTAAAGTTGCATTTTTATTCAGAACATTTTCTCTGRCAGTGAGTTACAGTTTATATGCTCTGCAAGAGATAAAAAAAATTAGCACGTTAGAAGCCATCTGAGAAAATGAGACAGTAAGATAATAAAGATTAAATGTGGAGAAGCAGTAGAACCCAAGTGGTAAAGAAAAATTATAGGCTCAGAATAACTACAATATAACAGGTTATGAGTGCAGAAAAAATAAAGCAAGAGTAAGTAGCCAACTAATAAAAGAAACTATCCAAGTTATTTACATGGGATGGCTGCCTATTCCCAASTCCTTTAGGCCAAGAATATTAGAATTCAGAAATCAAGAGTCAGATAACCAAACTAAGAGCCCTAACAGACAGTCCCAGTGACAAACACCATAAGATAAAAAGAAATGCAAAGAAAAAGAAATGGAAGGAGAATACATGCCTGAGTAGAAACTAGACCTAACAGATTAGCATTGTATTTTTACATTACTAAAATAACCTCTTATTTTCTTAGGCAGAATATTTTTCAAATGTCAACAGATTTAGATGTTTTCATGTTGTTTTACCACACTTAACACAGAAAGAAATAAAACTTGAATACAGACTAAAGGCAAAATTAAAAATGGGTAGAGACACATTGATCCTACAAAAACAAGCAGAAAAGTACTCCTCGTGCTTTCTATAAAATAAGCATTTTACAAAGCTCTTGTGTTTGTAAAATGTGAAAAGTACTATTTTTCCACCCTGTGTACACTAACATCCAAAATCCATCTGTGGAGGGGGTGCACTCTGAACGCCGACAACAGCTGAAGAAGTCATTCACTGAGGCGTTTGAGAACTGAACTATCCAGTGGATTAAATTGCCCACAGATACTCTAGTTTTGTCTGCTTTGTTCCACTCAGTGTGATTTGTAATAGCTGGGTTTGAGTCACCCCTACAACATCTGCAGTATGGACATACATGAGAAAATCAACGCCGCTTTGCACCAAGTGCTAAACCTACCGTCTCTCCCCCCCTTCCCAAATCCCAAGCCATTCTGCTTCTAAAATCTTTTTAGGTATGAAAGCTGTTTAACAATCTCTTATGCTTCTGTGTCAGGCTGATATAATAGATCACAGTTTATTATTTTAGTAGACTTGCTTTACTGAACACAAAACTTACTCAATTACATTCCACCTCAAAAAGGTTATTCAGTTTTCCCTTCAAAAATTGGCTCAGGTGTAGGACCATTTAGTCTAGGTAATGTTCTGCTGTAGAAGTGATGTYAGAAAGCTTACGTGGATTATGTGCACACATATATTTTTTTCTATATATAATACACATATTTGTGTGTGTGTGTAATTCACATTGACAGAACTGTAAACAGTTGATGGCATAATTACACATACAGAAGAGGTGAGTGCCAGGTACCCTCTTTTTAAGCTAGCTTTGTTGTTTGACARCTTTATATCTGAACTGCATCACTGCATAGCTTTGGCACTAGGTATGACAYGAGAGCAGCTATGAACGGTCATTAAAAACCCTGAGCAGCAGAAGAAATATTGAAATATCAGGTAGTTACATTTGAAGAGTAGTAGCAAATTCAAATGAAAAGATATTTACCCCTGCAAAACAAGAAACCAAAAACAAAACAAAACACTATTTATAATTTATGCTTCTCAGACTATGGCCATGTGSTCCTAGGAGGAAAGTGTTTTGCAGCAGGGACAAGGCAGTTGTCCCAATCACTTGCGAGTGCCCCCATCACAGCCTCTCTCTGCAGAGCACTGTGCCCGTGCTGCTGGGCACATGGAAAAGAGAGCGAGCTACTTCACACAGAGATGGGGTCGAGAAGCCTGGAAGAAGAGTTATCTCTGGGCCCGTGTTAAGGGCAGATCGCTGCAGTGTGCCATACACGCAAGGGTGTAAACCCATCTGTGAGCCCATCTTCGCTCCACCTGCCACGCCGTGGCAGGAGCAGTAACTTAAAGAAACCTCAAACAAAATTAAGAGATGATTGGCATGTAAGCCTGACACGACCYCAAAAATCTGCTTTCAGGAAAATASTAGGYATTTTCAGTTCTGAACCCCAAAGTCATCATTACCACTAGTAACTGCTGCAGATACACATTGCTTCCCCACTCGGATTTGCTGTCACACTCAGATTTGGTCACCAAGACCAGGCTAGTAACTCTGAGACTTTGGGAAACCGGCATCAGTCCCTTGCATCCTGAAACGCTGCTGGAAGAAATGCAAAACACTCCCTGCAAAGGAACATTTTGCTCTGGAAAACTAAGCAACCTGTGGAATCAAAAACCATTCTATGAACACAAATAGAAGAGGATTATGACAGAACTGTGGCAAAAACACTGTTCTGAGCAAGGCAATGAAAGCAGAGAAGAGGCTGGCAACGGCCGGGTGATCCTTCTGTGCTGTCGGCACTGGAGCAGCATCCAAGGCAGAGCTGCAGTATGCTCAGCAGCAACATGAAAATGCATTGGGTTTCATTAACCAAGTTCACTGCGCATGGATAATGCCGGTATTAATGAGTACAAATAATTATATTAATTTTATCAAAGACAAAAGGGTTTTGATTTATTTGACCTTAGTGATTTTAGGCATACAGGGCAGCGGAAGTTTGGAGAGGAAAAACAACACAAGTGATGCTTTTAGCTTATACCCTGTACATAACAAATGGGACTGAGTCCCTGGAGGAAAGAGCAAATGCACACTGACGGATTCACCTGTACGTTTGTTTTAYCTGATAACCAAAACCTTTAAATTAGAAAGCCTACCCTGGAGATTAGTGCTACTTTAATCAATAAGTCAATTGGACGCCCACCCCTGGTGCTTGCACAAGCCAGACACTAGATGATAAGCAAACGTCTCCAACGCCGCCCTGCCTGCACTCCATGGCGGCCCAGGAGCCCGCTCCAGCGAGCACAGAACAAGTAAAGACGAGCTGTCAGCTCGCGCGCACATCCCAAGGCTGCTTCCCGGGAAGCACTCRTGAGCTCTCAAGGACTTCCGCCAACCTCCCCATCGCTCCCTGCCAGGAGCCTCCTCATCTATTTCTGACACGCTCTTCACTCTGCAGCCCGACAACGTCCTGGTTCGTCCTGGCAATCAACACTCGAGAGCGAAGCTGCACTGTTATTAACACGGCAGTTGTTCTCCTCGGCTCGCGTTGGAGTTCCTRCCGCTCTGCCAGCTTGCCACTGAACATTTCTTATTGCCATTCAGCAAGAATATATGGTACACATCGGGCCAGTTGGCACTGATCTCTGCCCTGACATTAAAGTGCTCTCGCTTGGACCTACTAGTACCTTCTAGCTTAAAATAATTATACGCTACTCATTAAGCTATGTGCAGGGGTGCTGAACATTTCACGTTCTACTGAGTAAATTCAAATGATAACGTGGAACTAACAAAAAAAAAATCCAAGTGCCTTTACCTAGCAAAACAACGCCAAAACCAGTAAGAGTGGATGAAACAGCACCTCTCCCTCCTTTTTCTCACCGCCCCCCCCAATCCAGGACAAGCATTTGGGGACCACAGATTCAGCACAAAGGTATTTAGTGTTGAGAGGGGCTTCACCAGACCTAGCTACTAGGTCTGCTTCCTGGTTTAAGGCTAACATTTCTTTTTCAAACTAAGGGCTATGACTGCAAAGTTAGAATGCTGCAAGCATTCCGCAATACACAAACAGCCTCCCAAACAKCCGACGTTTCCAAAAGGAATCAAGAGGAACTATGTTCTAACCATTACTCTTAGTTTACTAACACAAAAGCCGAAATCAACTTTCAACATCATTATTTTATCAACATCAAACCRAACGGCAGATGGGGAATACACATTTACTTATGTGCATGTTAAACATCCTTAACAGCAGCCTCTTTGGAATTTGCTAATTATGATGCGGCAGTTTCAGCAGAGGTTTTATGGTGCAGCCTGCAGTCAAGGACCTTTAGTTCTCCTACGACTCTATAAACGACACACTGGACTAATACGGAATGCAAACACGAGCAATAAAGTGAAAAAACACCATTCTGCTTATAAGATGTAGCCAGCTTTTAATGTGGTCTTACTACATTACTTAATAGAGTGTTCACTGCCATTACAAATCTGCATTAAAGGAGCTTTGCTCATGACCAGCTCCTGCTCCTGACGCTCTCCACGCACCGGCACGGAACAAGGCACTAATGGCATTAGTCACTGCTAGCGACTTCTGCGGGATTAGATGCGAGTCATTTACACCGGGGCTGAGGTGGAACCAGGCTGCTGGCTAAACCAATCCAGCAGGAAAAGCACATCCGAGCATAAATTCTGCAGTCAGTCCTACTGCTTGCTCCTAAAGGTGTCGCGTTTCCCGTAACACCTCACCTTTACTCCTGGTTTTGCTCTGTGACGGGCAACATCTGCATCTTTCCCAGTACTGTTTTCCTTACGCTCCCTTCTTTTTCCCATAGTTGCATCATGTTCTCTGAAGGTAACAGCCACAGGCCAAGGAGCTGAGAACCTGCTGCTCTGAGCCCAAAATAAGATCAAGCCTGTAGCTCATAAGCTTGGAACACAGAACAAAGGTCCTTCCAAATTACACTGAGCAATGAAACACTGCAGCTGGTGGGATGCAGTAACATGAATTAATTCCGCAAGCAAATAAGCATCTTGACAAGAGTAATCGTCACATAATTACATAAGCAAATCAGAAATATGTTTGTAAGTATTTTATTTGTAAGTTGATACGAGTCGTACTTTAGAAACAAATAATTCATTTACAAGCTATTTTTTGTCCAGTATGATCTGCCAAGCTGAGTCTGAAGCTTGAAAAAGCAAAATTCTGCAGGAAGCAGCTAGGCCTCTAATTTCCTGCATGACTGGAACCACAAAATTAAGACAAAGTGTCATTTTACTAAAGCTCAGAAAACACGCCTTTAAAACTAGGGTGGCTGTTAAATCTTCAGCTTCTAAACACATCTTTTGGAAACAAATACTTGCTTAAACCATCTCAGTGACGAAGCTTAATGGGCTGAAGGCAATCTATGTTAATGGTGTCTATTCTGGAATGTGCTTTTTCTTCCCAGCGCCTCTAGCTCAGGAACGGCTAAAATCTGTTTTTCTTCAACTTCTTTTTATCATTAGCTACAGAGATGAAAAATTATCAGCCTCACTTGGACAACATCTTATTTAAACGTAAGATATTGTTGTTGTCCTAAATGAAACAATCTCCATAAGCTTAAAGGCACAAAGCCATTCTTCCTCTCATGCCTTTCACCCATCACAAACTCATTAGCGAAAAACGAGCTGCTATTTTGTGGCTACCACATTATCATTTGTGTGGAAAATCTGTGTTAGTGTATTCTAGTGACCAAAACAAAGAAATATCAGGCTGGAAGCTTCTGTTTTAAAGAAGTAATGATATAAGATAATATACAGCGGAAGAGGTACCCCCATGGGCCTCATAAGGTGCTGAAAAACAAAAACCCACACAAACAAAACACAGAACTTCTACTGCTTTCCATTTTTCTCAATACAGCATATTTCAATAAAGATACATCTTTTAGAATGGTCAATTATCTTGAATTTTCCTTTTAAAGTATGTAAATAAAACCTTCCTAGCTTTGAGAGCTCTGGAGCAGGCAAAAGCGTATTTCTGCACATAAAATTAGTTTAGCTACATGGCAACAAGTCTAGGAAAAGGTTTTGACATTTGACACAAATTAAGCACTTCATGAGAATGACTCTATTTACTCCGGGAAGATTTAAAAATGACCTTTGCAAATCTACAAAACTTTGACATCTATGTTCGTTCCTTCCTGGTGTTGATGACCCATTTTGGGTATTCATCTAGAAATTATACATGTACCTGTACCTATACCTGTATATATGTGATATTTTTAATTCAATGCTATTTAATGGTGTGTGGGTATATATATAAAACAAACGTAGAAGATTCTCTCAATTCATGTCTGCAACTGTCACTGATTACAGTAAATCTGAACTCTATTACTTTCTAGCACTTTGTCATTCTTACCAATGGTGCTTGACTTTTTTTAAAAATCATACTGTATGTTTGTAACAAATGAACAGTTCTCTCGAAATCAAGAGAGCTGAAAATCTGCAATGCAGAAATACCTCAAAGGAAAGGATTCTTCATCCCCCATAGTTATGCTCCATGACAAAAAATGGCTACTCTTTCCTTGGCCACTTCTCTGAGAAGAGGAAAACGGAAACATTTATTTAAAGCACTCAGTCAGGGCTGTTCTTCTTTTTAACTTACTTTTAAGTTTTTGAGAGTTGGTGTCCTGTTGTCGTTTTCACGAGGACTATATTCCTGAACAGCAACAACAGCAAAAGATGATCACTACTTAGTTCAACCTACACCGTTTTTCCCCCCAACAGCTCTCTAAGGGTTTTATTTTTAGTGTTAGTCCAGCTGGTAAAGGCTCCCCGATGCCTTTTTTTCCTAGACCTCTGCTTCCTCCAGCTGTATTTCTTAACATACAATTGGTCTCAATTTGTGGCTCACCSCTGGAAACACGCACCAGCCCAGCTGCAGGTCAGCTCCACAGTGGCCTTTGTTGGCAAAGTATTTTACCATTAAAGAGAGAAAGTATTTGATCATTCCTGACAACAATTTTTAAATGCAATGTACAGCAGTTCCAAGACAGATTCACTTGATCTCCCCTCCTAAACACTCAGGAGAACTCGTTTATCGAACTTCTGGTGATGAATTTTGTTTTAACAGTTATTATCTATCTACTCCTCTTGCCCACAAAGAGTTTAATTTCATCTTGTTACTCCCTGACTTAAAACATTTTGCTACTTTTTGTTCATACTGCTGCCAACACTCATCTGCTTTCTCTCTAGGGACTTCACRTCATTGTTGCTTCAATTTAAACAATGGCTGCAGTATCTGTCAAAATGTTACCCTAATTATTCTGTTCATGTTGTACCCCCAAACATCTTAAACCACTACTCGTGCAATCACAGTACCAGTCTTGTTTGAGAAACACCACATAAAAGGAGATTGATTTTCATCTCGAAAATGTCAAACTTCTGCCTATAATGCTCAGCTACATTTTTCCGAAACAGCAAAGTTCAGAAAGAGCCACGGTCCTGACACATCCCCGACGTACCATGATAGATGTGACAGCTCTGCTGCTTTACTGCCAGAGATGTCCTCCAACAGAATGAGGCAATCAATGAAAAATAATAAATCTAACCTGGGGAGTAGACTTTTTTCTTGCACACGTATATGAGAAGAAACAATATATTCTTTATATTTCTGCAGACTCTTATTTTTAAAATACTATACTAGCTTTAATATTAATAAAAACTGCTTAAAATTTTYCACCCAAAGTCATAATGTATTTCTGGATTACTTAGCCAGGGGAGGAAAAAACAGATATAATTTAACACATTTTCCTTTGAAAAGAAGTTTTTCTTACCCTTTTGTCTAGTTCTGTCAACCAGCAGACTGACAGCTGCTCCAAATGTATCCTCTGAATTATGTCCCCATCTTCCTAGAAGACATTGTTATTGATATGTCAGCTTCACCTCAAGTGCACAGTGTGAAGACTTTTTTTTTTTTTTTTTTTTTTTGAAAATTCCCCCATTTGAGATGAATTATAGCAAGCCTGGCAAAGTAAATTTACAGCTCATACACCGAAGCATTTTAGATGAAGAATTAGCTAGATTTGTAACTAATGTCTTTGTATCTTGCCACCTACACTTCAGCCTGTTACAGATGGGATGATACTCTAACATTATTTTCTTCCATCAGTTGACCACGTGTCTAACAAAGGCAGCTCAGCTAAGTCAGCCCAAACCCAGCGATTTACACTACGCTTTGCATGGTGACATGAGGTACGTTCACCATTGCAGTAAACATACTCCATAAATCTGAAGAGCGTGGTGCAAATAGATGGATGGCTACTCGTGACTGCGTACAATTTCCAAAATGCATTAATATGTCCCTGTCGTAATTCCATTTCTTCCATTATTTCACACATCCACAAGCACACATCCATACGGGCACAGAGACAGTATTTAATATGAGAATAGGCAAGCAGGTCTGACTTAGGCAACGGCACAGACCAAGCAGGTCTGACTCRAACCCAGTTTTGAAGCAGAACACACCAGTATGCAACATGAGAACTTCTACACCAAGAGCAGGTCTGTTCAGTCTCCTACTCACCCTACACATTCCTCCGTACTTATTTGCTCTTGCAGTATTGTTCCTAGCAGAGAAACAGTAGACTTGGCCTCTCGTTTTATCTCTCACGTTTTCTATATTCCAAATATAAAAGGGGAAAAAAAAACAGCAAAAACCCCTATTAAATCGAGATTTTTTGACATAAACCTTGATTAGAAAACGTTAATGTAACCGAGTGATTCTGTGCACAGCTTCAGCTTACCTGTTTTTTTATATCAAGTGCTGGGTGATATATGGATGGTGCTTGACACAGCATACTAACAAATTCACGTTAGATCAATGACTAACAATTTTCAAGGGGGATTGTCAATACGTTCCCTACTCCTCAAACTTTTTTTTTGAATTTACTTTTAACACTATCGTATTCTACATGTATATAATAAAATCGCTTACTATTGCTGAATTTTTGTATTTTCTCAACTTAATTTTTGGATTTCTCAACTGCTAACCCAAACCAATTCACCAAATCATCTCCAATTTTTATGCCATCCTATTAATTTCCAATGCAAATCTAAGGTTAAAACAGGCATTAAACAAGCAGGCAGCCTCAGATTAGCCAAGCTCTTTGCTACACCACACAACTTTTCTTCTTGCTTTGCACTGGCAGCAGTGATAATAAAAACAGGCTTTCCAAACCTTAGCACCAGCAGAAGTGTCAGCTTCTTGGCTTTTTAGCTTAGTTACTTTCTCTTAGCAAAATCTTGCTAAGAGAAACTCTCAGAAAATCTTGCTTCAACCTGAATTTCTGCTATTTTGTCTTGCTTTTGAAACCAGCAGAGCCGAAATTCCACCGCAYCCTGGTAGTAGGGATTCGCTATATTGCCAGTCAGCCTTAACCAAGTGGTGACTGGGATCACCCACATTCCAGGACTCCTGGAAAACTTCCAGGTTGCTCATGTAGGTGAGCRTGCTCCTGAACACATGCTCCAAAGTAAGAAGTTGGACCTGCCCCCACATTTCATCCCATCTTTCCAATAAACAGGAGCTAAGTTGGGGATGAAACAAGAGTACCTATGGCTGGGAATACTTGTAGGWTTGGAAGAGATTGTCCTTAACCATGAAGGAAGCGTCAGGATTTTAATGAAATTTAACTGATACAGGAAAGTACCTGCAGGTCTGTAGGTAATAGCCGTCAACACTAGGACAATAGCAAGTGTAAAATTAAGACTCATGAGATTTATTCCACTCCGAAGCATAATGACAACAACAAAAAGGACAAACTGAACCATTTCAAAAATCTTTATTTTTTTTTAAATCTGCAAATTAGTGACAGTGATTTTGGATAATGGTCCTACAAGTGTGGGACATTTCAACAAATGTTTCGCCCATTCCCTTTTACCCTCCTTGATGTCAAGATTGCAAGAGTATAGAGAGATACAGAAATAATCTATGAAGGTTATATTGTCCCATTTTTTGAATGCCTTCAAATTTCTCATTGAAAAATATATTTTATAAAAGGAATTTATATAAGACAAATCACTTGATAAAGAAATCATGCACTCATATAAAATAGATTGCATTCCTAAGATGATACTTAAGAAATTCTTGCTTGGCTTTCTGCTTGAGAAAATGCTCTAAGCATCCACTCTAGCAGCACAGACAAGTCTCTAGGYAGGACCTTTCCGAGAAGAACACCTAGAGCTGCAAGGCGCAGGTTAGGCCGCCCAGTTTCGCTTGCCTCTCCCTCCAGCCCGTCCTATTGCTACACGCTTACCACGCTCCTCACGGAGGTCCGAGTGCCAGGGGCGGATGCAGCGGGAGCGGCGCGGATGCAGCAGGAGCGGCGGCGCGTCCCAGGGCGGGAGCCGTCCTGGGCAGCAGTTCCAAACACGTCCTCTGCACCGCACACCGGAGACGGAAGGAGAACGACTGGGCAAAGCATCTGCCAGCCCATGCACACGGGGGACAGAGGTGCACTGTGATGTGACAGGACAGGACACGGTGCCAAATGTGCTTACGCCCGCATATGTTCAAATCGTTCACTTAAAGAACCACCCCGGTCTCTTTCATTATGCAAACGGTCCGTGTTTTCCCTCTGAATAACCCAAGGCTCTCCTAGGGACTGTTCTGCTCAACATTTTAAGCTCACATCCTGCCYGGTCTGTCCCCTGCTCGCCAACCTCCGGAGCGTTCCCCCTGCATCAAGCATGGGCAGATATCTGCATACACCACGCTTCCTTCTGAATTAAAGCAGCTTTAAAATGCACCTCACATTGTATAGAAAGATAACAGCAGATCTGCTCCCATGGTACGTGGCATTATGTATTGCTTTGCAGTTTAATTATTTGTGATTTATGAGATTACAGCGGAATTAAAATAAGTCTGCTAGCCCCCCCAGGCACAAGCAGGTTGGTAATCTGCAAACTGGGGCACAAAATGCATTTATTATGTAGACTTTTGTTGAAAAAAAAATAGACTGTGGATTAAAAGAAACGCAACTGTACTGAAATGTTCCGTAATACAAAGTGAATCATTTTGAATTGTGAGCCCAAAAGTCCATTCCAAAAGTTAAGGGCACATCTTGATTAGTCAAATTCCCTTAAAAATATTCCATTAATTAATACAACTTAGATTTTGAAGTTGTTTGTTGTCCCAAATTTTCTTAGCAGATGGAAAAGAAAAAGAGAAGTCTTGGGAGATGAAAAGGAGCAGGGCAGTTAAGGCAGGGCCCTTCAGAAGCGAAGCACAGAAGCAGGATGCCCAAGGAAAAGGAACCCGGAGCAGTCTCCCTCCCAGYAACAGTGGGATACTGACAACCAACAGCAGTCACACGTGGTGCTGCRGGAAGGACCCGGCGCTGCAGCTCAGCGCATGCACAAGCCGCCCGAACCAGGGGTCACATCCCAGCCCATCTGCTGCCGCCCCCGGGACCCTCACCAGCACCAAGGGAGTTTGGGGTGCCACGCAGAACGGGTCTGACAAGGGGACAGCAGCAATCCCATACACCCACTTCTGTTTTCTGCACCTCTCACCATGTAACACTAAGGTATCACGGCTTACCACGCACCCGGCCCCGGGGTTCGGGCCTCCTCAGTCTTCAGTTCATGCTGGGTGAAGAGGAAAACCCCTCTCTGCGTGACTGAGTGTCACAGATCACTTGCATGGCTTCTCTTCCGCAATGCAGCTCAAGAAAACTCCCGGTCTCTTAGGTTATTTCCATTTTTAATCCCTACTGCACAACAGACACAAGAGCTAGTATCTCCTGGCCAGCTACCTGCTCATCTACTGACCTTAATTTTCACACTTGCTAAGTACAGCACCGTGCTACGTTGCAGCGATTTAATCACGAAACCAAAGCAATGGAAAATACACTTATGCTTCGGGATCTGATTTCACGCGCTAATAGAGACACCAACCCCTCTTGCACGTTACAGACGCGCAATCGTTCTTCAGTTTGGGGTTTGTTTGTCCTTTTTTGCTAAGAACACATCAGCAAGTGGAATGACCAAAATGTTTCTGGTAGCATGGGAAAGCTTCAGGGCCACAGAGTGCAAAACCACCACCATGGTGAAGTGACTCTAAAAGGATGGCTTAGTGTTTGGCCAGAGTTATGTTTCCTTCACAGCATCTTGACCTACCTCCTCTCACTACATTTTGCCTCTCACTGGTGAGACTCAGTTCTTAAGAACGTGTCCTAACGGCCCCAGCAGAGCCAACACTCTGACCTTCAGCTCTCACTCACTTGCGACAGGCAGGACTGTGTTTAACAAACCCAGAGAAACGGTACTGCTATTTGGGGAAACTAAGCAAAAAAGTCAGTTCTTCTAAATATGCAGAAAGGGATCCAAGAAAAGGGTATCCTATTAAGAAGAGTTCTCCTCTAAATGATTTAAGAGAAGTTTCTCTCATAGGGACAAGACCAGTGGTGCATTAACACCAGCTAAATCTGCTCTACATCAGCTCCGGAAAACACATCTCCGTTGCAATGCGTCATTTGCTCCACAGTATGAAGATGCAGACAAGTGGCCAGAACATTGGGAAACCGGGTATCGTACATAGCATGGAAACGCCCAAACGCCATCAACTTACTTAAAAGGCTACACAAGCAGAATTACTTGAAGCAGCTACTAGAGACTGCCCTGGACCAAACTGGGGTTGAGCAGATGACAGACAAGGTTCCCTCCATTAACTGCCTGCCTTTTTTCCCCGCGGTGCATTAAATATGAACTACAGAAGACTCTAATTTCACTTCAGAGCAGCAATTATGCAGCGACATTAAACATGGGATCTGATGGTCCAGAAACGATGCCAGGAGGCCGACGTTTTAACATTAGTTCATTTTATAAATTCCCTTAAGCGGGAATCATCTCTGAATGAAACATTTCCAACTGATTTATGCTTTAAGTAGGGTACATAAAACTTGTCTGAAAGCTGTAAATTGATGGGGATTCCTAGCCAGCCCTTTAGCTTTAAAAAGAAAACCCACTCTTAAAAGGCAACTATTTGAATTCTTAATTATGAGGCCAATTATGAGGAACCTGTGAGGASTGACAAATGCCACTGAATCTTCACACAGCGACTCCAGTACAAAGTCAACATTAAGCATATAGTGGAATAAAMAACATTAATGGGGAGACTTCTCTGAACGGCCAGCACCACTTCTGTTGGCAACCAGAAAATATTAACAACCAGCACTTCTTCTTTGAGAACATATAAGCAGAAGACTATTTAGCCATCACTGCTACAAAAGGGCATTTTGATGTTCGGAGGTCCATGAAGGCATTCAGATACTGAATGCAAGTGTTTTATTTCCTAATATAATAATGTGAATTTTTCCGAGSAGTTTCCTTTCTAAAATAAATAAATACATACAATTCCATAGCAGATGTTTTTGTCATTAGCAGCAGTGCTGGCACCTTGACCGTGTCCGTCTCGGTCAAAGCACCTTGCAGTGACTCAGAGACAGCAGCTTATCTTTCCCCAGCTAATTAAGGGGTTTTCCTCTATGCCTGAAGCTATCTAATCACGCAGGAAGTATTCCCCTATCATTAGGGATGACGCTCTGGAATTAATTTTTACTGTGATGCAGACTGAATTTAGTACCCGACTTTTTAATTATAACAGTTAGATGCAAATCTTCCTAAAATTTCAACATAACCTTTCCTCTTTTTTTCTTTATTAAAAAAAACARTGATAAAAGGAAGAGGTTAACATGATAACAGATAAAGCAAATCCATAGGCATAAGCACTCAAGGATTTCTGAAGGTCCAGATGATCTCTGAGGCATACCTATAAATCATTATGTAAAATGAAAGCAATAAATTGATAGATATAAACATCTAGGCTTTTTGCTTCTGGTCAAATAACTCTCCAGAAAATCCTGCAGCGTCCACAGTGTTTTTCTCTTTGCCGCAGCTCCTCTCCCCAAAGCAGAACTGGGGGCTTTGACCCTTGCAGTCTTGCTAGGTGGGAAGTTCAGCCACCCCCGTGTCCCCAAGCACCCGGGTGGCTCCTCTAGACCTGCTCCTGTCACGTTGCCTCTGGGGAGCTCCTGTTTTCCACTGCCATTACCTGAATTACACTAGTTGCAGGAAAAGAGATATTCCAAAGCAAACCAACCAAAGGGAGGAGTTTGGGCGGATCAAGGGAGGAGAGTTCCAAAATAAAAAAATAATTCTTGTTGTGATCTGGCTTCCCTTTCTTTCTGTGTTTAGTTACACAGCTAATCCAATTATGAAGCAACCAGCAACAGGAAGAGAGACTCAGGATTTCTCTTTCCGCACAAGCCCACCAGGGACTTKGAGCAGGGATCCAGTTAGCCCCTTTTCCCGTAGCTCCTCGGAGCTGGGGAGACCCCGCTGCGGCTTCTCCTGGGGCTCCAACGCAGCCATTGCCCTCGCACAACAGAAGCAAGTGGAAAGGGTCAAAATCCTTCAAGATGACTTCCGATTTCCTTCTAGGTCCTCATAACAATCAGAAATAACAGTGTTTCTTTTACTAACGCTATTTCTACAGCAACATCACAGCACGTCAGCCCTTGCAGGCCAGCRTCGCCCTTCTGCTCCACGTTTCTCAGAGCAGCCTCCAAGTGACAAATACAACGGCTTCCTGCAGCACCCATAAAAGCAGATGCTGAATAAAGTGCTGTCACTTGTGCTGCATAAACATTTTACCAGGCAAAGACTGGGAGTGCAATGCAAACTTAAGTGCTAGCAAATCTGGGGAATAAATTAGTTATAAGGAAGTTACTCACATACAAGTGACTGGGTGCTGATGTTGGAAGCTGCTCACAGGTGGCCACTTTGCCCTAAGTGACATCAGATCCTTGAGTGGGCCAAAACGCCAAGGAAGAAAAGCCTAAGTGGTTGGGAATATTCCAGAGGTCCCGGATCCTATGGAAGAAACAGCTTCAGGCAGGCAGATTATTTTAGATTATGTGGAGTTCCATCCTTATGATTACGCTTTTAGCCCCAACCCATCAGTCCTACCGTACATCCATTTATTTCTTCAAAACATGGATAATGCCTGGAGGAAAATAAATGGTTCCAGAAGCCAGGTTTCAGCACAGCTTTCAAAYCAGACACCACTGGTAAGAATTTGCATCTTAAAAATATACGTATACTGTATAAGAAGGGGCTTCAGCGCAGAGTATCCTGACATGAGCCAAGTATCTGCGCAAAAACTGCAAGAACAAAGTTCACCAAGCCCGAAAAGTTGACCAAATTTCTGATCAAGGCAGCMGAGGATCAATCCAAGGTATTTTGCGACAACTTCAAGCATCAAATCAGAAAAAAAAAGTACTGCTCAGACCAAATACTCCTTAAATCAGTTCCTGCTTCACTGGAGAGCAAAGGGATCGACCCATGAGGGGCAAGAAGTGGCAAATGCTCCTGACTGCTGCTCAGGTTTAACACTAAGCAAAATACCTCAGGAAAAAAAAATACCCTGAATTYGCCACTGAATGGCAAATTTTGTCAGCCCCCATTACTGGTAAAGAGCAGAAGGGGCTCAGCTCTCGCTACCCAGCCTGCACAGCACAGGCAAAGCCAAAGCAGGCTCCACACTTCTGTTCTTGAGAAACACTCCCATCAAACCTCAAGAGCCATAAATTTACACCTAACTTTACAGACACAGCGAGACACGTCAACTGCCTAAGTGATCTTGCAACCTGATGTCTCAGTTCCACACACTGCTTGCCCACGTGAACAGCTCTGAAATGGTTTCTAGATTTCCTAGATTTCTAGATTTCCTCCATTTTGCAGGGTCTTCTTACTTTTTTGGCCTGGTTTCAGGCGGGTCAAGAAGGCGACAGYGATTCTGCAGAGCAGCGTGTGAGGTGGCACCTCGAGCACAACAGCCATCCCCACCTCACATGAAAGCAACACTCAGCAACTACCCAACGAGACAAGATGGGCTGAACTCGTTCCATGTGGCAAAGGCAAAGCCCAGAGAAGCCACCATKGCCCTCACAACACAGCACCCACAGAGCTGAGCTCAGCCAAGGCAAGCTCCGCTCAGCAGGACACTATCGAGCATCACACAAATGGGGAATTTGCCTTCCCTGCTGGGAGGAACAGCTGAACTGCTCTTCAACAGACTGGCAAATGTGAAGTATTTATTATACATACTGCATGGCCGGCCACCCCATCAGCCCCGAGAGCTTCCTACGTTACCCGGCACAGCCCAGGCAACATGAGACATGATTTCCTAAATACTACCCATTTTTGGATCTTTACAATATACATTTTACACATACACGACCAGCTTCAAAGGCAAAGACCTTCAGCACAAGYGACTGACCCCTCTGAAATACCCGTGCCCATGAAAGACGCTGTGTCCCGGATGCGCAGCAAAGCCCGCAATCCCAACACCAAGTAAACCTGCCCACGTCTCACCAGCAACTCTGAGTGACATTTACAGCCCCCTGCGAATCCCCACAGCAGGAAAAAACGAGGGGAAATGAAACCACATTCCTGCGGAGCAGAGAAGCAGCCGGTCCCACACGCACTGCGGCGAGGACGGCTGCTTAGTAAAAACGGTGCCATTTGGGGACACCGGAAAACATCGATTATTTATATTTCCATGTAAAGCAGTGTCAGAGAAAACCGCTCTTCTCCTCGTGCCAAAGTGCCCCGTTTCCTGTACAATTCTCTGGCCTTTCCGTGCCGGGAGTGCTCCGGCTGCCAGCAGCATCCGGCTCGCCTGGCACGCGCCGCGCAAGAGGAAAAGGAGTTTTATGTATAATTAACACATTCAAACTTCCCAGTTTCTGGCGCTCGCGTGAGATCAATTATGTAGGATATTTAGAGTGCTCCCATTGAAATTCCGGGCAGCTCTGGAGTCTCGTAGTTGAGGGCACTAATGAATCATCACACTTACCCCGTTTGGCTTCTCGGCAGATGCAAGCCCAGAAATCCTGCAAGAATCCAACGGCACCACAGCTACATCACAGGCACCAAAGGGTGGGAAAGATCCGAGTGACTGCGACATCCGTGGCCCCGGAAAGCAGCAGCAGCCCCAGCAAAGGCACCACGTTTGTTTTAAGGTTCAGCCACACAAAACGTCTTCCCAACTCACTGCTAGGATACTTCACTGAAGCGAGAGCTCTCCTCAAATGTAGATCCATATATTGGAGAGCCACATCAATGTAAATCTGTATTTTTTCCAGTTCCATTTCAATACTTTYCCATACTTCGAATTTTAAGAGGTCTTTGCTAAGAGAAGGAATTAAATAGGGTCTCGGGGCAAACTCTTACACCCCGTGGTTTTTCCAACAATAACTGGCAGCGAAGCAAACGCCTGCCAGTGTAAAACGCAAAAGGAAAATTCTAAAAGCAAACAGATGCACAAAAAAACCAATAATGCTTAGATTTCACTTGTTTCTCGCATTATGTTCTTAACTAAGTTTTAAAACGCTGCCTTGCTTCCGGAATCAAACCGACACTACATATTTACCTTCACATTTATCACCCCAAATTCATGCCATTACTTCATAATAGAAGGTAAACTCCAGCAAAAGGAGGAAAAGTGCCAGAAATYAATTTTAGAGGAAAAAAGCGATGGATTTTTTGCATTCCTTTGGACAAGGCCCTTCTAAGAAGTCACACGACTACAACCACAGAGGCTCTTTTGCACATACCTCCTCCAAGCTCTGYATCCGCTCCCGAAAATTCCTACCAGGAAAAGTCAACTTAAATTTCAACTGTAATTGGAAAAGAAAAGAAAAATTAAGAGATGGTAAATGGACRCATCTTTAAAAACCAAGGTGCCCTGCTCCGGGCTGAGAGCCTCCTTCCATCGCGGAAAGAGGGAGCACAAGAGAGGGAAGGGGAGAGGCACGGAACGAAAGCAATCGGCACCAGAACCAATGCAAACTAATGAACAATTGTTCCTATCTTTTTTCTATTTGTGATAGTGCTTACAGTATTTCCATTTAAATGRCCACAGACAGCCACGTGTAAGGAATATTTCTGGGAGGGAAAAAAGAGCCTCTGCAGTATTTTGATTTATAAATTTCATGCGCAGACAGCTAATCTCAGTCAGAAAATACCCCCAAAATGAAAGATTTTCTGCTTACGGTTGAGTGAAGTGCCTGCATAAACGCAAAAGAAACATCAAAAAAGAAATTGAAAGATCTCCACTTAAACTTTGTCAATATTGGCATAGATCAGCCTATCAGAACGCGCTGCTTTATATGAATAAATCTATACCAAGCGGTGAAACTTAGAGTAAATATAGAATTTATTTTAAAAAATTATCTGTTTAGCAAAACTTAGCTATCCTCAGCATAAAGGAATCATTAATCTAATCTCAAAATAATCTTCCAATTATATGAACATTATAAAAAAACTTTAAGCATTTCACCCCCCATAAGGGGATTTAGACTGAATAGGAAATCAAGCACCCGGGAAAGAAAGAAAGAGTTTCACTGCTCACATTCACTCCCCTCTTATTTCTCCTGCACCCTGAACTCTGTTCATCCCGAGTTCATTTTCCTTATACGTAACCTCAGTTTCATATGACCCAATAATTTCTGATGTTCTAATGTTTCTTATGTTCATATGTTYACCTGTTGCCTCTTGTTCCGTCACRGAGCAGCTCCGGGAAGACCCTGGCACGTCCTCTGGACACCCCAGCTCCAGGTGGTCCCTGCGGTCCCTCAAAACACACTCATTTTCCCAGCTTGCTTAAGAAAATCAGTCACATATTCACTGTCCAAGGGGAAAGAGAGGAAAAATACACAAGATGGGCTGCAGCGGACTACAAGGAAATCATCCAAGCATCGCCCATATTCCAACCTCAGCTCCTGGTTTCCTTAGCATTTATTTTCCCTGTTTTCTCTGGAGGAGAGTGGCCCTGTTTGGTTTGTTGCCAAAGACGAATTAAGGATCGTTTCTGTAAAATTACTTTTACATTGACCAAAGAGGGGAAGAGCAATAAACAACATGCAAGAGGGGTTATCAGAATCCATCARTGGTAAAATAATCCATTGACTGAAATGTCACAGGGTTTGTGGCTCGCAGCTCGGTCCCCTCGGGTCCCGCAGCGCCTACTGACATTGAGGCTTGTCAAGAGCCACCGAGGCAGCTCTCGGAGCAACCCAAGAGGCAGGAGAGGCCGGCACCAAGAGGGGAGGGCGAGGGAAGGCCCTGGGGGGCCACCAGCCACAACCCTCGCGCCCCGCGAGCGACGGGGACGTCCTGGGGCTGCCCTCGGCTGCCACGTCCCGGCCCTGTGTCCCACGGCGGCGCACGGAGCCCACTGCAGCGAGAGCCCGGCTCCCACAGCGAGGCCGCGAACCTGCTAAAAAACTCACCGGAGCTGCAGGAAAACCTGGAAACAAAAGCATGAATCAAACAGTTGCCATTCCCGCATCTCCTTTAACAGCGACAGTCCAGTAAGATGTTACTTTCTTTTGTTTTATATTAATCTATTAATTTGTCTGAGGTGCTGAAATTAAACGCATCTTTTCTTTCCTGAACTCGCGGAAGAATCCCAATTACTTCCGCGTGTTATTTGTGTATGGGAATAATGTCCTCTAAAAATAGATTTTCTAGAAGACAGAGGAGCAACTCACAGCATTTCAGTAAAGTAATAGAGCAGTAAGAAAAAACTGGTATTTTTCTTCAAAAGAGGCCTATTATATATTATAGTCACACATCCTGCTAGCTGGAAGAAAACACCTACTCCCCTCCCAATACTTGCAAGGTCTAGTATTAACACAGGCATTTCCTTAAACAGTGCAAAAATTTATGTAAATATCATGAAATTTAGATACAGATTAGTAGATCTGAACGATCCTGCCAATATTGATAATATAATCCACATTTAGCTTTACAGTTCCCTTATAATTTGTCGGAGCAATGGTAAGAGTGGAAATAAATGCATCTTTTATTGACCCGCCGTTCCTGCCTAACTGTATTCATGCTCAGTTATCATCTGCCGCAATTCATTTCTAACTGTATTGTCCAAGGGACCATGACTAATATTCCAAAAATTAAAATGTCATCAGTGAAGAACATAAATTACTTTGGTAGCAGAAAAGGTAAATTTAACTATTGACTCTTTTGCTTCATGCCCTAAAATCAGACACTGTAGAGTCGTTTAAAACGCGTTAAAGCACAAGCCCTCAATGTCACTGCTTTTAGCTAAGGTGCRTTATGGGAAGCTGCATTTCACTAGTACACATCACTTTTTTTTTTTTTTCTTTTCCCCCCAAAATACCTTAAACTGAGCTTTGGTTTTGCCTCGCTTCTTGTTCCAACTACTCCAGCCAAAATTTCGTAGTTTCCAGCCAAAGTTTCATAGGGTCTTGCTTGCCCCAAGCAACTGTGGTGCTGCTTCTTGCCACTGGATACCGTGTCGGGCAGGTTTCTGATCCCGTCGGGAAGCAGAACCACTAGAAAAACCTATTAAGTCCATAAGCTGGAGGGATGGAAATGCATTCCCCCAGGGAACAGAAGATTTTTCTTTGCACGTTATTGCAGCCGCCCTGATAAAATACTGCTCCTGCTCCAAGATCAAGTCCCAGCAGGATATTTACTTCAGTAGCTGCATTTGTTATGCGGCTCGCATCAACCGCTCCTTCGGCATGCCTGGCTTTTGCATACAAGTCGGGCGCCTGCTAAATACCACAAAAAATAAAATAACACACACACGAGAGATGAAGCGCAAGGATACATGAAGGCAGCGTTGAAGCTGTTCAGGTGGCTTCAACTGGCCCTTTCCACACGCAGCAACACGGCCAGGATGCTGCTGCTTTCCCCGCTGCAGAGCTGCCACAGATCCTCCACCACGAGGATGGCTGGATCAGCCTGTTGTTTATCCAAGCAAAACCCCCTGGGCAGCAGGTGCCCAGGGATACCTGATTAGAGAGAGACGTTGGGACCTTCTGCTTGCCAAGTCCAAGGACGATGTCTCACAAAACTTGGGCTCATGGTAACAAGGGCTCATGACACAATTTTACGTAACGCGAGCAATATTTTGGCAGCAGTTTTGAAGTGAACTGCTAAGTCAACCGCACRTCTCAAGAGCTCTTCCATCGAACAGCTCCAGCGAAGGAGCCCTMTTTTCCACCAGCCCCTTTCCGAAGCACTGTCTGAAGGAGGGTCAATGGTTGTACACTCACAACCTTTATACATACCATAAAAAACACCACTTGGAACAATTTTAAACTGACTGCTGTGATATTTGATCGTGTAAATCCCAGCCGAGGCCACTGCGGGGATCCCGGGGTGAAAGGTGGTGACCCAGATGGTTCATCACGTTGGTTGCCACCGGTCTTCTCCACGTTCCAACAACAGGCGGCCGCGGCCGGGCTCGAGTGATGCACAGTTACAATTATGAAAGACATTAAGCAAGCAGAATTGAATTCAGCAGCCCATTTGTCGGTGACAGGATGATCTACAGTAATGGGGAGAGCAGAATTAGACTATTCAGATCAATTAATCCAGACTTCTTGAAGAGGCGGCTAAATACGGAGCTATTGCACCAAACGCCTGGTGAGGCCTGACAGACACATCAGCTCCAACACAAACGACTTCTCCCGCCTCRCATTATGGATCCTGCGACTCCTTGCTGAGCAGAGACTTTCCTCCCTGTTTCTCAGCCTCAGGGAGTGGATCTGAGCGTCGCTGCGGCCTCCTCGGTGCTCAGCATGGTGCTCGACAGGAGCCGGTCCGTGTYGAGGCGAGACCCTCCAGGTCTCTGGGCACATCAGAGCAGAATTTGGCTGATAATTCACGATTAGGCGGAGCGATGAAAACGCTCTGAAGCGGCAGATAAAGCCAGAAAGCGCCATCAAGCCAAAAGAAAACCCCCTGAGCTGAGACCCCTCAGGACGGTGCCGGCCTATTCGGTTGCTGAAGCCCTCCAGAGCATCGGGCCCCAGACAGAGAGGCCTCCCCTGTTCAGGGATGACCCTCGCGTGCCTCTCTCTACTCTTCTGCAACCTTCTCTCCTCAAGCCCGTTTCCAGCAAGTCCCTGGGCAGCCAACGTTGCTCAGCAGCCCAGGCGCAGGGGAAACCGCTGGTGCTCGAGTTGGCACCTGGCTGGCCGCTGCTGCTCCCCGAGAGGAGACTCCCATCCCAACAGGAGAAGCCCCCGAGCCCCTCTCTTCATTGCCACTGAACTGCYTACTAAAAAATATTTGACGACACCAAACTGTTTCCAAGCAACCCACCAGATCGTTCCGCACTCTAGGTGGCAAAAATATTGAAAAATCGCATTAAAACACGATCCCTCACCCTCGAGAGCCAACAGCCCTTCATTTTCAGCTCCCGCGAACGCACGTACCCAGTGATGACATGTGTCTCATCAAGGACACATCCGGGGGGGCCTCCTCTCCTCTCTCATTCTCCTCTGAGAATTCGCCGCGTCCTGAAAGGCAGTTTTAACATTGGAGACGCTGAACACTTTGAAAGGTTGACTTTGAAATAAACACGACACATTATGCAGCTCCAAAAATATTTATATGCCCTCGACGCGAGGCCAGGGCTGTCTTAACAGAACTTCTCCGGGAGGCTGAAGATTCAATCTAGTTTACACAGAACGCTTCGAAAAAGAGAATGTCACTTCCTCAAGGTCTGAGCCGCAGGCCGCGCCACTGCGAGATATGGAGTTTGGGGGTTTATGTCACGGGAAAGGGACAGATTCCCGCAGGCTGGAGGCAGCCGTSGGAGGCCGGCAGAGGAGCGGGATGCCCTGGGAGGCTGGCGCCAGCTCCGGCCTCGGAGGGTTTCGGGACCCGACTGCATCAAGCCCTGAGCATCTGTCGCTGCTTCGAGCAGCGGGTCGCACTGGAGGCCTCCCGAGCTCCCTTCCAGCCCGAGTTATCCCAAGGCTTATCCTTAGTTTCTCACAAGGATAGCGCTAGCACATGAGGTGGGCATGATCATGGCTCTACGCTGGGAAATTTCTCTTAAAAATCACTCCCTGCTAAGTGCTCTGCCTGGGGGATGTCTCTCAACCTGCTTTAAACAACACCTATAGGAAGCCTTACGTTCAACTTGGCTGCCCGACTGAATTCTTTGGGCTGGAGAGATTATCTGGCTCCACAGGCAGAGCAAAGGCAGGAAGAGAGAAACACTCCTGCAAAGCCCAGAGGTGCCGGGCAAGCTCACTCCGGTGTTTTCCTCATTCTTCCTCCTCCAAAGCAAATTCCAAAGCATTTCGGAAGCTATAAAACCAGCCCGAGTGCTACACACGTATATGTGCATTTGCGATGTAGATTTTTCTTAACTACCTAAATTAGTACGTAGAGAGTTGGCACATTTTATGCTTTTAAAATGCCTTTGTTTTGGGAACACTCCCTTTGCGACACACAAAGCTTTTTTATGGTGATCATCAACTGCAATCTCTTGCGTGGCTGCAATTGCACCGGTGTTCTCGGCACGCCAGGGGCTCTGCAAACAAAAATGCCATTTAAAGGAACTGAGAGACAACTATACCCAAAAATACAGGCAAACCAGACGCCTCAAGGCCCTCACTGTGCCATAGTTATTTGACTTAGGATAACAACCCTCTTTATAATTATATATGTGTGTATGCACATACCTATACGTAGAGTTGATCATCTATTTTTACGCATCTTGCTAAACTTATTGTAATAAATGCACTATGGCTCAGGTAATTTAATTTCATATTCTCCCAAGAACRTGCCGGCGCAGTCCTATTTAACGGATAATTATTCCTCTGAACAACTTGCCCGAGAGGTGGATGGAGCTTAGAGAAATTCTCTCCCCACCTGGGACTTCCGAGGAACTTTTTGGAAGGCGGAATCAATACGTGCTTGCAGGTGGAAAATCCGATCACACTCAAGCTGGTCCCCAAGAGGGAGCTCCAAAATCATCCTTTTGGGGTAAAGGACTGCAAGCAGAATTAGCTCTGTGCCCCCAAACTGCAAAAGAAGGGGGGATTATGATGGGTATAGCAGGGCCAGTAGAATAAATACAGCAGTACATGGAGCTCTTTATCCGAGCCTTTACCTTTCTTGAGCAGAGAGAAGAAAGTCCAAATTTCCTTTATGCCACAATAAAATATTGCAACAAGACCAGGCAACTACTCGGGGAGGGTCTGAGGAGGAGCCCCTGACAGTTACAATACCTGGTGTGAAAAGCTGCATTTCTAGCACTCATTCCATCAGAGCTAACTCCAGAAGACTGATGCTCTTGGCAAGCTCTTGGTTTTGCTTTGTCCCGGCCTCACTGCTGCTAAACAGCAGCCAGGATCACAGAGTACCTGCTCACAGACATCACTGCTTGCTATTTCTACAAGGAGACAACACAGTGGGGTGACCTTGCACCAACCTACCGTGAGAACAGAATACACACTTGGCATCAAGGGGTGGGAATGCTGACGGGGTAAAGATCATTTTCAAATCTCTGAGATTTTCCATTTAATTAGAAAGCTTTTAATAGGCCTTGCCTAACGTATGTTCCTGCTGAAAATGTATGTTACCAAAGAAAATATTGTAAGAGAAGAGATGACGACGTAAGTAATTTCAAGAACTGCAAGCATGTGTCTATACACAAATACACGTATGTACGTATGCAAATTTCAGTCTCCAGAAAATAAACCTTAAGTTATATGCAATATTTCATTTCCTTTTACATTTATTCTCTTCCTCATTTACCACACCTTGCAGCATTCCATATATTGCAACATACGAAGTTCTCTCTACCTTAGCTGTACTTTGTTTGGTTAAAGTACCCTTTAACAGGCTACGGTACGTTTTGTATGTTTTATACAGCACAGGATGGCCTGGACCATCTGCTCAACTTTTGTGATTTTCTTGTTTCTTACCTTATGGCCTGCTAAAAAAAGCCCGTTTCTACAACCCGCATCCTCGCATCCCTTAAGTTTCTGCTACTAAAAGATCAAAGCACCTTCTTTTCCTGCTTTGGTAGTGCCAAGKTCATGATTGTGTTACTCACCCAGCATTCTGCACTCTACTTGTTCCCCATCGACATCACAGCTCCTGCAGGCTCTAATGCACATTGCTGTGGACATGAATTCAATTTATTTCAGCATTTAATGCAGCCTTACTAAGTGGAGTGAAAGCAGCACTGGTCAAGGAGCCTCAATTCGTGTGTGTGAGGAGGGAAAAGGACCCCGGGCTTCTTTCTGCCCAGTGAAAGCACCCCGAGCAGTAAAACAGAGCCAGCCCGTAGAGCGGAAGGCAATCACCGCGCTGTTGAACTCGAGTATGGAGGGGGCACCACAGGCTCGTGCACTCGGGAGAGTAATTCCCTGGCTCTTTCAGGGGAGGTCAGCACTATTCAGTGAGGCGTTAAGGGCTGCGCTGTGTGGGTTCCTCCTCTAAAAMGAAAGAACAGATATATCAGTTGCAAAAAGGATTTTCACCAGATCTTCAGGCAATCGAAACAGTGCTGGAACTTGAGATTGACCCATTTCGTTGACAAGAGCCAACACGTTTTGCAGAAGCATTATTTTGGGCCCCTACCATTCACCACTGGAGGAAAAGCAATCTTCTTTCCTCGATGCTAAGAAGAGATTTGTAAAACTTGAAAAAGATCCAAMTCCTTTTTTATGGTGGTGTTTCAAATTCAGTACAATATTTTATACGCAGATATGCAAGAAATGCTGGTTAATTGAGAGGTTCTTCTATCCACATCCTAAARGCACCAAAGATTAGGCCTGCAGGGATGTACCCACATATGGGGTTTGTCAGGATATCTGAAATGCCACTGAAGACCACAAGTAGAAACACAAACTAAAACATCATCTTTAGTGCTAACTACAYTCAAGCACTTAAAGCTCTGCAAAGTTGAGAGGAAGGAAACCAAGGATTAAACTCTCTAAAACTGTTTTACAGCTTTAGATTGGAGGAATGAATGTGAACTTTGAGTAYTAAATATCTCTACAAGCAGTTAGAAACCTAGACACAGAGGCCGAGCTTTGAAGAGGAGCCCAGACTACCTCACACAAGCAACCAACAAAGAGCCCAAGAAAAAGCAAAGCATATTTCAAGACACTTTCAAAACACATATATTTAAATATATATAATATTATATATATAATATAAATATACAGAATTTTTCATAACAGAGGGACCACATCTCTGTCCACTCTTTTGGAATACATTTCTGATTCCCAAACTAAGGTATGTTAGGAACGAGATTTCTTCTTCCTTCAAGGAATGGAAACAATGGAAAACTTTTCATCCCTGGAATTTTAAGGCATAAATAAATAAAGAAAATAACAAGAAACTGTACAAACAGAACAAAAGTCATTAAAAAAGCCCCTCCACCATCTTAATTAATTCAACGCAGGGGGTTGGATACCAAAGGAAACCTGACACAGTTATGTACTGTCCCTTCAACCCTTCCAGCTGCTCGCTGAAAAATTCATGGGCCCATTACTATTCTTGATGACTATAAAGATGTCATTTACTTTGCCCACAGTATATATATGAATGCACGTTGTCCTGATGATRGCAATAAAGAAATCAAAAAATCATCTTTGGAAAAAAAAAAGTGATGAAAAATGCTATCAAGTTCTTATTACCTCAGGAGTTCTGATAAAAACCGTGCCCTTGGYAATCAGCACTCCTGAACTAAAAGTCAAGTATTAACGTGGCACTAGAAGAAAAACAAGGCTAATATCAACACCAAGCAGAGAACCGACTGCATTAGACCGGCCAACCTGCCCAGGGGGAAGGCAAGAGAACCCAGACCCCCCCGAAATCAGGGGCTGGTTGGGGACAACCCCACGCTGGATTTTCCTACAGTGCCACATGYGCAGGCAGCGCTTGGGCCAACAGAGCAGCAGCTCCAAGAAGGGAGCCCTGCTGGACCGGAGACTAGAGCTACAGCGTCACCGTCGCAAAGGGTTCGGCACCCACCAAACTCTCCTTCCCGGTTCCTTCAGCCGGGGCTCCAGTTTTCCCCCATTTTTCCCCCACTTCAACACTTCTAACCAACTTCACCCCAAACTTGAGGGGAGACCAGCAGCTATGAACAGGCGCGAAGGATTTATCATTTCCATGTTGCGCAAGAGCCTTCACAAGGCTCTCGGGTCGCATCAAAASGGCTGTATGAAGCTTCCAACGCAATTAACTCCTCTAGCAACACTGAAACTTAACCTTTACAATAGGCAGGTCTGTCTCCTCGCAGTGCCAGACAGCACGGCGCAAGGCCAGTTCTGCACGGCCAAATGAGGTGAATGGCATTTTCGAGACGAGAGCAGCTCCCCTGTTGTCTGAGGCTCCTGTGTTGTCTGGAGTTCCACCCACCTTCAGGCGCACGTCAAGCTGCCAAGCCCCACACTGGGGGGGAACACGGGAAGGGCCCGGCTGGGCCAGAATCCACGTCAGTCCAAACGCTTCCTGAAACACCTGCCCACGAGGCAGAAGGCATCAGCATCATAGGGCTTCATCTACAGCATCCTGGTTGGCTCATCCTGCTTATCAGTCACGTACAAAGCCAATAACCAGCTCGTTCCTTTTGAAAAACTTTATAAACACATATATATATATATATATGTCATGAAAACACCCTTCCTGCTGAGGCTAATAGGCATTAGATTGTTTTTCCCCTCTTCCCAATTAGACAGGTCCCACAGGGATAACTAGAGTAACACCCAACATTGAAAATAAGGTCTAGGCAACGCCGTGCCTCTGAGCAGGTCAAAAGCAGAAGCCAAGTGAGAAGAAAAGAGCAGAGAGGATAAAACAAGTCAGACATTTATTAGACCCTGCGCAAATCGCATTGGCCTTGTCCCAGCTGCAGCCTCCTCCCCTCCTTCCACATTTGAGACACGTGAGATCTCCAGCTTGGGGCCGCTCTCCGAGCGCTCCCCAGTTCTGCCATCCGTGTTGAGAGGCAGGAACAGCGCTGCCCACGGCACCCAACGCAAGGGCAGCACGTGGATCTATGGCGCAGCACGACGCTGTCGTTCAGCCCATCTCTACTCCCTTTGAGCAATTCCTAAGGGTTACATTGATGTTCTGGCTGACGATAAACTGCGACCAGACATTTTCACGGATGTGTCTGTCACAACTTCACACTTTTGCTCCCAAACAGTATTGGTCAGCTCAGAGATGATGCTCGAATTATTTTTCCCCAGGTGCATCTTTTGACATTTGTTTACACCGAACGTCACCTGAGAGCTGAACGGCAGTCACGCTCACGAGGCCCTCTGCAAATCTTCCTTGTCAGCTCTCTCGTCCACTGTCCCCTAAACAACATAACATCAATGGATTTTCTCTAAATCATGATTGCATGAGCTGCACAAACCAAGSCCCTCTGAAGCAAGAGGATATGTACGAGGTCAACACTTCCAACTGCAACAGCTAGAGCGGACATACTGCCACAACACATGGCAAAGCAGCTCACCTGTGATCTACAACAGCAAAGAAATAATGGTTTTCAGTACTGAAAGTCTTCTCCAAGGCACGATTCTTGTACAAAAGTCACAGAATGTTCTTCATACCTTAAATGACAACAGAAAAGCAGTTACTCTTTTCTGGAGACGTTTGCCAATCGATAGCCAAGGAGTATGCTTTGCTTATGCCAAAGGAAGAGCACATACAGTTGACAGTTTAGATATAAAATTTGGTTTACAGATCTCAATTCTTTTTCTTTTTTTCTTTTTTCTTTTTTTAAAAAGGAGCTTTTAAAGCTTACTGATTTAGAATTAGAAGAGAAAGAGCACAAGGGATAACCTACAGTATCATGGAGAGACAGTGAAGGGCCTCCACTCGACTTGCAAAGTTTCTTTGAGGCCTGGAAGAAATCTTAACTCTGAGCTGCAACTTGAAATATTCACAACACAAAGAGCTTTCCACATTTATTTT
The DNA here is from genome assembly GCF_003342845.1 of Nothoprocta perdicaria. Classification (NCBI taxonomy): domain Eukaryota; kingdom Metazoa; phylum Chordata; class Aves; order Tinamiformes; family Tinamidae; genus Nothoprocta; species Nothoprocta perdicaria. Next base: position 264,238 of record NW_020455578.1, read on the forward strand.
TCATGTTAAAAAATAAACCTAATAAAAATTGAAAAATAAGAATTTGGGTAAGAAACCATGAGGTTTGTTGTTGCTTTTCTGTGATCTCTTTCTAGTTATATACAATATCTATAGGGGAGAATGCATACAATATTGCTTAGAGCTCCTCTGCTGTACTAATTTCCTTGCACTGATCTGATAACCAGGTAAAGGCCGTGATAGTTGAAGGACAGCTTCAAATTGAAGCCATTTTCAGGTCTGTGCATGTCTAGGATGCACTGAACCACAAACACAAACAAATTAAGGTCATTATACTCTAAGAATGTAGCACAAATAAAAATAATTAAAAATAGCTTATCCACAAAGAAGAACACCGAGAAAAATGTGTTTCTGGCAACAAATCCAACCCAAAAAGTCTCCCTTCCTGAAGCCTCAGTGCCGGGTAACAAAAGCAACAGCTTTCCTTGATAGCTGCGATCACGTTGTGCAGGAAGCCAAACTTGGGAGCTATCAGCATCCCAGCTCCTTCCATGAGCTCTGACGTGCAAAATCCATTATTTAAGCCCTCCAGCTGCTTAAATAAAAGCTGCATTTTGAACATTCGCTGCTGATGATGATTATTTCACGAATGTAAAGGAGAATGTTGTCAAATGAACCCAGTCACACGTGTGCACATGGCTTTTTGTTGATTCACAAAGACCTGTTTTTCTCTGGTTTCAACTCCGGAGAAACCTGGGGACTTGGAAACAAAAGTGGAAACAAGGAACAGCAAGACTGAATGACAGTGTTTAGCCAAAACCTGCCAGCTTCAGGCTGGGTAACAGTTTGCAGCTGTCTGCAAGATGCTACAGTGACACATCCGAAAGATGGGATCTATCAGTTCCTATAATGTTAGTTCAATCTGATAACACCTGAACTCTTCTCTCCATGCCTTGAAGAGAAAAAAAAGATTAAGAGACAAAAAAATGAAAAAATACTCATCATCCCAAAATAAAGATCACTAAGTAGATATTTTCTTTCTGAAACGCGGGAAGCGGGGGAACATTTTGCCATGACTCTGGCCGCACGCTCCTCCACCAGCCCTGCCTGTCCCCTCGTGCGACACGTCCACGCTGCCTGGGCAAGGCAGCAACAGGGGCCACCAAGCAAGTTGGCTTGAGACATTCCCAAGGTGAGGAGGGCTGCCCAAAGCTGCTGGGGAGCGGGCAGGATTCCCTCTCCTGCTCGGTACCTTTATCGATGCAGCGGGCAGACGGCAGTGCAGGTGCCACTGCTGTAGGAAACACGAAGCTTCCAGGAGGCAGAAACCCAGCATGATTGGGGGCTGGGGAGAAGAGACCTGGGATCCGTGTACCAGGAAAGGCAGCACTAACCAGGAGCCATCCGCTCTCTTCGCGGTGTTTTCTCCGATACAGGTTTTTATTCCGGTCGCAGCGGGGCTGGCAACACGCAGCACTCCTCAGACCCAGAGAGGAGCCGCCTCTCAGGACACAAAGCGGAAGCGACGCRAAATCCAACAGAATTTGGAGCCTACAGAAGGGATCTTTCCTTCTTTTGGCACTCCTGGGTCACCCACGTCCTGCATTCAAGTTGCCCCTGTTTCCATGTTAGTGCTCACTTCAGCTTCTGAAGGCCCCTATTGCTCCCACCGCTGTGTGCTGATAAAGGGCAGCAAGAGCAGCACCAATTGCACCCGAGAGGCCTTTCTGCACAGCTGTCGTGCCGGCAGCAGGCACTGAGGGCTGCTGCTAAAGCCAGCGCCACAAAGAAGCACAAAACTAAAAAGCGAAGTTCAGAAATCCTGTGCAGTGAGAAAATCTGTTGGCTCAACCTCATCTCTGCCTGAAGGAGCAATAGTCGGGAAAGCACTTGGCCCCAGAGTGCAGTTTTTATTCATTGGACTCATGCTAGTCATKTTAACCCACACATCCAAACAAGCGCGTGGGAACCTTGATTCTGGTCCACAAATACAAACATCAAAAGCCTCTGAGAACGGTCTTTGCTTTGCACAAGATTTGAGCTAAGTTGGATAAAAGCTATTGAGAAGGATTGTTTTTTTAGGGTTGCTTGGTCAATATTTTGCTCTAAAAAAAGTTCAAAAGTTTTCACCTTTCTGACCATTTTTCTTCAAATTTTGTTTAATCATTCCATTCTTTAAGCTTTATATATAAGTTCACCTTAATTTATGGTGCTGAAAGGGTGTCACTGCTCTTGTGTGTCCTGTGGTACAGGACAGCACAGTTTCACACCAACGCATTATTTTACTGCCCTAACCAAAAGAGAATGCAATCAGAAAACAAGACCTCAGCAGAAGAGACSTCAGTTGAGAGGCAGCAGGCTGAAAGGTGCCTTTCATTCCTGGTTTTTCCATCTCCTCCGTCAGCAGCAGGAAAGAGCCAAGTGTTTATCTCAGCTATGTCTATTTATCCCAGGGAGACCCAATAGCACAAAAGTTCATTAATGGCATGGAGTGACAGAGGCACTAAGTGTGTGAATGTAGCAACTCCCTGCAAGAGGAGGGATCAAGACGCTGCACGTTGTTTCACTCTTTGCTCCTCTATCTTTTGCTAGAGCTTTTCCCAGCTCCTCCCTCACCGCTAGTTAGCAGATGGAGACCGGGGTTGCAGCCACGCAAACCACACTTCCTACTGCCTTCCAACCAGCCACAAGGAAGACTACAAGGAAACGGCACCACCTGCCTGGACAGCTCCTGACAGCTCCTGCAGCTCCTGACAGCTCCTGCAGAACACACCTAAAACCCAAGTCTTGCCTTGCTTGGTGTTTTCGAGTTAAACGCAGTTTTAAATTAAAACAAGTCATGGGGCCCCTGATGACTCTGGGGCCTCTTGCTCTGCAGCATTTTCTTCCCTCTCCACTTCAGCTGTCCCCACTAACGTGCCGGTTTAGAGCCAGTCTCCTTGGGAACGGCCCGTACAAAGGGCACGGGATTGCAGCACGGCCCTCCAACCAAATCCTAGAAGAACTCACCCTGCACAAAGCCAACGAGCACACGGGATCCTGCGGACAACATCAGCAAGGGACTCCACAACAGCAGCTTCCTTGAATATCTCCAACAGCTCCACTAACAAATACATCCCAACTTCAGCAAAGACGCTCAAGAAAAAGCTCTCACCCCTCGCTCCCAGATGGATCCGGCGTGGGAAAAGCCTCCGGTCAACGTACAGTATCCCRCCCGCTCTCCCGGGCTCCCTCAGCTCTGGCTTGCAGGCTCCACGTCCCCCAGCCGCTCCAAGGAGGCGCCGTGTCCCGCAGGGGCAGCTCACTGGGCCTCCCTCGGCACCAGACGCATCGTGGCAGCTCTGTAAGGGACAAAGCAGGAGTGAGGGCGGGTGGTGCCACGCGCGGAGCCCCACGACATCCGTCCCTCCACCCGGGCCCAACAACGACGGTGAAGGTGACCCCGAGGGCTGGGCTGAGCCGGGGGCCCACGAGGCCAGGCGCAGCTCGGCTCGCTCCCGAAAACGCAGTTCAGGAGCACAGAAACCTCCCGGGAAAGGGAAGACTCCGGGAAAGGGAAGACAAAGCCCAAGTGAAAGCAAGAGGCAGCACCAAACGAGCAACAGTGCAGGACGGCTCCGAGACGCAGCAGAAACTCTTAGCCTGAAGGGTCCCGAGGGATGTGGCCAGTGCAGGGACTGTTACTATAATACCAGATTAAGGACCTGTTTCACCCTCCCGCTCTCTTTCTCATGAGAAAATAAATAGTTATGCTAAGAGCAGTGTTTTTCAGGTATCATTAACACAAGCTCTCCTGATGTCCCRCACTAACTGTTGCTGTGCTTGGAAAGCCCGCTCGGGCAGCCCGTCCTGCCGTCGAGGTGCTGGAAACGCCACGTTTACGAAGCCCAGAGCAACCTGCAGCCACCGCTGACGSCCGGGTTCGTCACAGGCTGCTCCCCCGCGAGCCTCCTGATTCAATTTTCAAGGGAGAAAACGATTTAAAAAGTCACGGCACATCCAGCACTCATTCGCCTCTGAGCGTCTGGATTCCTCGCTTAGGAACCCTCCTCGTGCTCCGAGCGCTGAAGAGGAGCCACCGCAAAGGGGCCCGGGCCCTTTTTCCTGAGAAGGAACATTTGGCCCAGGTCTCCTCTGCATCGCTGGCAGCTTGTCCCYGCTCCAATGGCAATAAGAGGAGGGGAGGGTGAAGAAGAACCCTTCAAAACGTGTCAAGAGCCGGGAGAGAGAAGCAGCGTTAGAGAGGAAAATCCATTAAATAAATGAAGAAYGAGAGCAAGTCGATCAGGATTTCCAAATTGCAGGGCTACTCTCTGCTTTATTAAATTGGCCTGGAAGAAAAGCAAACAGGAAGGGAATTAGGCAAAAGAGAGAACTTGACAGTGCTTTTCCTGATCACAAAGGGAGTGCGAGCTTCCTTTAATTCCAGAACCATGGCGGGGAGGGAGGAAGAGGATTTGGTTACAGGTACATCAGACTTCTCTATTTCAGCCTTAAAGAGCAGAAGCCCCAAAGTTTTCAAGATAGTGGTTGCAAAGCTGCRTTTTCCAGAAAAATACAAAATAAATAAGCAAAAACGATCCTATCGCTACATGAATAAGATACAAATCACAGTCTGTCTGATCCTTCCAAACTCCCATCAAACGGGCATCCCAGGGCTGCAGGTAATCAATAAGCAACTGCTCACATCTCAGGCYAAAGTGCTGCACGAGGAATGCAAAAAGCAAATGCCTGGGCATTCTTGCAAAAAGCACGAATAAAAAGAGATCAAAAGGAATAGCTAACATCTCTAGTTCAAGAGAAATAAATTAAAATATTTAAAACTTRGCACCTCATCCTGCAAAAGCGCATACGTCTGTTCAGCTTAAATGTCATGAACATATGGAACACAACTCCACAGATTCAGGTGCCTAAAATATAAATTAAGTGAAGGGAAGGATATAAAATACCTGGCTCCAGGTTTATCTGGACTCTAGCACTCAGAGTCCGGAGTGTTTCCATCCACATATTAAACAACATGCCCCATATTCATCAAACCATTTTTAACTYGTGCTCATATTAGAGCTCTAGTCCRTGCAGAAAACTGCTGGAAACCCAAACTAAAACTCTAAGTTTGAAGGCTGGGAATTATCAAGGGTGGTTAAAGASTTTATTTTCTACTAAGTTGGCAAAAGTATATGAAACACAACATAGCCTGAGCATCCTATAAGATAAATAGCTTCTGAAGTTAACTACTTTAATGAGGCTGTTTCCTGTGGGAAGCCTTTTTAAGCAAAATGCTCGTGCATATAAATTACAACGCAAAACCCTGCTCGGGTAGAGACAAATCATCTCATTAAGGCCTGCTGACACCCCTGGACTCCGTTGCAAGGAACAGAACCGTTCCCTTTGCTAACCTTTCACTGACTCATTTTCGGCGGCGTTACCAGCTGCAAAGAGGAGCGAGAGCTTCATCACGAGGATCTGCGATGCTCGTTGCAGGAGCAAATGCAAAATCATTTCCCGTTGGGGCAAAGCAAACGCCGCGGGATGCCTGCCTGGGGGAGCTGATCCGGCCTCGGACACGTTCCCGGCMCTGGGAGCCTTTCCATCCGGCTATCCGGGGCCTTCGGGTGTGTAAAAATGCAGGGCTTGGCTCTAGATCAGAGGCGGGCAGATTAAAACCAACACCCACCATGTTAAATTAACTATTAAATGAGTTATTATAAACTTCCAATCACTTTGTAAGTTTAATTAACTATTAAATTGTTTAAGGCTGGGTAAAGGATGGGCAGATCCTTTAGCAGATTTAGCTAAATTTAGCAGAGTTTTAGTCTACAGCAGAAGAGCCGCTTGCATTTTCACCTGGGTCTACCGCATGTCATTTGGGTCATTTTAGAACATTTCAGACATTTCTTTGAAGATTGCGAAGATGCCACAGAGCTTCCGAACAGGGGGAAGATGAGGCTGATTGGGCCCATTTCCCAGACTGCTGCCAAGCCCAGTCTGCCCATCAGCGCCTCTTGCTGAACAGGCTGCCTTCCCACACACCAGGCATCCCACGGACTCTTCTGCTTCAAAAATTGCTCTAAAGCACAGGATTTCCAGAGAGCCCACAGAAAGGCTCAAGATGGCTCAAAAATACATGGCTGCTATACATAAACATCTGAAAAAACATCAAGACCAGCAAAATTTAAGCTCTCAGAAGCCCAAATAACGCATAACGCTGTCTACAACCCTCTCTAATATTTCAACATTTCCTCTTCCGTGCCCAAATATCACCCAACGGCGCCTGCAGTACCTCCTGAGATTGAAACTTTTCCTCTAAGTTAAGATGGAACAAAACTACAAAACACTGGCTTTTCCTGGAGGAAAGCACGCATTTTTCCATCCACAGCACTTGTAGACATAGGACACTGGTGCTAAGCTTGAGGGGTCTCAGTTTAGCCGCCGGTGTCAACACGTCATTAAGATACTAGCAATGGGATGGTTCCCTACGCTCATTCCCAGGGAACAGCCAGCCCTKTGGAATCCCCCCTTCCTGCTGCCTCGGGAGCTGCTGGAAGGAGCAGATGCTCAGCGCACGCCAGGAACCCAGGAAGGAGCAGCTYGTACCCCAATTCCCGCTCCCTGCGGATGGGCCGGAGCGAGGCCAGCGTGGGCCGCGCGGGCGGCGCCGGGGAAGCCGGGCCCGGCTGCCGTTCGTGTTCACAGAGACGCTTCTCATCTTTTCCTGGCCTCTCTCCAGCATTAACGACGACAAAATCGACTCGGAGAAATGCCAGGGTTTATAGCGCTCCTGAGTGGGCAGCATTGGCAGGACATGGCTCTCCCCCCCCCCACCCCCCACCCTTTTATTACAAATCATTTTTATACCTATTTTCCTAATGCAATATGATTTTGTCAACACGTGCAGGGGGCCCACAAAGCCTCTATTGTTGCTGGAAATGTCAGGGCCGCCGCCGCCRCTCTTGATGTAGCTCTCCTAGGAGATTGAGAAATAGCCCGAGTAAATTTATTCTTTGTATCTAAATGTCAGTTTAGGTATAACAAAAATTAAATATCAGGAATAGAAGAAGTATGGGCACGGTAGATCTGATGTGACAACCTGGATAAGGAACAAAATTAGATTTCTTTCCATACGAGACGACTGTACCCAAGACTAACGGAGGATGCTGACGGGCCCCTCTTAGGAAGGGCTACGTACTGCAAACACAGTAATTCTGCAAGTCCCCACGGTGCAATCGCCAAGCCTAAAGAGGTGATGAAAGGCCGAGAAGTTCGTGTGYGAAACGCCATGCACGTCACATCCCCAACGCTCCGGGTACCGCAGAGACATGCACAGTGCACCCCAACCGCACCTGGGAGCRCCCACAGGAGCTGCCCCCTCGCCGGGAGGGGACAGTTTGCAGCGACCCCGGCCCGTGAGGCCCCACGACCGTGTCGCCGCGCCCCAGGGCCCCGATGGGGCGCAGCTCCAAGGCACTCGCTGCGCTCACAGGAACGGGTCAGCCCCCAGGGCCGCCGCATGCAGGTGCGTTTGCCCGGGTTGCGTCTACAGAGGCCAAAGGGCCCTCGCGGTGCCGGCGAGTCCAGCCCGCGTCGGKAACTCACCTGATGCCGCGTGCCCCCGGGCGCAGCGCGGCCCCGCAGCGCCAGCACCCCCTGCAAAGCATCTACAGAAGAGGCGGCCGGTTCTCCTTCGCATCCGAGCGTGGCTCGCTCCAGCCGCAGGCCGCACGACTCCGCGGCCTGCGCGCGCGGYGCCCTCGGCAGGGCCACGGCCCCGCTCAGCGGCAGCCCAGCACGGCAGGCCTGCGAGGGCTTCCCTTCCACATGGGGCCTTCCTGCTTGGGAGCAGGCGCTGGCGAGCGACGCTCCCGGCAGGAAGAGCTGCTCGCTCAGCACAACAGAGGCGCTCGCAAGGAGCCTGRGCGCCGCTGATAAGAGCCCACATCAATCCCCGGCACCCGCTGGCCCGCAACGGCCGGCTGCTGCTCAGCGCCCACCGCCCCCTTCCCCCAAGCAGCCACGTCTTCATCTCCTGCTAAAACACAAAATCTTCGTTTACGTAGGGCGGCCGAGCAGCAATGCAGGAGCCTCGAGCYGGAATAAATCACAGGCATCGATTTCATCTCACGTAAATGAAGCTTCCCATTGTCCTTCTAAAATAAACAAGGAGGACACAGAGGCCCRCACATAATCAGTAAATTAGAAAGAACAGATGTGAAGCATTAACGAGGAAGCGTTCGTGCTGGCAAGGAGAGAACGCCATAAAACAGCACGCACTGTACCAGGCCAGATTGGCTTTTAAATGACTCATACTTATGAGATTACAACCAACAAGTAACAAAAATAAAATAGTTCATTTGACTGGGTCTAATACACTTGAGTTACTTTAAATTAACTGCTAATTGTGCCGTTTCTTTGCCACGTACTTTTCCTTTTGACATTTTGGTTGAAATGCCTTGATGGGAGGGGATTTGCTACAAGACCCACGTTGCTTAAATCAAGGTATTTCCCTTCCTCCAYATGCAAGCACCTCAACCTCATGCTTCCAAGAGACACTAAGGTGCCCATGCCACCACTCACGACTTAGTAATAATAATAAAAAAAAACAGACTGCTTTCTATATCCAAAGCCAAGTATCAATTTTTTATATATATATTTATATATATATATGTACGTGTGTGTGTGTGTGCGCATGTGCGTGTATGAAGCCAAGTAGTGCTGGGGCCTCCCTCGCTTCATCATCCTTCTCCCACTCACAAACATAAAACCCCATGAATAGCACCAAGTGCAGAGGAAATCTCTTCTGTGGTTCAAATCAGGCTGCCCGAGGAAAAAGGGTCGCCCAAAGGATGCTCCATGCGCGGGGCAGGATGAGCACGCTACAAGCCCCAAACTCAGGGGTACTAAAATAACTTTGGCATCTCAGAACCTCTTCCTCCAGAGCCACTTGCGCTGAAACTTCTTCATCTTCTGCTGCTTTAAATTAAGTGAGCATTTCCCCCCTGTTCTTCTGAAGTTGCTCGCTCCATATTCAGCATCCCCACATTACCTTGGTGGCTCCTTTCTGTGCAGCTCTAGCCGCTGTTTTAAATGTCATTACTCAGAGCAGATTCTCTAGCCCAGAAATGGCTTCACCAGCACTTCATGTGGACATAACACCTCCATCCATAGCGCTCTTCTTAAAGCCATCCTTAAGCCCACTAGAGAAAATACAGACTTTGGACTGCTGCATTCTGGAACAACAAAGCTAGGATCAGATGATTTTATTCTGTCTTTTATTCTGTCTTTTATTCTGTCTTTTATTCTGTCTTTGTAAGGAAGAGCCTGGAACTAGCCAATCTTGCAGAAAATAGCCAAGTGCTTCCTTTAAGAGTCCAAGGAAGCTGTAGATGGAGAGAGGGGATTCATCGGGTGGCCAAGAGCATCTCTTACAGGAGCTGAAGCTCTGCAAGAAACTTGAGCAACAAGTACCACAGTGAGTGACAAAACAGGGAGCAGGCACAGGGGACTGGAGCAAAGACCCCGAGGCTCCTTTCCTGCAGTTTTGCAAAGAGTCAGCACTTCAGATCCAATCCAGAGAACTGAAAACGATTAAACATCCTAAACTTGTCCAGAGGACCTGCAATTTCAGTTTTCAAAACATCATCTAAGGTGGTTCTTGGGGCCATTTCAGTGCTCCCCCTTCCACTACAAGAACAAGACGTTCTTCATCTCTGACTTTAACTTTCTGCAGTGAAGTACCTCTTTACACTCTACTTTGACTTTCAAATTAAAAAGAAGAGACGTAAATATGTATGTGATAAACATATAAATGATTTCTTTGTAGGTCACTTTTCCGAAAGGCAATTTTCCATTTTAAAATGCTAGGTATTATGTACAAGCTCAACAAAAAACCCCAGCACATATCAGAAAAGCAATTTTCAGTAAATAACCAAGCGCCAACATGGCCAGAACCTGATCTTGAAGGAGGGGCAGCAACGGAGGCTCCCTGAAGGCTGCTGTTAAGGACAGGCCAAAGACTCCTCACATTTGTAGGGTTTGTAAGTTAACGAGCAGTCCCTTTTGGCATCGGCACAAGTGGCCCAGGTTCAAGCCCTGTGTCCAGGCAGTATTTCCCCAGTTCCCCTCCTGCACCAGCCAATGGGGACTCAATCCTGAGCATCTCCTGCTTTTCCTTAGCAGCTCTCTTTGGTGGAAACACTTTATATCAGCATTAAATACAATAACCAAAACATCTGGCTCAGAGCAATGCTATCAAACCTCTATTTTCCAACAACCCATGAACACAAAGCTCCATCTTCAGTCCATGATATTCCTTAACCCAAGCTATCCAAATTACAAGTTTAAGCTCTGCCTGCTGCTGACACCCCAAGTGCTCTACAGAGCAGCAGCACATTTTCATTTTCATACTTAGAAACACTAAAACTTGTGACTGATTTTTTTGCTAGAATCCTTTTATAAACATATACTATGCATATTTGTAGCAATATAAGGATGGTCTATGCTACTAAAAGCATGGAGGAAGAAGAGGCTTGACAAGGTACTGCATTGCCTTGCAGAGTCTGACTGCCACCATGAAAACAGACTATGTGGCCTGTTCTAGAAAAAGGGCTCTATTTACTATAAAATGACAACATTATATTAACTTCTACACCGCGTGGAAGCCGCTGTGATTTGGCTTGGTTTGAATCCTGAAAGCTTGTTGCAAAATGTGGTCACAGCTCCTGTGAGAACGGCGCTTTGGCAGGGTGACACGGCCTGGAAAAGCAACGGAGACAGAAATCCACCATTTTCTTCATTTGTGCATCTAGGAGCCTGTTTTGTCCCTAACATCTTTACTTTCTGGGCAAACCAGCCGTGGCAGGTCTGAGATCAGCAGCCCCATCTCCACCGGAGCCAGCAGGCCGCCCGTGCACCCGCAGCCACCTCACACACAACGCAACTGCCAGAAAGCAAACTCAGTTATAATATATTTGGGGTGGCCATTCCAGTAATATGGGCACTTACCCATCATGTTCTTCAGATGCCTTTTATCTTAAGGTAAGTATTAGTATTTCTACTTAAAGTATGTGCTTTACATTATCATTTTTAAAAGAATCCATACATCTTTGCACATAATTAAAGACTACTGCTGCTAGTAGCCGGTGAGGGCTGGAGGAAATGAGGATGTTCTGCAGGTGAAATACATTACATTGCAAATTAAACCCTTAAGAGCTGTGGTTTCGGTTCATTATACAGCATTCGGCACACACTACTTGGGCTGGCCTTGCCTTATYCCACCAACTCAGGATTACACAATATAAGGAGTGCAAAATGAATACAGACCAAGAGAACACCTCAGGGTATTTAATTCCTGTTTCACTAATTATCATACAATAAAAATATCCACAGGTTACTTATGTTTCTCATTAAAAACCATTAAGACAAGTCACTCACCACATAACCATTTCTTGACACTTTTTCCCCCTTTTCTCCTCCCAATTTTACCTATATAAAATACATCAGGACAAAATTCTTTTAGCTTCTAAATAACAGAAAATTCTATTATTTAGCAAAATTCTATTATTTAGCTGTTTCACTGCCAGAGATGAGGAAGTGCATTCTTGCCAAGACTTATTTTATTTTGTTGGGCTTGTAACCAATGATATCCTCAATTTCTAATACTCCTTGCTGACATTTGCTTTTGGTAGCTTGACWGTTGACTCGTGTTTCATTTGCATTCCCATCTCCAAATGTTTTTCCCCCCAAAACTGATACCTAGCAGCCATTCCCCAAATACATTTATGTGGACATGTAAGTGTCCACATAGTATGTCCACCGTGATGCACACGTCCATAATATGTGGACAGATACATCATGCTGGCCCAAATTCAGGACACTGGACATATCCCCTCTGTAATGGCCTCCTTGTTGCTTCAGGTTATGGAAACCCCATTCTGCCAAGGACTATAAAACCAGTACAAACACCAAAGGATAAACCTGAAAATCTACGGAGCCAAATAAATTACAACTAGCATGAGAAACAAATTGCAAAATGACAATATCCTAAGTACTTTACAAGAGGAGACGCAGGAAAGTACTCGTGACACCTTAATAGGAAAGGATAAACAACCCCGGCCAAGGGGCTGAAACGCTTGCACCTTTCGGGGTCCTTCTTCACCAATACCAGGCACCACCACACATTTGGGGCGACAAACCACAGTTAAGAAGCTCCGGGTTGACCAAAGCATCTTTAGCTTCTTCAGGACCACCCGACTGGGCAGGGCCGGGTAACGCTTCCCCTCCGTTACCTCAGGAGGCACCGGCAGGTCCCTGCTGCGCCGAGGCCTCGGCTAGGACAAGTGCAGATCCTAAAGCAGCAGGAAGGAGGACTCGGAGGAATTCACGTTGCTGCCGGAAAGGGGCCGGAACAGACAATTCCCCAGGGTCAAGGCACCCGGGGGATAACAGACCGAAGGGAACAGCCGGCAGGAATTTGTGGAGGACAAACCATGGCCAAGCAACCAGCTTCCCTCTCTGACAAGGTGGCTTAGCGCACGCATGGGAAATATCTTCACTGCAGCTTCTACCRGCGACGTATTTTTCCTTTAAAAGTGAGCTAAGTTGTGCAATTAAATAAAAAGGCTACGGGAGTAGCTTTTAAAATGTTCTCTTTCAACCTGGAGGGCATTTCAAGTGCAGTTCTCAAGAGCCACGTCCCGCATTCTTTAATACCTCTGCTCATGATTTAGAAGATGAATTATAGAGCAGATGTACAAAAATATGCACAAATTGATGAGAGGAAAAAGGGGTAAAAATAACTGTGGAGAGCAAGATCAGAGCAGGAGCTTGAGAAATCAGGAGAACGGTCCAAAAACCCAATTAAAACAAAGAGTCTATGCAGGAGAAATTACAAATGAAGCAAAAATGGGCATTGGGGAACACCTGGCAAAGGGACAACGCTGCATAGGGAGAACCAGGAAGGGTAAATTCATGTGAATTAATTCCTCTTCCCTTAGAGGAACTTCAGCAAACGCCTCCAAGGAGGGAGCCAAACCCAAGCTGAACTCCCAAAGAGCTTTCCGGGCTTAAATTCAACTAATTCCCTATGGTGGAAGGCTTCAAGAAAGAGAACACCCCCAATTTGTATTTGCAGACAGCTTCCTTGGTTGTGCAGTGTGAACCAGCTCGGCCCCAGTTTGCCAGGCACTGCGGCCCACAAGCTGATGCACAAAAATGAACATTTCCATCCTGCAGCTCTAAGAGCCTAACTCCACCTTCCTACACAAATGCACAGAAAACGCACACMGTGAGAAACGCAGAGACCGTTTGTTGTCCTTCCACTTTGGTAACCTGGCTTATGCATCTACCACATCCACTGCCACCCTCCTCCTCGGCCCCAACACGCTGGACAAGGCGCCATTGCCAGGGCATGTCCTAGCACCCACTTTCAGGCTCAGTGATGCCTTTCACTGCCTTCAGGCAAGAGGGCAAACGTCATCACCCGGTTTGAATCAATACAGATGACTTGGGGCTTTCCCCACCAGCCTCTGYGTTCATGGACTTTTATTAGGCAGCCCCTTTCCCCTCCAAATACAGGTGTGTACATATGGGCACGTCTCAGCATAACCACACAACRCCCCTGGAAAAGGGAAAGAACCAAAACGCCAGCTTACAGATGCAGAAAAACAAGTTAATGCTTTCCGTTTAATTTGGGCCYGCTAATTAACAAATTACAAGCAGATGCAAAGTTACGGGCTATATTTAAAGGAGATAAACTACCCGTGCCAACACGGTGCTAATGGAGTGATTTTCAGCTACCCATTCATTAGTTGTCATGGTTTTACATTTGCTGGCTTCGGTGTCGGTAATTCGTCAGCTCTGCTCCTCGTTGCCCAATTTCCCTTCCCACTTGCGGCGCTTGCAGTTTTACCCTCGATTCCCATCTCCCTCGGGGAGCTACATCCCAAAAATAAAGGATTTACAGGCCAATCTCATAGGAAGCAAAAGGTAAGGAAGTGCTAGCTCCAAAGCCAAGGCCGAAATTCCCAACATGACACTAGCTTGGAAAACACCTGCAAGAAGTCAGTCAACTTTTATCARCATCAAACCTTCAGCAATAGCCAGCCCCATTTCTGAAGAGAAACACCACAGAGGTGACGAGAAGAAAGTTTCATGGCTTGCAGTCTGCTCCTGGTAATATTTAAAGCTCGAGGCTTCAGGAAACCCATCTGGGTTGAACAAGCAACGAAGTCAAACCACACCAAAGGAAGTTGCATATTTGTAAACATCTCTTTGAACCCCTCAAGCCCCAAACTCAATCTGTGCAGCAAAAGAGCTACGTTCATCAGCTGTACAGCTCAGAGTGATGCTGGAACACAGCAGCATTAAGAAAATAACCTGCTGAAGGACAGATTTTCTTTGTGTAGCTCTGCCCCAATTCTCATACGGTGACAGAGAGACCTGCAACCCAAATCCCAGGCGGTGCAGCAGAAATGAGCAAGTTTGCCAAAGACTAAAGCRAAATGTGTACTGAAAATAAAGCCTTGCCACACTGAAGGTTTTGCAGCACCGAGCTTCATGTTTCTTGGCAGAATTGTGGCTGAGCACTGAGGACCGAGCCCTGGAGAGACAAACATGCTCTTTCTGCGTTGAATCAACTGGGATTTAGGGAATATGCTTGCCTCTATACAAAAGGGAAAGGTTTCTGGAGCACAAYGCGAGCGGGGCATTTGCCTCCCACCTTCGGGAGGAGGCTGCTGGCGGCAGGGGACACACGGACACACTCCTTGGGGAGCTCTCTGCCTCTCTGCCTCTGCACGGGCTTCCCGGAACAGGGCCGCTCCGAACGCGGGCGTTTTGGCAGCACTGCTGTTCACCAACCCTCCAGGAGCCGCAGGAGCTCCCCTTCCCCTCCAGCTAACGCACCTCGAGTTCAGCTCCTGATGAATTTACTCATTACTTAGCTGGGATGACTTGGCACCCGCACGCCGCTTTATCAAGCGCTGCTCAACTCGGCCACAGTGCCAAGGAGGTTTAATGAGCTCTGGGAGCCGACAGGAGAAAGGACCATCTCGGCTGCTATACAGGCTTAGCCACCGAGTGTATTCTTGCTGAAATGCAGCAGCCTTTTTTTTATTCTTACTATTTTTCTACACCTCTCCCCTGCCTTCTCCTAGGCAGGCAACTTGCTCCAGGCGCCGGCAGTTCATTGGCATGGGGGCAATGGRGTCACACTCTTCCCCGAAGGCCCACAGAGGTGCCCAGGAGCAACAAGGGCCTCACTGGCAATCAACCGATTTCTCTGCAGATGTGTTTTGCTACACGAACAACTGTTTGACCAAAAGACAACAAGAGATGGTTCGATTTTCTGTGGTTCTGAGCTGTATGCACACACAGAATTACTACAGCCTTGCTCTGAAAATGCTATTCCAAAAACCTGATTAAAACCCCAGTCTGCTACAGAAACCGCACAGCTCTCCCGATTAACTTCCCGTTATTTCCTGCCCGGCTCCTGCCATCATTCCTCATTAAAAAGCGTTTCATTCCAGCGCTGCCCTATTACCTTACAAAGCAGCGAGGCGATGGAGGACGTGCAAGCCCGGCACAGCGTGGCTCCTCCTGACCAAACCCAGCTGCTGGAGTCCAAGCTTTTAATTTTAAGCTCTTTTAGGAGGCTGAGCGTATTATCTATGGGAACGATAACTTGGGGAGAGCTGTTTCCCGGCCCTGGGAGCTGATGAGCAGGCCATGACRCACGCGCAGGCTGCCGGGCAGCTACACGAGGCCATCGGCACCTTCCACCAGCTTCCCTGCAGCCCAGGGAACCGCTGCGCTTTGCACCCGGGTGGGATGAGGGATAAACCATCCTGCCCCGGAATATGGATTCCCCATTAAAGCTCCTCGTAGGGGTTGCACACAAAAAATGGTTCTGTTGGGCCATATGACAAAATCAAAAGAAACTCAAACTGTTCAGTCCTCCATTCAACCTCTGTAGTCACAGAGGAGCTTCTGGGGCAAATCTGAAGCAATATAAACCCCCGGGACGGGTACAACCCCCATTGCCCTCAAAAAAAGGGATTCACGGAGGCAGAGAGCTCTATGTTGTGGCCGGTACGGGCTCCATGGGGGCACACGAGCACCTTTCAGACACAGAAAAATCAGACTCCTTCAGAAAACGGTGAAGGAAACCCGCACGTCATTGTTCACCCCTAACACCAACATACTTGCACCTTCATTCATCCGTATTTACCTTCATTAAAAGGCCAACAAAAACAAGTCTTAATCCCAAGGTGCTAAAAGGCTCTTTATTCCTTTCCACTTGAAAACCAAACCACTTCCTGCTCCTTTTTCCAARAATAGGGGCACTGACCACTGCAAAGTGGAAAGCCTCAGCAAACAAACACTTTCCAAAGGGGCAAGTTAGGCAACAACTAACATGATTTTGCARATGCTGATATTCCATTTACCTGAAGCAAGTTTTCAGCAAATAAATCTCTCCTTTCCGTAAACCACCGTTGTGCGYGACTGGACACAGCTGCTTTTGTGGGAGGATTCAGGCAGACAACTCACACAAAACTACAACAAAAAAAGAACATTTGGCAGCTTAAGGAACACTAAGCTTCAGTTTGGTTGTGCTTCAGAGTGACATACAAGAGCTGCTCTGTTCGTGTTTCTTCTGCTTTAATTGGTGATTTAAATGAATCCGTGCACATGCCTTCCTCTGGTGTGGCGTTTTTACCACTGACCCGCACCAATAAGATGCCAAAAAGGCTGGCCCTCATACAGCCCAATGCCTTGGCACATGCTATACCAGAGAGCTAATGGGCTCTGAATGGGGCTTAAAATTAAAGCACCCCTGCCCAAAGGCTCGACAGGAGCAGATGCAGAGCAGCCAGCGCTGCAGAGCCCGAGCCCTTCGTATTTACATGTTCCCATGTGCAATCCTTAGCAGCTTTTACAAGTGAGGTACATACCTCAAGAAACTATAGGCAGTGTTATTTATATTTGTCAACACTATCCTTTCTTTTTTAATGGAAATACACTTAAGCTTCATCCAAATTTTAAGTCTCTGCCAGATGCTGCTGTTCCAGTCCTAGGCTTCCCCTTGGAAAAGGAGGACAAGAGAGTTGAGGATTTTGTCAGGAACATGGGGCTTTGGGGGGGMATCTCCAAATTTTAGCTCCTAAAATACAGAGAAACCAACAAGTTGTACATTTGTCCTCAAAACCTCTTCCCGTGAACAGAGCTGCCGCTCGCTGCTTTTTGCCTGGGATACTGCAGACTGGCTCAGCCTCCAAGCCAGCCCTCGGGCCCRCTAACAAGGCAACCCGCCTCGCGGGCAGATTTAGGGCAGTGTTTTTCCTTCTCGCAGGGAAACACTGCCTGGCTTTTGCTCAAGCCAGCACTAGCCAGAGCCTGGGCACATCTTAATACACCCGGGGGGCTGCAGAACTGGATTATGCCAAAAMCTGCTTGCATATAAGGCAAGTTAGGTGCAAACTTCCCACCTGCCCTGATTTCAATGGGTGTTGACCAAGAGGATTTTACAAGAGGGGTGGTAAAAATGTGTGGCCTTTCTGCTGGCCTAGGGCTCCCCAACAGGTGCCTGCAGCTGCTCCTTTTGCAGCGCTCTGCACTGAAGCACAAATTCCATTTCGYGGGGACTTCTGCCTGTTACTGCCTGTTATGTTACTGCCTTTTGTGCTCTTCGCCCCGAATTCCTGCACAGCCATCCAACAAGCATCAACAGAGCTTTGAAGCAACGTTGTGTTGAGATGACGTACTCACAAATTGCCATTTTCCCCAGTTTTGGCAGAGCTTGCTGGAGCTGCTGCACTAATGCAACAAGGATGTCTGGACCAGAAGGGATGGCCGGGCGGCAGCAGCAGCGCCTGCAAAGCAGAGCTGAGCTTGCTGGGCCGGCTCCAACCGCCTGTTAACAACCTGCTCAACTACGCCAGGGAGCTCCACTGCACTTAAGGAAGCTCCAGGTACAAGAAAGGTAAAGTAATATAAAAACCAGAACAAAAAACCCTTAAAATTCAGACATGGTGTTGAGTAAAAGTCAAAGGGAATTGGTTACCGAGCTGCAGAAATGGAACCGTGCTGGAAAACTGGTTATTTTTTATGTTGTATAAAGAARGAGATACTTCCATAGCCCAGAAAAAAATACACATATGCATGCCTATATATAAATCCCAYGTTCATAAACACAGATAGCTCTTAGGCAGAGTAAAAAGCACCATCCACAACACATGTGCGTTTTCCTCAGTGTCTTCTCATGCTCCAATGTCCAGACTAACACCATTAAACCAGTAACCTGAACATAACAGAACGCGCTGCAGATCCTCCCCTTCCTTCGGTCTCAAGTTCCTGGAGCCTATTAGGTGCCCCTGCTCATTAAAGCTTCGTTAAACGGTAACGAAGCCGGTATTTTGCCTGTCGTTGAGCACCAGGGGGAGGCAGCAGAAGCTGCAGACCAGCGCGAAACGGGCAGCGCGAGGGCCCCAGCGCTGTCCCGTGGCGCAGCCCTCCACGCACAGGAGGCCCCGGCCCCTTCCCTGTTTCTTAACGTTTCTCACTGCTCCTTGCTGGCCCTTGTCTCCGGGGGCTGCGGCTGATGGAGACGCACTGGAACTTTCAGAGGCAGGTCCAGCGAGGGGCTCGGCCGCCCCAAGCTGCGCCACGAGGAGCAAGCTCCACAACTGCTATAAATACCACCCAGKAGCACCAAATGTAGCTTTTAGAGGGAGGGAGGAAAGAAACCTCACCTGGGACCTTGCTGCAGCATCCAATGTGCACAAAAGTCATGCAGAGCCTWACACTCCAAGGCAGGTGACCACTTCAGCACGCTCCTAATGTACGTGCACAGACATGCTGGGTGCGCTCCCAGCACGAGCGCCGCTCGGGGCTCAGGTTATCGGCGGATGTTTAAAGTTGATTACCCTAGAGGTAAGCTGTAATGGGTAAACACAGAACACAGACACAACAACAAGGTAATAACTCCCAAGTCGCAGCTACCTCGCAGTTTGTCCTTGTGCTGGGGGCAGGAGGCTGCTAAAGGTGCTAATTAGTGCCCTAATCTAGGGCAAGGAGGTGGAAAGGCAGGAGGAACACCCAGGGACCCAAGGGCACGTCACGCTCCCAGCCCAAGCCCTTACAGGACTCGGCCTTTGCTCACGTCAGCTCCCAACTCCAGCTGTGCTCCACGCAGAGGTGGTTTCCATAGGCCCAGGCACCCGTTGTGAGCCCCACACGTCGCTGACACCACCACCGGTCCCTCCCAGTGCGCTGCTGGAGGCACCTCGAGCTTATAGCACCACATACTGCACAGGAAAAGCACCAGCCACCGTGGCAAAGGCCACAGCAGAGCAATGGGCATGGGGAAATAAACACAGCAAGAGGTCACAGAGGAGAAGCAAAACACATGAAGGCCATGAAAGAACAAGCAGAGAGAGGAGACACTTGTGGCCTCCATCACCCGAGACATTAGTCACCTTCCAGACATGGTAGTGGGGACACCACCACATGCCTGACACTTCTGCATCATTATCACTATCTCTGCTATTGCACCTTTTCAGTGCAGGCTCTTGGATTATACCCAGCTGCAAGTTCCTTCTGGCTTCTTTTCTGGAGATGTTCCCAACTCACCTGGATGCCACCGTGTGTCCCGTGCTCAGGGTGTCCCTGCTTCAGCAGGGGAGTTGGACTAGAGGAACTCTAGAAGTCCCCTCCAACCTCAACCATTCTGTGATTCTCTTTTTTCCCCTCTTTCTTGAGTTTTCCTCCTTTTAGGATTGCCTTCCCTGCAAGATGAGGTGCAGCACTGTGGCCGCCTCCTCCTCCTCCCAGGCTGCTGCCTCCCCACGTGAGGGGCTGACAGCTGTGGGGTTTTCACCCAAGACTTGCATACAGCTGCGCTGGGTTATCAACAACCCCAGGTGATGGACAAGAGACGAGGAAACAGAGCTCCCCACAGTGCTGCCTTTATCTCCAGGGCAGAAAGCAGCAGCCCAAGAGATGCCAGCCTCCTACTTGCATGTGCAAAACCAGGAGTGCAAATACACCCTCGGCCAACAAAACGGAATATACAGAGAATATGGAAAAAACCCAACTTGACTCACTATGCATGAAACAGCATGTTCAACGTGAACAACTACCTTGTGCTGATGCCCTAAATGCTGTTTTTAACAACTCTGGGAACCTCAYGCATGCTTTTGTCGCCTCATTATCCCGATTTCACCACATACTGTGTAAAAACCTCACGTGCTTCTGCCAGCCAGGCATTACTTGACAAGCATTAATTCTGTTCTTGATTTTCGCTGTAACAAGTTCCACAGCCATCTGCTTTAAAAGCACAGAATTTAGCAGCACTGCCCGAGCGCAGCAAGAGGAACAGGCGCCGCGTCTTCATCATCATCAGCTTTCYAAGGCACTCCACGTAATGAGCGTTCCCTAAAATCCCATAGATATTTAAAGCGAGAGACCTTAAAACCTCAAAAAGCCACCTGGTTGCACAAGGTGGCTGGGCCGTACGCAATTTCTAAACTGTTCCCTAGAAGGGGCGTCACAATCCTGCTGCACGACAGCTTTGCCAGCACCACGGTGCAGCCCGTTACTGCAAATCATCTCGCATACGGAGAGCGTGCAAGAAACGGAGAGAGATTCTGCACTGCTAAGTACATGACTGAGTAAACAGAGACGAGTGTAATCCAGCAAATCCAGTTATGCTACCGGGAAGCCGGTGCAGTTATCTCCCCAGAAGGATAAAACGCTGCATGTAACAAAAAAGAGGGGAAAGAAGCCACAAGAGAAGTGCAGCGTAAGGCTGAACTCAGCGTGAGGGTTTACACAAGGCTGCGCTGATTTTACAGCTTCTGCTCCCATGGCCAGGTAAGCCCTCAACCTTCACATCTGAAGAGAAAAATCAAAAAAAAAAATCCTCCAAGTAACAGGAAAAAATGTGTATTAGCAATGCAAACCCCCTCATTAATTCTTGGGATACATCTCTGTCCACAGCAGCACCCCAAAGCCGCTGGGGTTTCTAACACGCTCACCCTGCGCTGCTGTTAATCACTGTCCTCTGGTGCTCAGGATGCCAAGCAGGCGGCTTGAGGGAGCCTTTGTCAAACACAGCTCCCAAAACGAGGAAAAGGAGAAGTGCCATTTTAGAGATGAGCAGGATTCAGGGCTTTGGTCTGAAGGTTACACGTGGCTGCCGGGGAAGGCACTGAGTTAATAGCTATGAAGAGACCCGCGGTTCAATCAGGAGTCGCTTCCCCCACACGTTCAGCAAGTCTAAAAGCAGCCAGTTCTTTGCAAGCAACGAGCAAGGAGGAGAGGGGGCTCCCGAGCCCTGGGGTGGCAGAGCTGTCGTCCTCACCACCGTGAGCAAAGCGATGGTTCGGGGAGGTCACCTGGTGCTCGCTCCCGTCCTTTGGCTTTTGCAGCCCCGTGTCCCTGCAGGAAGGCTCCCAGGTGGATCTCCCTTCGGCTGCTCCTTCAAGACACAACAGCCTGGTGCAAAAGGCATTGGGAAGCGAAACCCGACCGTGCCCTGGGCTCCTGGGCACAGGCAGCCTCTCCAGTTTCGCCTTCAGCTACCAAAGGAGGATCACAGTGCAGCCACACACAGCCTGGAAGGATTAATTAGCTAATATCCGCACAGCTTTAAGCATGCGGAACATCACAGATGCACCGCGCAATCATCATTAGGAGGGGGTAATTCCTCTGGCTCGTGGGGACAGCACACATTCCACTTGTCACCTCTTTCACAGCACAAAAGTCAATCAGCAACTAYGTTCAGTTAGAGAACTTCTAATAACGTGGCATAAACTATCCACAGCAGCACTTGGCCTTTTTGAAAAGCACCTATTACATCCCATGGTTAGTACTGAYGGATAGAAATTTGTGGAGAGCATGCACAAAGTTTTACCAGTAGCCAGAAATGAGCCAAGATGTTCACATACTTGGTGAGTGGAGTGTCATCCAAAAAAACACCTTCAAACCAAACTTATGTTTGCTCCAGGAATGGATAAAATAAGATTTCTAATTGGCCTCTCATACATACGTCAATTATGAGAGCAACTCGAGGTCTGTACTTCACACYGAAGATGAGAGATCATCTCAGAATGGAAATACTCTTTTCCTTGAGTAAAATGCCATGTTTCTCAGACATGTGAGTCATCCCAATAACCAAGGGGAGCCTCCTGAGCTCCCAYTGAGCAGTTTCAACCCCAACACAGCCATGCCTTAGGAAACCCCTAAGAAATACTGCACAACACCAAAAATCTCTGCTGGAGGCCACTGGATTCCACAGGATTCTCCAAGGAAGATCTTCTCATTTCCACCACTCTGGTGCCCACAGCAGATACGGGGCAGCTGAAACCACTCYGCACCATGAGCTGGCATTAGCCAAGCTAAATCAAAGCACCTTGAATCAGGGACCTTGTCTTTAATGACCCCCAGGGGCCCGTGYGGAAACTAACGGCTCGGCTGGACACACAACTGTGTTTGCAGCTCAAGCCCTCAAGGCTGTTTCTGGACCTAAAAGCGGTTTTTGCAGGCAGCAAATTGGTGTTTTTACTCACTCCTTGCGAGGTGAAAATTAGCAGGTAGAGGCAGCTCCACGCGCTGCATAGTTGTTTAGATGAAACCTCTGGCTTCTTCCTTTATGTAAAACCCACGTTGGGTTTTACAGCCTGCGCATTACCCTGTGTTTTGCTCAACCACTATATTTACCAGCTTCTAATGGCAAAGGGTTATCAAAAGCCAGGGGAATGGCCCCCTCTTACACATCTGAGGATGCACTGCGGAAAATTCCTCATTTTTTTAAAAAACGAGACCCACTCCACAGCCAAAAAAAMCATAAATCACCCCGGTGGCTCCTGCTGCTCGCTCACGCCTACCTGTAAACAAGAGATCGCAATCCAGCTCGCAGCAATTAGGCGTCATTATGCTGCTAGATTTTATGATTTTATTCATTACTGTTAATGAACTAAAGTGTTTTCAGATACCAGTAATCACAAATGGCATGTGTACGGTTTTAACCAAAAAAAGTCCCTGATAAAACAATAATTCAGGCTAATAAATCCTGACCCGGCTCCCTCCTCCCAGCACAGAATTGCCACTTAAGGGCCATTAAGCAGATGCAAATCAGTCTCTGTTAACATGGGAAGTCTCCYGGAATTTTGCATCTAACTTGCAGCCACACTTACCACGAGGGCACGAGAGCCACGTCCAACACACACAGACCTCCACACCAACCAGAAACTGCACATTTCATGCATAAAAATTCGGAAACAGTTACAACCGTCACACATTGAATCAAAAAAACTCACTTCTAAAACCACTAGTTTTACTGATATTTAGGCTTCATCTTCTTACGACGACTTCAGTAATGCCCCTGTGATCTTCTTATTCTTTTTGRTACTTTCAAATGTTTTTTCCCCACGTTATCCTCCTGCTTTTAGTYCTATGTAAGGAAAGACGCAGAGTATTATAGACAGTGGGATAATAACAAACACATGAAGAACTCAGTCATTAAGAATACCCCATAGTTACTCATAAGGAGGGAGGGAGGGAGGAAGGAGGAAAAACTGTCCCTCTTGACCTGGGAACCACCCTCCTGAATCCGGGATCACAGGGTCCTCCCATGGGGTTTGCTTCCCCCATAACCAAGGGGGTTTTTCCCTGGAAAGAGCAGTTTACTACAACTAAACCAGGTTGATTCATGACATCTTAACCTACCAGGATTAAAAATGGTGGAGCACGAGAGCAAGTTGTCACCGAGGACGCTGCGGATCCCGACCAAGGACACGGCTGCTCCTTCACTGCAGGCCCCCGGGAAGGCAGTTGGGTTATGCTTTCACTTTCGGCACATCCCAGATCTTCCTGGTTTTCCATGTGGAAAAGATGTGTTTTATCCACATGGAAGAAATGTATTTTATCCACACGAACGCGTCATGCGGCTCTCCGTGCCACCAGCGCTACCTTCACGGCTGCACGCTCTGCAAAACCTGTAGGTTTCRTTTGTTTTAAGTAAAAAAAGGAAATCCTTTTGGCCACTATGGAGCAGCTAGAGAATTTTGTCCTCTGTTAAAACTTGGAGAATTTGAGGAAGCCTCAGAGATCCTACAGGAAGTCCTGAAGATCCAGGAACTTGATTCTCCAGAAATTACTGTCCTTCAAAGCCACTCAACGTACCCAAACTGGAAGCTGGGCAGTTTTAGGCCGGCCAGGCCACCCTTGGTAACAAGTCTTAGAAAACCTAACTTGGGCTCCTCCAGGACTGAATTCCAAGCGACAGCAAAATTAGCATCACCGGTCATGATTTTATGGTAAATAGATCTTGTCCAAACAAATCACTATGCAGTTTTTTTTGGTGGGAAGCTCAGGCTGAGTTAATTACTTAGCACCTCAGGCCATCATGATTAGAAAAAAGCAATGCAGATCCAAACAAGTCAGCGTGACACACAGCAAGGGGAGTCACAGCTGTGACCTGCACAAAGMGCTGGCACTGGGGAGGATGGAGAAGCAGTTTGCCCTAATTCCTCCTCTAGCTCTGCCAAAGCAGGACAGAAAACCTGGAGCTATTAATGAAGATCACGGACTAAAAATGCTATAGAGAAATGGTAAGAAGCAAAAGGAGCGTCTCTGATTCCTGCTCCTGTTGGGCTCAAGCAATAGCCACGTGTTTTGTTGAAGAAACCACTCCAGATCCAGCACCATCTCTGGGTATTAGCATAGTGGGTGCATGGAAAAAAACACASCAGTCCTTCAAGCAAAAACACAGACACTGGAATCATGTATTTACACTATCCCGTCTGCACTGACAAACCTGGGTTTGAGCATTTCCTCACTGCCATTTTTATTAAGCATTGCTCTCACTTCCGTCTTTTATAATAATAATTCTGATTACATCTCATTTTTTATCACATTTAAGGAAAAAGATAGTGGCACAGCAAAGCTAGGACACTATATGCTGACACTTCAGCAGACCTAGGACTACGCACAGAGGAATTCAGTRCAAAGGGCATCTGCGTGAGCAGGGGGTTGGACCAGATGACCTCTGGAGGTCCCTTCCAACCTTAGGCATTCTATGGCATTTAATGCACCTGCACATTGGGACAGTTTTGGAAGTGGTGGGCCTCAGTAAAACAAAACCAGAAAAACATCAAAAGATGAAGAAACTAAATAGCAACAGAGGAAAAAGATATATAATTCAGCAGAAGCTTTTTGAAGCTCAAAAGCCAAGCTCTTCCTGCATAAATAATACACACATGCATATGTTCATGTACATATTAGCAGCAAGAAGTCAGGGCACTGAAAGGAGCTCCTCTCCGCTGCCTTTTCTATTCACCTCCTGCTTAGACCATCCTTAAATCTTAAAGTAACAAGAAAAGGGCTAGCGTCGTGAAGAGCCATGGAATCCGAACCTGGAATGTTTTAGTAGGGCCTACCCAAGCGGGAAGGTAAAAATAAGGCCACCACTAAAATGACATCCTGATTTGTAGAAGGTCTCCCGAAAGATAACACAGCCCACCTGCAATCTTCCAAAGCAATTTACAGGCCGATGTTACGAGCACAGCCGAGGAAGGGGAGGAAGCCAGGGCACAAATAGCAAAACTGAAATTCATCTTCTCTCTCSCCAGGATGGACCTCTGTCAAGGTAACACAGGAAGCAACAGAGAAGCCCCCATTCCCCAAACCACAGGCACCTGAAGGGGAACAACTTGCACAGCAGAGCTGACCCTTTCCCACGCCAACTGCTCACAGCAACAACCACGAACCTGGGGGAGAAGCGGCCGAGAGGAAGAGGGGACGTGCGGAGAGGCCCGGACCTGAGCACCCCTGCAAGGGGCCACCACGGCTGGTCCTGGTCCATTACATTTCCATTTCTGCTACGCCAGGGGAAAATACAGAAGGGAGAGGAAGTTGTGCAAGTTTCCACTCAAGTAACAACTCGACAAAGCCCCACCAATGTCAACAAATGTCTGCTCCAAAATCCTGCTGGGGATTTTTCCTTTGYGGCATCTGGGATTGGGCAGGGAGCACCCGAGCAGCCTCGCTCAGCGCGTCRGATCACAGCTCCCGAGCAGGAAGGGGACACTGCTGCCTTCTTGCTCCGGTCACTGCTTCTTCTGCAGGAATTCAATGCAAAAGAGAAAAGCTGGCTGCCCTAATGAAGTCTTCAGAAAGCAAATAGCAGAGGTAATGAAAGAGAAAGAGGAGGATGCTCCCCAAGCTGGAGCTGGCATCACTGCTTCACCTTATGCTCTTCGCTTGCTTGTCCTGACCACAAGCTGCTTCCCTCTCTCTGGACAACTCTAATTCGTTTAATTTGTCCCGTGAGTGAGTGGAAGAAAATGGATATCAAATACCCAGCTTTTAAAAGGCCAAATGGTCTTTGGAAAGGGGAAAAGAAAAAAAAAAAAGGTAGGAATGACGTTTTAAAGGAGAGGCTATAAACACAATATGGTCATTTCCATGCGGCTGGCCAGGGCAATTACACGGAGCAGAATGGTCCTTAAGTGAGCACACAGCATGTAAAGCACTTCATTGCTCTGCTCGCTCCCCTCCTGTAAAACAATGGGCTTTGTGCTTCATTATCAATCGTGGTCTGCAGAGTCCTCTATTTTGGCAGCCCAGCAAGCAGCTCGAGCAGCCCAGCACAGAGGTCACACCAACTTGAGGGGCAAAAACATTTTTCCCCTGCGCAGGAGGAGAGATCGCATTTGCGACTTCCAAACTTACAATTTGAGGATGCCTTCGAAGGCCAGAAAGGGTCAGGTTTCCTACACTCTGCTCACACTTGTCAGCTTTCCAAAACACAAAAATAATTCYTTAGAAACACATTCAGCAGAAGAGCACAAAGGATCTCCTGACTCCAGCAGGGGCCTAGGACCACAGGCAAAAGCCCAACCCTCTGCTGAGCAGTGCAATAATCTGATTGCTCACTTGACAAGCTCCTAAGGGGGTTATTCCCACAGGTATCTTTTTTCCCCAGTGTTGTTTTCAAAGAGCCATTAAAAGCTTTAGTGCTGGGTTTGGAACCTGCAGTTCCCAATCCCCACCAGAAAATGGGCTTACTTTGTGTGTTTTCCACCAGTATTTAACCTCAGGTCCTGAAAGCTGGTTTCAGTCCTCCCATACCTGTAATTCCTGCCTTGTGGGCCCAGTCTGATCATACTTGACAAAAGGGTCGCCTGCATAAAGCTCAGTAAGAGGAATATGGATTTTCACCAGCAGGCAAAGCACATCCACCATGGAAATGGTATCACGTTCAAGACAAGGTTTTTGTTACAAATTCCCAAAACTGCAGGCTGAGTTTTCTTCCAACTCAGTTTCAAATGGCCATGCGTAAGAGAAACAGGGCCCAGCAACGCTATCTCTAAGGCAGAGCTTGTTTTAAACCTTTTAGATCCCACCTGAGGCAAAATATCCCTCAAGCCCCACCTATRATTTCCTCTAGGGAAACCAACCAGGCACAGCCAAACAGACCCCGTTCATTACCTAAAACAGACACAGTGACAAGTCTAAAAACGTCGAAGATAAAAGCTCCCTCCTTCCGAGACAAGGATTGTCTCACATTTGTCATATTTGGGGCTTCCAACACGGAGAGCCTGCAGGAGGAACACTGCCACCATTAGGTGGAATTGTTGGAGGCTGAGCTGGGGGGCCAAGCACTGGCTCCTTCTCCTGGAAAGCCCATTTCTCCCCTGCAGCCATGGGCACCTTTCCCATCCTCGCCTCTGCTGACATCAGTGGCTGCAGCTAAACGAGCAGAAAGCTGATTGTTCGTGTAAGGCCCTTAAACATGCCCGAGCGCTCGTGCTCGAGCACCTTGGGTCGCCTTGGAGGGTTCAAACCGTGAACAGTGCCAAGATCTGCACGGCAGCAACATCACTGGTATTTGTAGCAGCAACTATAAAAGTAATAACTAACACAACCAGCCATAAAGAGCAAGTGCAAAGGTGCTGCWTTTCAAGGTAATTCCTAACGTTTGTGGACTGTATTCTAAAATACCTTCCATACTGCTGAGGTTTTCAAAGACCCAAGGAATAGGCAAAGGAAAAGAAGTGCCAACCACGTCAAYGGAAGCAGTAAAAAACACAGGAGGTCAGCTCAGAGCCACAGAGAACTGTGCGCCGTCGTGACACCCACCGCTCCACGCACGGGCTGCATGCTCCTCTGCTGCAGGTTCCTCTTGGCCATTTCCCCCCACAACCAAAGTCAGCTTCTCTGTTCACCTGCTCACTGCAGGGGAGGKGATAACCACAAGGACAAGTAATTAATGGCTTTCAATTTGCTTGCACAGGAGGGCAGCGAGACACATCTCGCACGAGCTTCATGCAGGTGCCAACCTCAAAGGACTTCAGGAAGCAAAAGCCCCCAACTCCAGCTCTGGCTTCACAGCAGTCACGCCACCTYGGGGACACAAAGCTTAAAATCCTATTTGTGCTTATAGTGACCCAAGACATCAAATAGAYCTAAATATACAGAAAAATTATCTCTTAAAATGCTTGTATTCTTTCTGATATAACTGACCCCTTCGGGAGAACAACAGGGAATGAGTGTTTTCCCGTTGCATTTCCCATGCCAAGCATCGCTGCAGATTTCCCTTTGGCCTGACGGGAAGCGCCAGTCCCAAGCCTGTGCTCCTGGGCGCGCAGGGAGCCTCCCAGGGCCCTTTTGGGAGCAGTCCCAGTTTCAGGAGCTCTCACACAGGGAGGAGCCCCAGCACACGCACAGCTTCAGCACAGAGCCAGGCAGCTCCAACCTCGTGCAAACCATGAGGTTCAAGCAGGGGAAAGGCAGCACATTTACCGGGACTATCAGGTTCTTGAACACTTCACGTGCTCCTGGTGAGCACGTGCTAAATGGCTGCATATGCCCATTTAAACACCTAGCCAATACGGTGTTTAATCTCCTTATACAGGCGGAGATGCTGGAAATAAACCTCTGTGAAAGGAAGCACGTTCAATAAATTGCAGTAGGAACCTTCCAGCTCAAACGCTAAACGCTTGCTATATGAAAAGGGAGTCCAGAAAAAAAGAGATCACTGACCAGAAGCAAGGACCTAAGTCACAAGTACAGAGGCCAAATCAACATGTTCTTGTAAATCAAAGTCYTCCCTTGTTGCAGTTCCAAAGGCAGCCTCTACTTTAAAATCTATGTTTTAACACATGCACATTTCTCTGCACTGTCCTTACAACTTCTGTCACGTCGAGCATCCCCAGCACTTCACACAGCACACTGAATAGYGATGCAGAAAAGGCAACGCACCATCGTCCCCGCTACCAAATTCAGGTCCCAGGCCCCCAATAATCCCATAAACACATCCACACCGTGCCCCACACCGAGGGGTTAGGCGAGTACTCTCCTGGCCACCCACAACAAGGCACCRAGGAAGGCAGCCCTGACCACAAACAGGAGTGAGGGGGGGACACTAAATACAGACTGAACACCCTCCTTTTGAGGCTTTGGGCTCTTTCCRCAGCGGTTCAGATGTGGCAGTGTTACGCGGATGCTGCTCAAAACCAGAGGCAGATTCTGCAGTGGAGGGCTCCCCAACATCCTCGCTRTGTCCTGCTGGACAAGGGTGCTGGAAGCAGCAGTTTTCACAAGGACAAACTGGGCAGACGGGCAAGTCCCCCCGCTCTGTGCTGTCGCAGTTACTGCCGCACCAGGAACAGCTGCTACCTGGTGCCACGCAGAGGTCCCCATGGGTCAGGAGACCCGTGTGGCACCTGGGAGCCCTCTCTGCAGCATCAGAGCACGTCAAGAAGCCTAAGCTCAGGCACTCTAACGTTGCTAAACCTACCTTGGGAATTAAGACAGATTCAGCCCTTATGTGGGGGAAGCTCTGCCCACATGCACAGCTTTGGCCTGGTTCCTTACTGGAAAAATTACAGATTTGCTTAGACCTCAAGTGAAAACACATCTATTTACTTCCTTTTGTTGTTGCTTTTGTGCTTTCTAGTACTCCCRTGATTGAAACCTAAGCCCTTGAATGCTGGCAAACACACACAAAATAGCACAGAACACAAGCATTTCAACTAGCCATTTAAAAAACAAGCATCTGCACCTCCAAAATCTAAAAGCAAGGAAAAACAGTAAACTCATGCGCAGAGAGCTTAAGAACCAGAACCATATCTCATGCTTTGAGTTTATTCAATACTTAAGTAGAAATCTCTCCCAATCACTAGCACTTTTTCAATTATTTCAATTATTGGTTTACCATACAGAATCCCACTGCACAGGCCGAGGTATATCAGCAGTTATTTTCCTGTTGCTTCACATAGGAAACATTGCTTGCAAGCTCTTCCTCGTAGCAAAAATATCACTCCCAAACCAGCAGCTTCAAGGGAAGCCTTCAAAGAAGAGGCATCAAACTACTGGAGGGCTGTAAAGAGAATTCCGAGTTCCCCGGAACGGGCACCCTTCCAAGCAGGCACCAAATAAAATGGAGATTTATTCACCTGGTGGGTGCTCTCTGTCAGCTACAGCTGCTTCCCCTGCAGATGATGCTGTAGGACTGAGATGATACCGTAGAAGAGAAGAAAAACCCAAGGGGAGAGCAAGCGGGCTGGGGTGTCTGCTGAAGGAGGAAGGTTCATTTTCTCAGTCCTTTGGAGACGGGCAGGATAAAAGCTCAGGGTCCCTTACCCCTCCTGTCGTTCTCCGTTACTTCATCTGCCTCCTCTGCTTTGGATCCCACGCACTGCAGAAAGAGGGGGTGAAAGAAACCCAAAATCCTGGGGAAGTGGTTGAACTGACAGCAGGACAGCTCGGCCGTTTAGATTAATGTGGGGGTTCAATGAGAAATTATTCCTTTTCTGGGAGGAAGTTGCTTTTCACGGAAAACTCTCCACAAATGTATGACCTGGGGGTCAACTGGGGCTTGGACTAGATGACCTCTGAGGCCCCTTCCAACCCTAGGCGTTCTATGATTCTATGATGAATTCAAAGGGTATTTTTGCTGGCTTTTGTTGTTTTTTTTTTTTTTTAGGAATATTGAATATCTGCATAAAGATTCCATGAGGGGAAGAAAAGCATTTCTGGCCTGGAAATTTCTAACTAAGCCCAAGTGGAGTTTGCTGTGTTTGTTTAAACAGTCAGTTCTTTCCCTGGCAACCGACAGCTGCCAAAACCAGTCTCCAAAGCCAGGGCAAACGTGATAGACTCAAGGGAAGGCGGCAGGACGTGGCCTGGCTCCGCTGAAACCAAGCTCCATCTGCACCAGCAGCAGCCACTTGCTCTGCTCTGTTCCCCGAGGCCCAATGGGTCCTTGCTCGGGGCAGGATGATGGGCACCACCAAAACAGGGGCTGTGTGGGGGCAGGCAAGTTTTTATTCGAGATCAGCGCAGCTTCCTCACGGAGAAGCAGGCAGCAACCCGGAGTCCAGGGCCTACACTGGCTGTATCGGTCGGATCCACCTTCGTTACAGCCCCCGAAGGCTGGAAGCTCATTCCGAGCGCGGAGCTCCRCAGGACAGCAGCTCCCCGCACTCGTGGAGCCCGCGCAGCTCGCGGTGACGCCAGGGAAAATACTCACAGCTGCTTTCACACAGAAGGGTCCCTCCCTGCATTCCAGAAAATTAACTTCCTGCAGGCAATCGAGATGCAAAATCCCAGCGGAGAAGGTTGCTGCGCCACAAGAGTTTGCGTTTTTTAATTAAGAGCTTGATATTTTCACTGAATCCAGTTTAAGCTGAGAAATGCCTGTAGACTCAGCTGACCCGGAGTATATTCCTCCTTTGGAAAGGACRGCATCGCTCATCCCTATCTTTCGTTGCTTGAAAGCAATAGCAAAGAGGACTCCTGAAAAAGCAGAGCTGATGCAAAATCTCCAAGAGAGAAATTATCCCCGACAGCCACCCTAGTACTATATAATTTATCTCCTATAGCAGGAAAAAAACCTTTGTTGAACTTCTCCCGTTGAGGTCATCGTTCCGAAGAGAGGAAAGGAGCCTCTAAACGCCACACAAATCTGCCCCGATGAGGTGATTACCAGCAGCTTTGGAGAAGGTTTCTCCCCTGTTGCGACTCGGGAGCCTGAAATTTGTTGCTTTTAATACTCCTCCTCCCCGCTGCATCCTTTCCTGCTGAAACCTAAGAGACGTTCCCAGCACAAACACATAATTCATCTCCGGCTCTAGTTTATTAACTCGCATGGCTCTATTACAGAACTTCCTGTGCTCAGGAGCTCTGTTTCTCCTCCCGATGTCACAAGCCATGAGAAAACTCTCAGTCTGATCCATCCGAAAGCGACCACTGGCTTCCCTTGCCAACAACCATCCTTCTTGCGGACCATCTACTCCCACTCTTCCCTTCCTAGATCCGTCCCCCTTGCAGCCATGCGAGGGCCTCTGTTCCTCCCCAGCCACCATGGGCTCCTTCCAACAAGGGTGTCAGGCACAGCCGCCCGCTCCCAAAGGCCCTCCCAAAGGCTCCCAAAGGTCTCCCTCATGTCACCGGGTCTCCCTGTGCTGGCTAATTCCAGCACCTTCAAGCAACTTGCTGCCATCAAGACAGGCACCATTGATTTGTCATTTCCTCAAATAGCCCTGAACTACTTTTGAAAAGAGCCAGCCCATTTWTCACTTGTTTGTGCCTCACTTTCCACTCTCTTTTGTTCCTCCATTTGACACAGTCCGAGTGGATTCTCTGCTCCTTTCGCTCCCAAACTAAGCACTTTAGAGCCCTTGTGAGGAGGGCTCCGGGAATCCCATCCCGGGCCCTAGGAATCCCATCCCGGGCAGCGCTGAGGGCCGAGCCAAGAGCCGCCTCCAGGCGGGCAGCTCCTCCCTGCGGCTCCCTTGCCGGGCAGCCCTGTTGCACCCGTCTCCTCTCCCACCCGCAGCCTCTCCCCTTCTCAGCAGGGACTCGTGCATTAGAAGTCAAGAGTGCGTCRCAGCGGCGGCACTGAAGCCCTGAACCCCCTGCCTGCACGTCAAGGAAAAGCTTGCAGTCGCTATATAAAACACCAGGAAGAAGTGAAAGGAACAGACTTCAGGCCTTTTGACTGTTAATTCTGGTGTCTCTCAAGCTGTAATTTAAAATCAGCAGCTGTGTCAAAGGTGGAGCTGCAGCTACGAGCTTATCACAGGGAGCGCAAAGATAGAGAGCGGGATGGCAGCTCGAACGGGCCCAAACCAGCAAGCCACAAGCACCCTCTGCATGCACACAGTTAAACATCTTATTTTCCTTGCCACAAAYGGCTGCACATGCAGATTGTACCCACACATTATACATTAGATAGAYGTGGACTCACGGCAGCAGTTGGCAGCAGCTTTTAAGAAGAAAATTCTGACCAAAAGGTATAAAATAAAGAAATGGAACGTGAAGAGAGACTTGCTGGGCTTGATGTCCCTAGACCCTCTCGTTGGAGTTTTATTGCCTCTGGCGACGGGCTCCCTCACACGCGCGATACATCACGTCCTGCAGCTCAGCAAACGCAGCCCACCAGCGAGGCCGCGTGATTTTGCTTCCAACGTGCTGTAAAGGAGAGAAGACTTTTAATGCCGTGTTCCCTCCAGAGGAAATCTCCAATGATGCTGTGTTGGAACATATTTCACAAGCAAAAACGTTGTAGATATAAAAACAGTGGCAGGTCATTTCTGTTCCAACCAACTGGCCCTGCACAGGGCGGTTGAGCGCTGGTACACACAGCGACAGGACAATCATTTCCATACATCACTTCTGTTCTCCTGACGCAAGCGGCCACATACAAGCAGCTCTGCCCTAAACTTCCCAGCCAGGTTCTAGCAGGACTCTGGCACCAGCCTGCCCCTTGCTGCTCAAACCACCCATGTCTCTCTGCTCAAGGAGAACAGGGCAGCCCAGACCCCTCAGATCCCCTTCCCCATTCGCTGGGCAGTTTCCTTTGCTCCCCCTGCTGCAGCTCAGTCTCCGAGCTGTTTCACAGCTCCAAAGCAGAACGCAGGTGGCAGCAGCAGATCCAAGCAAATTCCAAAGGCTTCATTTAGAGAGGCCTCAATACATTTCAAGAAAACAACGAGCTCCGACAGCATCGAGGAGCAAACAGACATGCTTGAGGCCACCCCAAAACATGCAGGTGCAGGAGACCTGCTTGGGAAGAGCCCATCCACCCCAGGCACCAAAGAGGTCAAGCCCTGCCGGCAGGAACTTGACTTCTCAGCGTGCGTGTCTCAAAAGTCACCCCAAAAACCCACCTGTGTCCTCACCCTCCTTATTTACGCTGTTTTTCCAAGACCGAGGCCCTTCTCAAAACAGAAAACTCAATGGTGCCCTGCTCTGAAGGGCTTATTGATTTCTGCTCAATTAACAAGGCGCTTGGCGCTCTGACGCCGACCAGGGAACCCGGGCAGCGCGGCGCTCGCCCCTTCACTGTACAAGGAAAATCTTCAAGGGGCAGGAAACAAACTCACAAATAATACAGCAATAATTCAAGAAAAAAAATCACTCTCCCATTTAAAGTAGTTTTGGCCAGCCCCCAATTTTTCCCATGGTTAAGCATCACTATCAAAATTTATATATAACTAAAATAAAGACAGGATAAATAAATAAATAAAGTTCTGAGATGATGAGTGCAGCCTACCTACCTCCTCCCAAGTTTACCAAACAGCGCAATCCGCCAGCCCCCTCACACTTTTGTTTAAGATAAGCCAGCTAATCTTGGAAAACAAGGACTACAAACATTAGGATTACTTCATTAAAACATAAAATAACCCGCTCAGCCTACATCAGAGCAATGCCTGTAAGTAAGAAAACACACAAAGCATCATGAATGGGAAGTAAAAACTAACTCTTGTCTATCAGATACCGAGAGAGGAATCTGTTTCTGCAACAGGTTTAGGTGCAGAGCAGATGCGCCCGTTTCATTTGGATCCGTACGGGATGAGCAGGATGGGAAGCGCTCCGGCAAGGCRGCCGGGAGCCGGGCGCCAGGGCAGCCGCTCGGCACAGACTCCATAAAAGCCCCATCCTGCAGCTCGTGCTCCGTAAAACTCGCAGGGAAGCGGCAGGTTTSAGCAGCAGGGAAGCAGCTTAAGGTGATTTTTTTATATTCCTCTAAAAAGCAATATTTTAGTCGCAGGAGATTTTACACAGTAACACTATATTCTGTAAGGATAAATGAATGCGAAATTGCTTTGGCGGAATAAATATTTGTTTGAGCTCAGAAAAGGCATCAGAAAAAGGTACCCAGCATATTGCAGGGCATTTTACTAAATACATTTACTGTGTTTTAGCCTCTTCCATTTCCCTCTTCAATCTAGACAGTATTATAGACTCTTATCATTAATTTATAGCTTTCTATTTCCAAACGCCACAGGAACAGACCAGATAAAACGAAGGTCAGAAGCAGCGCCTGATTTTTTGAGAAGACAACATGTGGATGAAGTACCTACACAAAACAGCTTCATCAGAGGCAAGGAGAACTGGTCCACAGGGACCAGGAGTTTGTCCAAAGGACACAAGTTCTGGCTGCTTTCTCACGGAGGAAGCGGAACAGACTGCAAAGAAGCATCGATTAATAGAGGAGCTTAGGGGAAAGCAGAGAGCAGTGGAAGGAAAAAGGGAAATACAACTAACTGCAGAGTTGCATCCAGCCATGAAGGGCACTGAGAGCAGAGAGACCAAAGAGGTTTCCAAGAGGAGGAGCAGGCTTCAGGAATGCAAGACACTCATGTAACATCACCTGAACAGTGACTGCTTAAAAAATAATTCAATGTTAAGGGAAAGGGCCGAGGTTAACAGGAACATCACTGCAGTCAGTATCTTACTTGCCAGAGTTTGCCTTATCCTGTTGCCTCTGGAGGGTTTTCAAAACATGTAGAACGTTAAAAGACTAAAAACGGTGCCTTTTCGAAGCAAGAAATGAGCCACCAGGAGCTCCTCAGCGCCAGSTTACCACTGAAGCGGGGGCGGACGGCAGCGCTATGGCTTTCCCGGCGCGACGTCGGGACCAAAAGCAACGCTGACCGAGGGCTGCGCTCTCCAGCTCTCATGACCACCCCTTTCACTCCACGCAATTTGCTGACACAAAATTAAAACTGGTCACAACAGCCACACAGTAGTCTAGGGGACTGATATGCTGCCAAGACACTGCTGCGTTCCTGTGGCATCCCGCCTTGGCACGGGGGCTCCTACCTTGACCTCTCCTGCTTCACAGGGAGAAACACGTCATTACAGCTGTGCACGGCCCAGAGCTCGAGGAAAAGCAGCTCCAACCTGATGCAGAAGGTGGACAGACCTGAGATGTTTTCTTTTGATTGCTCCAAAGGCAAAACTGGAACAACTAAACTCACAACTAAACCAAATGTGCATCTCGGACGAGAGTTTTCTGGTTTCAGTGGACTGAGCCCATGCTGGCGGTTAAGAAAAAGAATAAAATCAGCCAAAAACCCGTGCAACTAAGTCTCCAAGTGTGGCTCCAGAAAGTCTAGAGCCACACGGGGCTCTAGAAAGCCAGAGTGCAATAGRAAGCAATGAAGGATGGGCAGGCACTGGAGGAGCGCACACCCCAGAAGCCACAGGCGTCAACGGCGCACATGAGCGTTTGGAAGCGTTCCCACCAAGGCAGCAACAAACAACATGAATCCATCCGAGTTAGTTGAGGTACTTGATGCAGTGGCATCGGGGAAACTGGTGAGGAGAAAATGAGAGACGGAAAAACCTATTTGAGGGAAAATGGGAAGAGAATTGCCAGGGAATAGTGCTGGAGGGATGGAGCAGCAAAATCTGAGCTTGTATGATGACCTCCAGAATGAAGCAGGTCTCACCAGAGGAGCCCAAATGGACAAAGCTGGCCCAAGAACAACAAAAATACTTTTTATTTTCTTCTAAGAACAAAATAGTTCCATGTGCTTAAAACAAATGCAAGAAATCTGAAGTTTGTATTATTGAAGGGAAATAAAACTCTTCCATAAGAGTGTTTTTTTTAAAAAATACATCATTATACAATGTAAGGCTGTTGTAAAGGAAACCAGCAGMGGGTATGGAAACCCAGGCTGTTGTCACTAGCTAACAACAGCAAATGTGCACAGAAAGGATTGGTTACTCTTGCCCAAGCATTTTTGCTCTGACTATGCCCCAAATCCCACCCGCTTCAAAGGGGCCTGAGCTGCACAGGAGCCCCATGTACCTTTTAGTGCAAAGAACCATCTTCTGCCATTAGGCACATCTGTACCCGTGTTCAAGAGCCAGCAGTCAGCGCAGAGCTCAGCCTTGTGGCTTTTGTCTCTAACCCTTTCCAAATCTGACTTTCCAGGTCTGGAGTTCTTCAGGAATGACTTCAGAATCCCAGTTTCACCAGCTGCGGCTCACCAGCTGATACCCACCCCAGGGCAAGCAGCTCCCCAGGGCCCATCGCCATCCGAGCAAGTGCAGAACCCAAACTAKTCTCCCTCTTCCTTTCCGAGGGAGGGATCCTCCCGACTGCACGACAGGCTACAAGAGCCTCCTGTGTTCGCAGCTCTGCCCTTTGCACCTAAAAGCTCTGCCTAACAGCCAAGAACAGCGAGCAAAGGAGGCAATATAAATGCATTATAAAAAGCTGCTGCACAAAAACACTTGGGCTAAAAATAACGTAACACGGGCCAGGCAACCGTCTCCCTMACTGTATGTTAGCTCCCTTAGCAGCTGTCTGGGCACGCACGCGTTTGCACCCTTTCACGGGTCCTTCCCCAGATCTGCTGTCAGACGTACAGCTGCTATAATGAACTTGAGAACTAAATTAATTCTAAGGATACCCGCAATTATAACACACACACAGAGCAGGAAAAGGCTAGCCCAGAGCTGCATGGAAAGAGGCAGAATGATGCAGAGCAGGGAACTAATAACCAAAAATAAATCCACTATGAGCTTGTTCCTTCCCACCCTGGTACTGCCAGCGCCGGGGCCACTGCACTCCCTTAGTGGCTGCTTAAGATTGAGAACTGGGATGAACCTCGCAATAACCGCAGTCAAGGCCTGCTTGCAAAATACCCTTCGTGATGGATTTTGTTATTCTCAGTTTTCCATGCAGTATTAAGCCATAATTGATTTTTGCTAAAAGATCCTATGCAGCAGCATAAAAACAGCAAACAAATGTTTAAAAAAAAATCACTGCTTGTCAGCAAAGTGGATCTAAATGGACAGTCTTTAAAATAAAATCCTTGTAGGCTACGGCCTGCAATTACACTTAGCCAATGCAGTAAAACCCTCAGCTCTTTCACATAAAGCACGCAGGGCAGCTGGGAGTGTGTGGAAGGGCCCTCTGAGCTACACATGTTCCCAAATGCGGGAAAACAGGAGCAATTCCACACGAACAGAGTTCCAGGAGACGCTAAATGCCCTCAGAGAAGCTTTAGACACTGACTATAGTTTTAGCCCAAAAGACGGCAACTTCCTGAGACCTTCCAGACAGGTTTCTCAAGGGAGCTCTTTGCCTGGAGACCTTCCTTGCCCGTGAGCACCCTCAGCCTGCTGCTTTCACAAGGCTGGACATGCCCAGCAGCCCAAGCAGCTCCAATCCCACACGGATAAGCCTTGTGTGATGGTACTTTATGCCATGGATGCACAAGGGTGCTCCATAAAGTATCAGAGTACAGAGTAACCGCACAGTCCTTCCCAAAAGTGGCACAAGGACACGCTTCCGAAAGGACTGGGATTTTCCTGCCGCCGGTGACATCCTCTGCAGCCAGCAGGCCGAGCCATAAACTTGTCGCTGCCTCGGTAATTGGTGGCAGGGCGAGAGGACATAACATCCATATTGCTGATGGATGGCTCCCTTTAGTTGGAGGCTCCGTTAACAGTTACCAGATTTTGTCCCCCCAGCGTCTGCCTTCAAAGTTACTAGAACAGGGACATTATCAGGGACTCCAAGGGAGAACTGCCCTCCTAAAAGAGGCTTTCAAGGCGCTTCAATAATCCTCTGTCCTCCGCCTTCGGAGAAGAGAACCTAGCTACCCTCTTCCACTGCCTTCACTGCTTTTTGAGGTGGCAATCAGCAGGTAATAGAGCAAAAAAGCAAAGTAGTTGACAGCAGCAACCAGCTACAAGGCCTCGCTCCTCTGCAGCTCCCGCCGCTGGCCTCGCTCCTCTCCAGCCCTTCTGCCGCGGAGGGAGGCCGCATTGCTGCCTCCGACACGCGCCCCGCGTTGCACAGGAGCGGAGCTACCCCGTTCCGGCCACGCTGGGAGGCCTTCCCAACACGCAGACACCTCGCCCAACTCAAGTCCTCTTCCCAGGAGCCCCAGGGGATAAAWCCCACTTGATTAAAATGCACCAGATGTGTTTTATGCAGAGCGTGTTCGGTTATAAATTCTTACCTAAATAACCTTGTTTCTCATTAAGTGAGGAGGGGAAAAAAAAAAAAAGTTTGAGCCTGGTAGGGAAAATAAAATAAACAAATCACAAAGGAGAAGTAAAGGAAACTGAAGATTTATCTCCTGCCTGCGGTTTGAASATTTATAAGAAAATGTCACTGCTTTGAGTCAGTATTAGACAGTTCTGCTTGCCTACCACAGTATCGCCTACCCTGGTGCCTTATACACAACCAGACTGTTGCAGTGTCCTATTTTTAGAGGAGAACGAGCTGCATCCCAGCCTCGCGATCACAACGTTTCTGCTAGTGGACATGCGAGTATCTGAGATCTCAAACACCTCTCGGCTCCCACCAGCTSCCTGTTGAGCAGCCACCAGCCTGGGACACTTCCAATATCACAACTCCTTAAAGCCTCACAACAAGGTCAGCTTGCTTCATTCCTGGGAATTTTACTCCATGAGAGAGGTCAGGAAGAGCTTGTGTGATTATTTGGGGGATGCCATCTATGAGCTTATATTATAGGCTGCTTAACCCAGGACATAAATTTTGCTACGGTCCTTGAGAAGGTTTCGGGTCCACCTGCACCTACCCTTGTCTTATTAGAGCTTGAACCATCATCATCACCTCCTCACAGGCCCAAAGGGCTGTTGTAGCACAAGGGAAGAAGAAACAATTATTGCCTCAATGCATTGCAGGCTGTAACATTCAGCAAGAACAAGCATAAATATTTCATTACTTCATAAACCATGTCGTTACAGCGCTAAGAGAATAAAAACAGTTTTCCACGCTTTTACAAYGTGGCAATCAAGATCTATTTCTTTATTAATCCTTTAATACTATAAAGGTTTTAATGAGCACATTTAACTTCTGTCTATCCACCTACTAAGTTTCCTAAACAGGCTAGAAATTYAAAAATAATGCTCAAAGGCAGTGCTCAATTTCCGCCTCAAATTGTTCCTTCTGCCTTGCCATAGACACAGCACTGGAGCTGTCAATACACAGTTCCCTCAGACTGTGGGCTGTACTTCAGAGCTCGTGTTTACACTCATTTTAGATGCAGCAATAAGACTTACATATTCCACATCCTAATGACTCGCACGGCGCCGTCTCACAGCTCGTCTCCTCCCTCRGCTCGCTCTCCCTGCCTGCAGCCCGCTCACAAGCCAGAGGAAGCCCCGTGAGGACAGAGCCCAAAGCTCCTTCAAGCAGCAGAAAACATCACCAGACACCTGAATGAGCTACCTCAAGTTCTGATGTAAAACAAAAAGAAAAGCAAGCAACAAGAGTGATTCCTCCTGTCCACGTGCCTACCAGGCAGCAAATTTTGCAGCTGCTGCTCCAATACCTTTATATTTGAGTGCAACTGCTCCCTTAAAAGCAGGGTGRCTCCTCTGTGGTGCAGAAGGGAAAGTCATTTGATTGAAAATTATATTCCTTACTGAGGAGTAACTCCCTTAGTGAGCAAACAGGTACTGGATAGGAAACACCAACCAGACAGAAGGATCATTTTGCAGGCTACAGCGAGGGAGAAACTGTGGGTAAACAGCAAATACTGTAGTTAAGAATCTGAAGGCCAGAGGCCTGCCRGGATTGCTATCCTTGGTCTCGTACAAAGCCTCAGGAAATATTTAACAAGTGATGGATGCTGCAGTTTTAYATCTCGTCCAGGAGATTAAATCATTAACACCACTCCAATAACATGGGGTGGAACCRTCGTTCGGGTGGGCCCCCAAAAGCAGCCTCTTGATTCTGCTTCAAGCGAAGGGAGATGYCCTGGCGCCCCAGGGAGCCTCTCCAGTCCCCGCAACACGGGGTCTGTGAAATGGGCCGAGCAGCAATCACAGCCCTCCCCGGTTTCAACCACCTGCCTTTCTTGGGAAAGGGGCATTTTCAGTAGAAATGTGTGCTAATGCCTATTTSAGGGGAAAGAAAAAAAAGACAGGCCACTTGACCCACAAACTCAGACCCCAATCTGCCTGCTTTACAACCAAAGCAACAGTAAAAGCACTGCCCCGTGGGCCGCATGTTTCTCTCCCAATAATTACATCAGCTCAGCAAGAACAGCTTTTTAGTGCTCGAGTATTAGCAAGGACAAGCTACTCCTCAGCCACAACAGCTCCTGAAACTGTTTTATTGGCAGGATCTTCCCATCTACGCTTTGCAAATGCATCCTGAAGTCCTTCTGCCAGCTCTTATCAGCTACCCTCGCATTCCAACTCCGTTCCTTCTCCAACAGCTTGCTCGGGATAGAGAAATAAAGCAGAAACGAAACATGTGAGCTAAATAAAAAACCCTCCATATGGAAAAATAACTGCAGCCCATGGCACAACCTCCTTGGAGGAGCTCTGCTCCTACTGCTCAGCCTTTCATGTGGCCCCACGACAAGGAACTCACGTAAGCCAAGGTCTCGCTCCACTGCAGGGATTTCTCACACTGCCGCGGCCCTTCCTCGGGCARCACCAGCGACGGGCGGATGCCTTCGTTGGAAGAGACATTAGGAAAAGGCTCAAACCCTTTTTGGGCAGATCCTGAGGTCTGCGGGACCCTTGTGAGGGTTTCTCACATACCCGTGCACTTAGAGCACGTACTAACCAGCTGTCGGCTCCGGTTTAAGCTACATGCTCTGAACTGGGGCAAAACTAGGTGGCTTTATACCCAGCTTAGTGCTGTAGCTCAAAGTAAGATCAAAAAGTTTGCCCATGTGCAGATTTTGATGCTTCAGCTGAAGGGAGGTATCAAGGCAAAGAAAAATGATAAAAATGTGTGCTATTTACCAGTTTAAATGCATTTTAAGTAAGCCCATGAAGACAACCATGCTGTTTCTAAAATTTACTATACTCGACAAAGGAGGAGCTTAAAAGCTGCCATGTTTGCTTCTTTCAACCATTTTCCTGCAACAAACACAAGTTCAAGAGCAAAATATACCCGGGTGCTCACACGTGACGCAACTCTCAGACTTCAGGGATAAGGCTCCATGCTCAGCAGACTGCTACAGGCCCAGGGGAAGGAGCACGAAGGGAAGGAGCCCTCACCAGGCTTGTTCAGGATCTGGAAACTGGTATTTATTTCCACAAGGAGAAGCCAGGCAGCTCAGAGATGCTCGATCCTGCCTGTGTTCATAGTGACCTCAGGTTAAGAAAAAGGTTTGCTGCTACTTAATCAACTGTGAGCCCATCGCAGACCTTAAGCTCCTTTTAATTCGTTTTTCTTACATCCAAACCTGAACCGCACTTGCCTTAACACAAACTGACTAAGGGAGAAAAAAAGACTAATGGCCACGAGGAAGACGGGAGGAAATCAATGAAGGAGCTTCCACTAACCCCTTTCAGCTCCGAAATCTGACTGCAGGGCTGCAAAACCTGCAAAAGATGAAGGAGGAGCCTCAGACCATCTTCATTTCTTACCCGTAACACGGATGGCAGCCCACTCAAGTTGCCCCAGCTCCTGCTTTCTCCCCTCTGAAGGTGGGTACACGTCCAGGTCTGCAGCTTTCAAGTCTACAAGTCACCATAATCACACTTGAGAAGCTGG
This sequence comes from Nothoprocta perdicaria, assembly GCF_003342845.1. NCBI lineage: Eukaryota > Metazoa > Chordata > Aves > Tinamiformes > Tinamidae > Nothoprocta > Nothoprocta perdicaria. The sequence continues at coordinate 306,995 of NW_020455578.1, forward strand.
TTAGAGATGGAATTTTTTAAGTTGAGGAGGAAACTTCTCCCAACTTGCAAYGCCTGCCTAAAACTGGCCCTAATCCATCAGCCTTGGGAGAAGCGCACGATGCTCCGTGCTGGCCCGTAAGTCACGGCTGCATTCCCAAAGCGCTGACTGAAGCACCAAAGCTGCAGAGCGGAGCGGTAGCAGAGCTCACCTTTATGGAGGTTTGCCGAGTTGCTTCAGTTACGCTTTAGCTCAGAGCATTTTCGGGAATAAATCAGGCTCTCCCACCTTCCCAAACGCATGCATGCTTGCCAGCAGGAAAAATAGCAACYGGAGAAATGGTTTATGGGGACAGGATGCTGTGCTACGGAAGCCCTGCATCCCGGCGCAGCGAGCCACATCCCAGCCACGGCCAGTTCCACGGGATTTCGAGCGTGCGGGCCCGCACCTTCCAGAGGGTGGCACACGGGGCTTGCTCCACGAGGAGCGGCTGAGTGTGCAGAACGCGCCGGAGCTGCGGAGCAGCCCTCGGCCAGGCCGGCAGCTCGGAGGCCGGATGGGTCTGGGCACCGCTGCCGCCTCCGGCCGGGCCCCGGGCTGTGCCCGGGGAGCGCCGCGGGGCACGGAGCCCGGCCGGCCGTGCGGAGCGCCTTCCCGCCAGGCGCGCGGGAGCGGCGCGCATCCATCGCCACAGCTTGCTACGTGGGAGCCCGGAACGCTTCTCTCAGCGCTCCAACTACACAGGCTGCTTTTATTTTTAACCCCCTTATTCTTCCTCCTCCCCCCCACTTTGGTTTCCAGCCATGGGAAAGGGAGAACGCTCCCTCAGCGCCGCCAACTCCCCAAGGGGCGCGCGAGCCACAGACCCTTCCCCACGCAGAGGAAAGGATGGGAAGAGGAGCGAGGGAAGCAAAGGGCTGGAGCGGGGCGCAGGCGGGCGCGGGGGCTCCGGCCGCCCCGCGGCGCCTCGGCAGCCCGCGGGCCGCGGCTCTCGCCCGCGCGGCGCCTCGCGCGCCGGCCCCACGGAAAAGTTGGAGGCGGCGGCGGGGCCCCGCGGCGGAGCGGCCCCCGGCGACCTGTTGGTGCGCGCCGCCGCCTCCCGCCCGGCCCCGCCGCCGCCGCCGCCCGTCACCCGCGGGACCCCCGGCACCGCCGCGCCCCGCGGCGCCGCCCGCGCCCGGCTTCGCCCCCTGCGCCCGCGCTCCGACGTGGCGCGCCCGCAGCGCCCCAGGGTCCCGCGCCGGAGCGCTCCTCACCTGCGCCTCGCTGCCACCGCGCGCCAGGGAGCCCGCGGCGCGCCCGAGGCAGCGCCCGCCGCGCCGGGGGGCGATGCGGCCCCAGCCGCCTTCCTCCTCCTCCTCCTCCCGCTGCCGCTGCTGCTGCTGGTGCGGCGCCGCCGCTCGGGCCGCGGGCGGGCGGGCGCCGAGGCGAGGCGGCAGCGCAGCGAAACGCGGGCGGATTGTGCCCCCCTCGCGGCTCGGAGGGACGGCGAACTGCAGCCGCAGCCGGCGGGCTGCGGCCCGGTCCCTCCCTCGCTGCCTGCCCTCCATCCCGCCCCGCTCCCGCCCCTGCCGGCGCAGCGGCTCCGCGGGGCTGCCGAGGCGAGCGGGACAGGGCTCGCCCGGGAGGACGGCGCGGCCGCAGCGGGAGCGCGCGGCCCGCGAGCCAGCGGAGCGGCCGCCTCGCTCCCGGGCAGCTCCCGACTGGGGAGCTCCGCGGCCGCCGCGCCAATGCGGCCTCCTCACGGCGCACTGTCTCATCTGCAAAGTAATACAAAGACATAAAGACAATTAAAGTTSTGAAAATAATCCCCCAAGTGCCGCACCAGCTTCTGCTAATCCACCTCCGTGCTACTGAAACGACTGGAAATCTCGATCCCGATTTCACTAGAAACAGGAGCGGCTCCTTTATGCGTGGGGGCGTTTTAGGCCATTTCCTCACCCAACTTTTAGTAGGGTTTCTCTGGATTTATACCTCTGACCTAAWCCAAACTCCAGCAGGAAGATACATTATCTAAGACCCCAACCTCCTCCTTTAGTTCCCCATTCTTGAAACTATTTGTTTTTCTCCTATCTAGGAATCCGACTAAAACTTCTGGTCTGACTGGACTAGAACTTTCCCCACATATAAATGTATATTTATGTATAGATGTGTATCCTTAAAGCAGCCTACCGATGTGCCAAAGATCTGGCAAGAGAGGTAGCTGAAGGCCTCMTGGCAAGGACTTCGCACCAAGAGGCTCAATGAAAGGTCGCTCCTGTTGCTGGGCTCTGGCTCTCCCCATCTCCAGTGCCCCGCTCCTCTGCGGGGGCTGCTCAGGCGGTCAACACCAGCTGCACCTTTCAAAGCCACCACTAGTCACCACCAGTCAGGTGGTGACTTCTCCTCTTACAGGTAGGGAATCCCAAGTGCTCAGAGCTCAACACCTTTGCCCAGGACTGAAACCATCAGCAGTCGACAATAACTGGCAGCGTCCAGGGCACGCTCAGCAGTGTTTAGGGCTTAGCTGTTTGCAGCCCTGTCAAGGGCAAGGAAACGCGACCCGTGGCCCCATCACAAAGCGGACACACGGCACGCCGGGCGAACACAGCAGCAGCACCAAACCCGCTCCAGCCCACGCACCATTGCAAGCCAGTGGGGGCTCTGTGCTGGCAACTCTCCTCTATCTGTCACGCACAAAAGCTATACAGAGGGGTCTAAGCTACTTCTGCAAACAGAACTTTAAAATTTTGGCAAATATTACCCCCTACTTATTTGACAGTCTGAAATTCGCATGCAGTATCTTCAAACAATGCCTAGAGGCAGTCACGAACAGCTCCTGAACTCCATTTCCAGCATTATCTAATCATCTGCTCAGWTCTGCCAAACCTGGGAAGCGGAGACAGGCAGCGCTTCCACCCTCTGGATCTCCTGGTAACGACCCGGGGTTGGTTCATGGATTCCCGGCCGCCACCCTCCGAGCGGGGCCTCCTCCTCACCAGCCACCRACCTGGTCTTTCTGGCCCTTCAGAGCATGGTGCCTCATTAGGTGTTTCCCCACCATCACCCTCAACTSCTTTCGCCTTATGCTTCAGAGTGGCTCTAAAATTTCAGGATTATTCACAGCAATTGTAAATTCTTCCCCTCTCCCTCCCTTTGAAACTTTCTTTGTGCATCTGGTTGGTGCTTGACCTTTGCAGTAGGCCGCATAAATTGTATCTTAGACTTGCTGGCTTGTTAAGTTGTTCCACACACTACTTTTTGAAAAACAGGTTGAATATTATTTTGTCCTGACAGGTTCCTGGGGCATGTCTGGAGTTTGTGGTTTCACTGGCAGGAAAATAGAGGTTTAGATTCCACTGTCTGGGGCACAAACTCACCCCAAGTTAAGTAGATGAGAACTAAGAAGTCCTAGGAGGAAACATGCTTGAAAGTTCAACACCTTTATCATATCTCTGCCCATTTCTTTCTTATCAAAGCCAAAGCGCTGGAAAGATGGACTTGACCAAATTCACAGGGGAAGAACAGAGACTCCTGCCTCTAAGTGCAGTTAAGCTCACTGAGCTGTGACACATGAGTAACAGTTAAAGGGCCTGTTCACAGCGTATATCCACGTACACCAGCAATTTGCCCCAGTGCCATCCAAGTGTCATTCCCTCTAGAAGCCCAGCAAAGAGAGTCCTACCTTTACAAAGAGAGCTAGAGCTGTTATCTAGGGTGCTAGGCAGTGCCAGCTGGGCACCATCGCCCTTCTGAACCTTCTAAGGCACCTCTCAACACTGCACCTTGCTCRGGCACCTCGTGGTAAGGCCCGAGCCAGGGATGGAGCTGACTTGACTTCTGCAGCTTTCCTGCTCCACTGCTCATCTGCCTTTTGAAACTAGTACACAACAAATACACAAGCTCCTAAGCTTTTTCATATTGAAAACTCATGAAAAACCTACCTTCACTGTTCACCTCCTGCACAGTTTCTGCCCCAAGAAGGTAKGTGGTGCCTTGTGCAAGGACTATCTAGCTTCTCCAACAGCCTTCTGCAGGCCCTTTGCATATTTAGGGTCCTTTGAATATTCAGGTTAAAACAGATATTGCTTCTACATCCGCTGCTTTACTGACATGGCTAGAGACACAACCGGGACACTTAGGCCTCTGCTCAATCCACCCCGGCCCCTTCCGAACATCTCCATGTGCTCCATGTGGGCCCGGCAACTGCTGTATTTGGACACAAGCYATTCTCTCCAATTACCTTCTCACCTGGCACCTCAGTTTCAAGCAGGCAGCAGGTCCGTGGAAGAACCTCTCCAGTTTGAACCACCAGTGGAGAGTGACCATCCAAACCACTTACCTGCTCAGCAATGTCATCACAGGTTTCCTTTGTACTTCCCTTTCTCTTCACTGTGGTCTTGTCAGGACTTACACCATTCTTTTTCCATGCAACTTAGGATTGACTCTAGCCTCCAACTCGCTTCCTGCAGACCTGCTATTTGGCTCCCCGTCCTCTTTGTAGGCAGTCAGTTATTTCTGCTCAAATGTTACACCAAGCTCTTAAAATTCATTTTATCCCATTTTTCATTACACCACTCAACTCATAGGATTTCTTTTTTTATCCTAATCTTGTCTTCCACTGTACTTACAGTCCCTCCTAGCAGATAAATATAGCAAGCACACTGCTTATGCCATGGTCCAAATCCGTAAGGAAAATGCCCGATAGACCTGGATCCTTCCACTGTGGGGAAGGATCCCACACAACATGCCCTTCTTTGCTAGGAAACTGGGATAACTGCTCTGGAGTGCAGCACTCACGTGGTTTGTATCCATGGTAGATGGTAGCACATTCCCCCACGAGACAGAACAGAGCATCTACTGCATTAGCACTAGCCACAGGAAACATTTCCCTGGCTCAGCAAAAAATCAGGTAAATTAGATGTGATTTTTTCCCCTCTTGTGACAAAATCCCTTTTGGATGTTATAATTACCTCTCTTAGAAACGATGAGCTTACAAAGATGGATCATTTGCTCCAGAATTTTTTCAGAAATTGAAATCAGGCTTGAACATGTTGAAGAAACAAAACCAGAGGCATTGACTTTGGAAGAGCAAAGTTCTTGCTCCACAGCAAGGTGCCTTCAAGACACATTTGAAGATACCACTAGCTACGTTTCGCAGCCCTGCTGCCTCCTTCCTAGCAAGATACAGACCAATAGCTGGACCAGAGGAGTTGTAGCCACACCACGGTGAGGCCTTTGCAGATTTGATGACAGCCTTTCTCCTGGCACAAGCAAATACAAACTCGTTGCTGTAGGGCAGCTCTGGTCTATATTCATGCACCTGCACAAAAGGGCTCGCTCACTCCTGCCAGACCCATAGCAAGTCATTTATTCAGTGCCAATCGAGTTATAAAAGAGCTAGTAAAAACAGAACACCGGTAGTACTCTGCATCCCTTTGCACTTAGGGACCATTTTGCACCAGGCTTTGCAAGGCCAGAGACATCTAGGAGAGGACSTGCCCTCCAAGGACGATCGCTTTCTGAACCTCTGCTGCCTTCAAACTGCCCAGCCATTCGTGACAAGGAAGCCCCATGTCCCCAGGGTCCCTCGGAGAGTGCCCAGCCAGAGCCTCCACCTCAACACCAAAGGAAGCGTAACTGGGAATAAAGTTGGGTCGCTTCAGTGGAATAGTCTGGTCTAAGAGAGGGGCAGAAGGCAAATATGTGTTTTTTACAGACAAGAAACACACTGCATGGCTATAAACAGTGCAACACATAGAGCACAAATTCCTTTGGATGAATGGATGGGTGTTCCGCTCAAGTGGAAAGAGTTTCCAAAGATATTCAGCTCAATACTTGGTCACTGCTGGTGTTTTACTGGTAGCAAATGTCACACMGTTTCTACCTTCTTTAGGGCAGAATCTGGAGCCATCCTTATCCACCTAGAGAAGTGACCGAGGAGCTGGAACACAACTGTGCAGACTGGCAGCCAGCCAGGACCCTGCAGTCAGTAACCCTTACTCTGAGGCAAGTGCAACGCTTGCTGGCCACCAAGGCTGCCGTGGCTCCTTCGGGGTCTCTCTGTGCCAGCCCAGGGGAGCAGAGCTACGCAGGCTCCACGTGTCGCACTCAGTCACGGAGCTCTGCCCTCTTCCACAGGCTCTTTAATAGCACCCACTTACCGTCTTTCCCCACAACTGCTATTACTCTGCTACTAAATGCCGAGCAGCCTCGATACAAACCTTTGCAACGCAATCTATGGCAATTTCCTTCCATAGATTAATCCTAATCTTGGGCAATWTCCACATAAATTCCCCCCCACAGTCTCACTGAAGTTGCTCTTTACTCGTATTGGCCCATCAGAGATAAGAATGCAACCAAAAATGTAAACTTCATTTACTCACTAAGGAAAAACAAAGAGGATATTGGGTGGATAAAAAAAATTAAAAAACAAAATTCAATTTTGAAATCACTTTTTGCAACCTTTAGGAATCTTTTGTCACTGCCATTCGCTGCAGAGGGTGCTCCTGAAGAAAACAGCCCTAAAGATTCTGGGCTAGTGCATGTATTTCTGTTACCTGCATGTTAGCCACTTGAGAAGAAAGATTTTCCATGGTATTGGATTGACCTTTGAAAACTTACATTACATATTGACAAATTACAAGGAAGCTGGATGTCAAGAATCATCTGAATCGCAGCGGACTGGAGCATCCGGTGTGTGACCAATGCAGACATCATTCAGGCCGGATCACAGGCTCATCCTGGCTCTGGTGAGTCCTGACTTGCACGGATTGTTGTGGAACGGCTGTTTTTATACAGCAGGACCAAGTGCAGAACCTATGGGAGACCATAGCTCTCTGCCTACCTTATTCTGAACAGGTCCAAGATGTTCTCTTCTACCTCCCAGCAGAACGTCCTAACCGGAGGCGATCCAGCTGTCCTGGGGGCAGCAGCATCTCCCAGCTCTTCACTTGAAGTGATGGCAGAAAAAGCTGAACCTTTTTCATCTCTCGCCTTTTCATCAGAGAGAAGAAAAAAAGAAAAAAAGAAAAGGAAATTAAGCTGAGCTGATCCAGAGAGGAGAACACAGACAGAGGAGCACACGGCACTAAACTAAGGCAAGAACCCCATGCTCTAGTCCTCACGCAGGAACGGTTCCTACAATTCCTGTTCAATGCCAGGGACTAAAAGCAGATGAGCAGAACRGCAATGAGGGATGCCCAAGTCATGGTCCTCACTTCCCAGAGCTGTTTCCTTAACGTTCACCAACCCACTCCCTGAGGATGCTSCATGGCTAATGTATTTTGAATGAAATAGATGGGAAATAGACCTCAAGCACTGCAGTCTTAGGCAGACCCAGCTCACCGGTTACAGACCATAATCAACAGTTCTGGTCATTCATTTGCCATAAAGAAACCAGGCAACTGATAAAGCACAAAGATTATCAGAGAGATAACGGAGGAAAAAGTGATACACCAGGAATACTTAGCTAAGAAAAGAGACAAATAAAGGGAGAAAAAATATATAAGCTAATGCATGACATGAAAATTTAAGTAAATCATCACGAGATTCCCTACCCAAGAGAAGGAGCACAGAAAAACACCAGAAGCAATAAGTTTGAAGATAGTATAAAAGAACATCATTTTATCTGAGGTAAAATTAGTCCAGAGAGTTCAGTGCTGCAAGACATTGTTGAAACATCAGCCTCTCTTTTTTTAATGCACAGTCATTTACGCAAAAGCAAAGTTATATCAGATTATAATAAAATTACAAAGGTGAACCTGGAAAACTTCATGCTCTAGGAAGCAAACCAAGTACTACAAGGTGGAGGCCCACAGACATTTCCCAGATGGAGAGCTTCRGGAAGGGGATATTTCTGCACTCCTCTAATGCTTGTGGTTCAGGAAACTGCCTAAGACACAATTCTGGGCTACATGGGCCATTAGTCTGATATAACACAAGCATTCCTAGGTTCTTACATTACTAATTTGAGCCTAAAACCCAAAGAGCTCTAACTATGAAATACAAGCGATAACGTTCCCTCAATAACGTTTTCCTCCACATTATTACACTTGACGAGTAAGGCATGCAGTTCTATTTATTTTTTTAAGTTAAGGGCAAAATTTACAGTACTGCGGAGCCAATGATGYAGTTCTTACTGTAAGGGCAACTGGCTGAGCAGGGAGCGCGGCCGTCGCCTACAACCAGGTAGGATACGTGATGGGGAGGTGGGAAGAACTCTCCCAAGGASGAACTTCAAAAGTCAATTAAAATAACAAAGAGGCAAAATGTAGAGGAATACAGTCCAGCCTAGAACACGTGCCTTGTTTTTCAGCCCGCAATGCCGTGTCTTCATCACTTGGAGCCATCAGTAAGGCTTCGTTTTATTATTTTAGCTATATTTYAGCTAAAACACATAATTGCACCGCACTAATCACAACTTGCAGGCACCTTTTACCTGTTTTGCATGTCTAACTTCCACAGCTGTAATTTAACATTGTATTTTTTTCCAGGTTTTCATTCCRGCTTGGTAGCTGCGTCTCTAGAACCTCATAAAGAAGCAGGATGTTTCCATCTATGTGAAAATGAGAAGTTTTAATCTATTTAGAAATGTGATATTTTATCATTGAGGAGGAAGAAATCCTATTAATGTTTAAGAAAATAGGCTTCAGTAAAATCAGACACATAAATACTGAGACATATGGTAAGGTAGTTTTCCTACAATCATGTACAAGCATTAAAGTAAAAATGTCATACAGAAAATAGAAAGATGACACTAAACTATGTACAGAAGAGAAAATTTAGATAATAGAGACAATAAAAGAATATTATGAGATAGATACTACAAAAAAAAAAAAATCCTTCCTCAGCCAAATAATCCAACAAAAACGCTTTGCAGTATTTGGTTACGAATAACGCTGATGTTTCTATCAGTAACTTGGTTTTCTTGGGGCAAACCTAGGGATGGACACGCTGGGTCAAGGAGAGGGCTGAGCCTGGTGTCTGGTGCCAAAAAATCTCTACTTGCAAATTAACCAGGATAATTGACCCCATATCAAGTGATGATGCTAAGGAGCAATTCAGAGGCTGCTCGAGGCCCTTTGGAGAGGTCACCAGTCACATTAGCTCACGTACTGAAAGGTAATAGCAGAAACGCTACGGCCTGGACTCAAAAGGAGGAGTTTTAATTTAAAACATACTAAGGATGCAGCGGTGTGAGCTGAGCAGCCCTAAGCAAGCGCTGCCGCTCGGCACCCGCGCAGACAACGCCGCCGTTTGCTTAAATAACAGAGGGCACCAGTGGCCCTTAAGAGGAATTCCCACCTGCTCCTAAAACAGCACTGAGAGCAAAGGTCTCCCTAAATATACACACTCACACATATACWTAGATATATGTGTGTCTGTATATAGGCTGAAGATGGCAAAGTGAACTAAGAGTCAAGGTGCACAAGACTCAGGGTGACTCATTCAGATCTAACCACCTGCTGTGTAACAAACAGTTTGCACTCAAGGGCCAGTTGAATTTCTAAATTAAAATACACCCTTGTTTGTTCATTTAACATTTTGCAGCCACAGGAAAACCCCCTAGGCAACAAAAAATGGGATGAAGTGCAAGGTCATAAGAAGAAGAAAGAAGAACCAACAAGAAAAAGGACAAATGCAGCCTGGAAACATGAAAAGTAAGAATTAAGACTTAAAAGCTCTCTCTTATATGAAAGAAGCTTCACAGATAAGAAGGTCCAGAGGGCTCATAYTTAAAACATACTAATTTTTTTAAATTTAAACAGGTATTTCACTAAGCTGCTGCAGTTGAAAAGAAGAATTTRTATACCTAGATGATTCACAACATTTTATATTCCAAACTAAATGCTACATATCAAATGTTATTAAGTCATAAATACTAGCTTTTTCTACTTTGAAATTACTTAACTAAAATTACCTCTCTGAAAAAAAAAAAAAAGAAAAAAAAAAGGAGGATTTAGGACACGTGCTATAGTGTGGGACCACTTAAAGACAGCAATGTGTTTCTGGCAAAATAAGAGCTGTCAGTGCTCTCCCGTCTACAGCGAACGTCAGCAGGGTATCAGCATCACTCAACAAGTGCCCTGCTGCGAGCAAAAATCATGATAATTCATTCAATAATTGCGCTCCCAAATCAGGGACTATTTGTTGCCTGGGTGCACAGATTCTTTGATTCTTTTCCCTCTCAATAGAAATTTTATGGATTATTTGGAGTAGGAGAATCTATACCGCATAGAAAACGTCTGAGCGCATTCAAACTGGATGAGTAATTTCTCACTTGTACAGTACCCTCCTCCGTGAGCTTTCCAAACGCACTTCATAAATTGATTCACTAACTACCTGGGTTGGAGGCATCGTTTCCAGCCCCTCAGCGGAGGGAGAAGAGCTACAGTTTACCGTAGGCAGCAGCGATAAGCAGAAGTTTAGCAAGTAGTGAGGGAAAGCTCAAGCGTTTGGAATCACCCAGGGTCTTTTCAAGAGCACGGCGAAACTATCGAAGTTGGAACTGGGCCAAAATACAGCTAAGATTCTTGGAGTTAGTATTCTCACCATGGAGGAGGAGCGTGAGGCCCCACCAGGTCCCTGGCGCGCTGGCCGGAGCACCTCTCCCTCAAGCAGAGGGATTTGGGGACCCGGCGGAACCGGGTCTCCTCCGCCCGCTGTTCTCTGCCCGTCAGCCCAGAGCACCAGGCGGCTCTGGGAGAGGCTCCGTGGCCGCAGCCGGAGCCGTTGCCCTGGCAACCCCATCTCCTGGAAGCCCAGGAGAGACACCCGGCTCCCATCTTCTCTCCCGGAGCAGTGCAAGCGCCCAGCTGGGCCACGGGGCTGCAGCGCCCCAGGGATTACGGCTCTTCCAGGGGCAGCTCTGCTCACCCCAGGCCAGGTTTCAGGGATACGCTGCACTTCGGAGACACATATCCGGCAATTCTTCCTCAAATCCATCTTTCCATCCATGATCCATCTCTTTTCCATAAACGTCGCTTCAAAGGAAGCTTCGTTTTGAATGTGGCTTTCAAATGTATAAAACTTCAAGCAGAACTGTACACTTTTCCCATCTCCCGGAGGTGGTTTATAGGGTGGTTTATATTTTTGGAAAGCTCATTTTAACAAGGCTTTTAAACGAAGCAATTGAAATCCTTATTATTCTTCCCCCCAGTGGGTTTTGCTAACACAAAAACAGCAGATACCATTTTAATATTTTGAGCCTATTTTGCTATCTGGTAGGAAATGTGAAATAAAACTAGCAAATTCAAATATTGCACTTATCTAATGAAAGCTTTGCTGATATTTGCTAGGCATTCTGCTACTATTTGCTAGAAACAGTGATCTTTGCTCTCCCCGGTGCAATAGGGATCTTACTGAAATATGTACCAGGCAGTCTCTTCACATCCTTCTGGGGTGCTTTATAACCTGAACAGCAAATTGCAACCACCACGAGCAAGATCCCTTATCACTCACATATCACGTTTCAAAACAAGCCTGAACCTCTGCTACATCTTCTGGCTACATAAGAACATTTTTATCACGCGGTTCCCACCGCTCAGGTGCAGCTTGGGACAAGTGAACAAGGAAAATGGAGCTATCACCCACTTGTCTCCAGTGAAGCTCCTGCCCATGGAGCACGTGGGGTGTTCCCAAGGCAAGTTTATTTAACACGGAGAAGATCACATGGAGAGATGGAAAATCCAAGGGGAAAAACACGCTGGGGGATACAGGGGAGACTTCACAGCACTGACCTCCACGCAGCCGCAAAGGAAAACGCCCTCATTTAATTCCACTTTCTCAGGACCACAGACACTAGCAGGACAAAGCCAAGCTCAAATGGCTGAATAAAACATCCTTTTTCTGCCTTTTTTTGGAGTGTTTCTCCCACTGGATTTGCACTAAAGGCAAGGACACTGACCACACTCACCACAATTCTATGGGACTGCRGACATGCACTGCTCCTACCAAGCACAAAGACTCATTCCAAGGGAATACAGAACCCAAAGAGCACAGCATCAGCAGTAAACACTTTCCAACACTATAGTTAAGGTAACTTACTAAATAAATATATACATATTTTTTTGAGGCCATCTTGGCAATTTGTTTCCCAAACAAGCCAGTGAGAGTTAATTTCTACTAGCAAACTGCCTAAGGGCATTAGGAAATGGCTGAAGTGAGGGTTCAGGCAGCCAAAATCCTCTTTTGAGAAATCCTCAAGCACAGACACTTTCACAGACTTGAAAAAACATCATACCGTGCAGAAGTTTCAGCACAAATGTGTATTTTTTTGTGTAAAAACAGCTGGGAAAAGTGTCAGATGACAAAGTTGATGCCCTCTAATTCACTGGCCTATGGCAAAAATGGACCACAGAGGAAAATTATGATCTACAAGAGTTCAGCCTGCTGCTTTAGTTCTCCTAAATCTGAGGCAGGCAGTTTCAGAAGCGGGAGTCTCTACGAGGGAGCTTTCAAGGATCAACCGGAACAAGAAACAGAGACTTGAGACACAGAGACACTTGAAAAACACTCACAAATCTCCTCCTAGAGACTAAGATCACCCATAAAACTCAGAACGATACTGGTGAGCAAGGAAGATGTAGGATACTTGAGGAAAGTATCCACTGCTCTGGAAATGCATCTGACGGAAAGACCTGTTCACCGACAAGCAGACAGAAGAGGGGACTAGTTCAAAGGAGTCTATAAATGGGGCCACAAAGAAATGTCCTGTGTGAGCAGATATCCAAAGTGAAGCCAGATCACTGGGCTTCATATGGAAAGTAGATGCACAGCAGCGATCTGGCACATGGGACGCGATAAAAAGCACAAAATAAACAAGTCACAACAAACAGCAACGCGGAAGTGTGGGCAGCAGCCTGGCCTGGGTAAAAGCAGAGTGGCAGCTTTGCATGCCCAACACGAAAGCGGAGCTTTCTCTTTTGAAACTACCCGAGCTGCACATCCTGAAAATACTGGGAAGAATAAGCACTGGGAACTCTTCCATTCTTTTACTTCAGCAAAAGAGAAGGTAAATCAGCTCRTCTGAGATCCTATTAGAACTGCAGAATAACACCATGAGGCTCCTGCGATGCTTACAAGAGGTCAGCTCTCCACGCCAGCCAGTACCTTTCTTCCACATGCAACACTTTACTTGGTGTTTGTGGCACGTTTGAGCAAGGAAAGGGCCGTGGGAGCCYTGTTTTCCTCACGGGCTCTTCCTTCCTTGCAGCAGATCGTCTACCTGCTTGACTATTCAAGACTCAGCAGCTCGGCTGTTACCGCGTCTGACTCAGACTTCKCATTAATAACCAGCAGCTGCAACAGAAGGGGCTGTAAAAACAAATAAAAAGAAATAGGTTGGGAGCTTCTAGAATCAAACCCCCTAATTATGACAAGTAGGTAAACAAATTAGAGGAGAAGAGAGGGGCACGCAGCACAACAGCAGCAAGCAGGAACGCTTCACTACTCAGTAGGCTCAAGCTGACCAGAATTTCCTGCCGGCAGCCTGGCAGCAACGTGCGGACAGGCAGGCCAGGCTTTAGGGACAGCCAGGGCAGGTTTTAGGGACATCCAGGGCAGCAGGGACAACCCTGGTGCTGGCCAGCAACCCCTGCTCACTCCTGCACCGCGCGGGGCCGCAAACCCCAGCGAGGGGAGCGCAGCTGCCAGCGCCCACCATGCCGACAACTCGCATTTCCGAGGTATCGTCCTCTCAGAAGACAAAACGTTCCAGGGCTGGATAAATATAGCGTGCTGTTCATTAGTGACACCAACACAAGCAGATGTCTCCTTCCTAATTAAGAGCGAGCTTTGAGGAGCTTCCCGGGGACTGCTTTCCAAGAGGAATGGGTGCACCATGCCTCGAGCGGACCGCTAGCACAAACCCAACTCCCTGCCTCTCACCAGCACATCTTAGCCTGGCTTCTCCAAATGCTGCCCAATCAATTAAGACCAATTACATCACTGTTAGAATCACCACACCACCCCAAAGCTCTGCGAGAGCCTTCACCATAAAGGACCACTCCACCCGTCCTATCCTATCAACAAGCTGATAACAGCAGAGAAGAGATGACTTGTCAATACAAGAAGGGCAAGCAGTAGTTGTGCCCACTACAAGCTTCTCACTGCTAAAATACATAATTGGTGCTTATAAAATAACCCCCAAGCCTGACAAGTTTCAGTAAGTACTGAAAAGATAATTTAGTGGCAGCCTTTTAGCGCTGTTGCTATTAAACTGTGACATGGCTCTCAGGAGCCTGTCCCACAATCAGCAGTCAAGAAGGCCAATTAAAAGGTCTGCACGGGCCCTGGCTGATCTCAGGGTGTGGAGAACCCGGAACACCGGACACGGGGTCCATGGGAAAGATGCCGCGCGGATCGGGGCTGCGTCACGGGCCTCCAATCAATACGTTTCTAGCAGCTCAGGACAGATCTTCCTAATGCGGCTATCGCCATCCGCTAGGAAGGATTTTATTCCGGGGGCTGGAGGAGGACCCTGTTCCAGTTGTCTGGGGCCCAATTAGAGCCACTTCTCCCSTGCTCACTCGCCAGCTGGGGGGAACGGGCTCTATTCCCCGCTGTGCCAGGCCCTGCTGGGGGGCTGCGAGGCCACTTGGCTCGAAAGGCTTCGGCTGGCGCGGCCRCCGGCTGTGCTGTGCCCAAAGTGGGGGAGTTCAGACCAAACCTGGCTGCATTTATGTCCAAAGAGGATGTGCAGGATTCCAGAACCGGCTGCAGCACATCCTGATGAGCTCCATCCTCTCTTTAATTCAGCTGGAATGCGTTGGTCTAACACTTGCCCATCAAAGCCCTGGCTTTCTACACACTGCTCTAGCTGTCACTTTCTCTTCCTTTCTCATTATCAAGAATGCTTTCCCATTTATCTTAAGCTGCACCTCGCTCTCCCGCTTCCCTGGGAAGCACTTTGTCACTCGGAAGCACCAAGTGCTATAAACGGGGGCTCTCTGAGCTTGAAGAGAAGCCAGAGTGACGGCTGCCAGGTAGCCAAGACACCTAAAGGGAGCTCTGCAAACGYGCCAGTCCCAGCAGCACCCTCAGAACCCAAACCCTGCCGTGCCGGCCCACTCCCCCCTTACATATGGAAACAGAAATACATTTAAGTGCAGTTTGTGTTTGAGCAGTTCCAGGGGGCAGAAAAACCAAACACATGGCTGCTCGGTGAATGGTTTTGTATCTACTTGCCCTGATCAAATGCTTTTTACCTTTGCAAAGTGGCAGGTCAAATGCAGAGGCGACGGGATGAACCCGTGGGAAGGGACCACGAGGAGAAGCAGAGTACGGGACTTGGCGAGACAAGGCTGACTGGAACGAAGCTCAATTCACATGTGATTTGGAYCTCGCAATGCTCTAGGAGCAGAACYTGGACAGCTGTTAGGACAGTAAAAATCTATAAACCAGAAGTAACAAGACATTGCCACTTAGAATAAGCACAAAATGTATAAAACACTGCTTCAGGAATGTGCTAAAGAATTTTCCCCCTCCCTCAACTTCCCTCCTCTTCCATCTCACCTGCAAAATTTGTCACAAGGAAGGACTGGTTTCTTTCCTTGTTTCAGTTTTTGCTCTGGCGCAAGGCACCCAAGAGTTAATATCCACAGTATGCACCAAAGCTCGAGGCTACAGAGGATGGTTTTGACCTTTTCATTATTCTCTGTTTGGAAGGACTCACCTTTCAGTGACGCACCAGCCTCCCTGCCGGCAGCCTTGCCCGGCTGTGGCGAGAGCAAGGCCGTGTCCAGCTACAACAGAAAGTGCTCAAAGAGCCCGTGAACACACAACCCAAGACAGAGCAAAGCTGCCTTTCCTCACTTACTTGCAAGGTCTGCAGCCATCAGAGTCACTAGTGCAGGTGTGCCCAGGTAGGCGCCAGGAAAGACATTCCGTGTCACCGCTCACACTTTTGCTCCAAAGGAAAACCTGGATCTATTCTAATCACATCGCCTGGAGTAGGAAGATGCAACTCTGAGTGCTCTGTTTTTCAATCAGTCAATACAGGAGAAAAAAAAAAACACTACAGATGTGACACTATAGCAGAAGGAGTCAGATGGAATAGGAAAATGGACTGAATATCAGATTTGTTTCATTCCTGAACACTAAGATTTGTAAAACCTAACATGGCAGTTTCATAARGAGAAAATACTGACATGTCCTTGTGCTTCACACTGCTCCAGATGCACTTTGTGGCTCAGGGCCRTTAAATAAGAACTGAAGATGTGTAATTCAAATAAATATGACTTAATACAGAACTGATCATATTAGAAACATTTTTTCTGCTGGAAGAAATGCGCTTTCCACATGCAAAAAAAAATGCTGGTAATGAAACACAGACCTCTTTGCAAGCTCAGAAAAGAAGTGAAAGGCACAAATAACAAGGTTAAAGAGCTGTATTTCAAGAAACCAAACCACCATGGCTCACATGTGCCATCCCCTTCCTACAACCCTCTCCCCACACAGATCTGGTTTCTTCTGGTCTCCGTAAAAGGGAGGGGAAACACAACAGGAAGAGCACCAAGTGGTCTGGAAGAGTCTGGTTGGACCTCTCTRGACCTCAAGCCAAAGCAATGGAACAAGAATTTGGAGAACTGACCTGTTCCCAGGCTTCTAGCTCTCATTTCCTTTCAAGTTGAGGTAAGATATTGTCCATACCTTCCCACCTCTTCACAAGTCTCATTCCCTTGACTTGTGTTTAAGAATCAAAATTCAATTCCTTTTGATTCTCGCTATTTTTTTTCCATGCCATTTGGAGAGAAAAATCAGAGTTCAGATGCAGTTATCGGGGCTGAAGAAAAGATGTGGTTAGTGTAAACATGAGAGCTTCAAAGAGAGGATTTGAAAGGATAAAGACTACAGCCTAAAAAAAAATCACTTTTCCTCCTCAAACTGAAATCCATTTATTAACACAAGCAGCTATAAAGTGCATTTCATTAGTTGAATATTTGTTTTCTCCTTCTTGTAAAAAAGAGAAATAGAAAGAAGAAATCTAATTCCAAAAATGACCAACAGGAGATCACTGTAGYCTAATGCACCTTCATCTCTGTATGCAGATGAAAACATCATAAAACATAACGATTTCATTGCTAGTGTTTGTTCTATTTATCCTCTGCCCCATCGGACTGAAGGCAGAAAATTCTAATTAGGACTCGGCAATTTAAATTTTCTAAAAAAATCAGCTTCAGAGAGCAATGTTAGCATCATCCCACACAAATAAAACGATCAAGGTACCCAGATAAACAAAAGAGACTCTCTAAAGATACATTAGAGCTTTCCAATAATTGCCATTTTCTCTAATTCAACAATCAACCTTCCCCAATCAGCTCATTCTTTGCTATAACTTTTATGCTGTGATAAGTATGACAGTTCATTCAAAAAGATAAAAGGAAGCATCAATGTATTTTACAATTCTGAGAGCATAAATGGTAAATATTTAAAGAGCAGACTTAGAAGCTCAAATTCTACACCTGGGCTGATGCTATTGGCACCTTATACTTTAATAAAGTATTTAATAAGCTGTAAAGCTGGTTAAGCAGCAACTCTTCCTACCAATGACCCAGCTTAGAAGTTGGGTCCAAGTCTTCCCATCTATATTCAGTTTCCATTTAGTTCAGACAGTGAAATTCTGATCCTGGCCTATTTGCTAAGCTGAGGACAAGCCAAGAACACTCCTTCTCATACAGCCAAATATCAGGTGAAACAGAGATCAAAAACGAGAGACAGACTTGCA
Organism: Nothoprocta perdicaria; assembly: GCF_003342845.1. Lineage (NCBI taxonomy): Eukaryota > Metazoa > Chordata > Aves > Tinamiformes > Tinamidae > Nothoprocta > Nothoprocta perdicaria. Next base: position 324,681 of record NW_020455578.1, read on the forward strand.
AAAGGAAGGATTCTACCCTGAAAAACATTAGTTCGGAGAAGAGCTTGAAAAAAGTCTTTCAAGAGCATGGGATATCTCTGTTTATTTTTAGATTATACCCAATTCAAAACATTAAAATAAATTCTGTTCATCAGATGGGCTTATAATATTAGCTCAAAAACAAATATTCTGCCTTCAGATCCTGCAGCTTTTCTTGTTTATTTTATCCCTTTTCTAGTGTTACATCAATCTCAAAATGCAGATAAAGTATTATTAAAAAAAAATCCCACCTTCCTGCCTCATCCCAGCATCTGCAAGTTAGTTCCAGTACCTGGAACTTTGCTCTTCCATTAAACTGTTCCCTCAGAGGAGACTGCTCTGCGCTGCTCATCCACTTGGCTTACGGAGGGGACGGGGAGCAGATGGGAAGGCCAAGCCGGGCCCGAGACGGGGCTAAGAGCCCCGCGAATGGGCTCTTCAGTCTGGAGAAGCAGCTGACGCTCTCGCAGAAGTGCCAGGGAAGAGCAGACAACGCCATTAGTGTAATGGAAGTGCTGAAGGGGCCCGCGCGCCTCCGCGGCTCACATCTGTTCRAGGACACGTGGCAGCCACTTGGCTTGTGCTCCAACCCCCTGGTACAAGAGCTGCGGGGGGCTCGAGACTTCGCTCTGCTCCTTCCGCTCCTGCCCCTCTTTCTCCCGCCTCTTGGGTCTCATTTCCAGCACGAGCACTAACTCCTTCCTCACTCCTCGTTGCTTTCTTGTGCTCTTCAGCCTATTACCTTAACATTACGCTTTTGGTGACCTGCTTCTTCCACCATCTCCCCAGACAGGCAGCCCAGTCCATGAGACAGCACAGCAGCTTAGATCCAGATTCGACACTGCCTAATCTGCTGCTCCGCTTCACCTTCTCGCCCGCCTGCGGGCCTTCAACATGTTGGCTTTCTCAGGTAGGTCTCACTTGAGCAGACAGCAAAAAAAAACAAGACTCTTGACAGCTCTTCAAGACCCCTTCCTGAGGTCTTCTCACTGTCCCTTTCTCCATATTATTACACAAAATAAAGTTTAAAAATATGCCGTTTTTGTTAGCAATTATTCACCTAGTTCAGTTTGGGAATCATTGCCTTAGTGCTGTATGAGGAAAGGTCCTTTTCCATCAGGACAACAACAACAAATTAGGATGTTCCCCAGAAAGCTGACAAGGTATCTACTGAGTTCTGGATGGCCTTATATTCAGGCAAATACTTTCATACAGATGATTTATTTTTATGWGTGAAAGAGTGACTTGTGTATAAGTTATAGCCACAGTACTATGTTTTTCCTCCATTTATGAGCTGACACTCGGTCCCAGCTAAGGACATAGATTATCTCAACAAAGAGACGAGGCGCTCTGCACCTGAGGACCTGGCACTCACAAGTCATGAGCGAAACAGGAACGAGGGACACGGACCCAGTATGGCTCAGGAGGCCAATTCCCCGCCCCGCGAGCCAGCAGGAATGCAGCACTTCCACGGAGGCTCCTTCGGCTCTCTTCCCCTCTTCCGGAGTGATCAGCCGGCGCCGCGCTGCCGAGGGCAAAGACAGACCAAACAGCCAGGCGGTGCTGGAGCAGCAAAGCCAGCAGGGAGGACTCGCCAGAGGAGAAACCAGTCAGACCGAGGCAGCTCTTAGCAGCAGGCAGAGCGGTTTTGGGACCCAACAGCCCAGCCAGTCCCGGCCTGAGAGCAGGACTAACCCCCAAGCCTCTTTCACACAACAGAACTAGAGGGCAACAGGAAAAACGACCCAAATTATGTGAAACAGAGCACAGTGGAAWTCACAATGAGCACGTGGGATATACAATCCTTTCTACCTCTTCCCTAGTCCAACCACGCTGCAGAAAAAGGCACAGAGCCTTCTTGTTGTCACATCTATGGCAAACAAAGCATTGCTGTCACCAGCCATAAGCGTCACTGTCTGTATCAAATCAAAATAAATGCCTCTCCAGCCCGTTTCTGCTTCGGCASGGTTGTTGTTACTGGCTCTGTTTTAGTTCCCAGAAAATTTAATGAAACAAAATCCTTTTATATGTAGGCATGTTAAACAACACAGAGTCTCCAACCTGCCATGCCTAGAAACCCCAAACAGCCATTGCTGGCTGCAAGCAAACACAGTCTCTGCTGTGGTTGTGGTTGTGCTGCATTTACGGTACAACCAAAACCATTAAGGGTTTCATAATTAAATTTTAATTGAATGGTAATTAAACTATTTGCTCTGCTTTGCAACTATATATTTGCACATAGTTGAAAGCAATCAATCCATCTGACTTGAGAACTGAGAAAACATGAGCATCACACCAAAACTTCAAAGCTGTCTGCTTGTGCTGGGTCTATTTTTCAAATATAATTATTTGGTCCACATTCAGAACCCCCAAGTTCACATATTGTATTAACCCCCTTCCTCGCCACTGACAYGCACAAACAGCAAGAAAAATCTAACTTAAAAGCAGCCGGGCTCCAGGAAAGCATGCAAAAGCAGAAAATTGGAAAAATCAACTAAGAACCAGCTCAGCATCTCAAGGGAAATGGTAGTTCAGCTTAATAGGCTATATTAATGATTTCTTTAGGAATCTGGAATTACATTTTAAATTTTTAAGTATAAGAAATATCAAAAAGCCAGAGCTACAGGTAATAAGAACTCACAGCTAGAAAGTATCTATTTTTCAACCAATTTAATAGCTTGCCCCAAATCACCACAAACGTTACAACCCATCCATCGCTGACACTGAGCTCTGGGACAACRGTGTCATTKGGAAATCCTGCTGATAACACAAGGYGTCCAAGGAGGGACAGACAAAAAATCCTGCAAGCCACATTTGGGGCATTCTGAGTGCTGTGAATGTGCCTGAAACGCTCCCTTGAAGGTTYTCCTTTTGGATCATTATACTAAAGGCAGTCTGATCTGAAATATCACAGTGCCCTTAGATATAAGAACTGGACACAATACCCCTAAGGTCACCTAAATTCCACCAGCATAACTTAAAATGAGCTGGAGCTCTCGGCAAAAACTTACCTCCAAGTCCTCCCCATTTCTTGGGAAACAGAAGAGCAGAGTTTATTCATTAATCTCACCCTCCTGTGCACAAGTGAGAAAATCTGAAATCGATACTGACAGTAGAAACGTTTTGTGTGGGATACTAAAAATACCAGTGTACAGAGAGAGTCTGCAATCCACCCACATGGATTAGAAGAAAAAAAGTTGGAGGTAGCCAGGACCCGTGTGTGGCCAGCCAGTCGATATGCAGCCAAGGAAAAGACTTCAGAGATTTCCTCTTCCTTGTTCTAATGCAGATTTTAAACATTTCTCTGTAGGAAAGACTAAAATCTTTGTTACAGTCTGTGTTTGCGGAGCAAACAAGAGATAACTGGGCTATACAAAYGGTTCTATTCATACATACTATTCTACTCATACAAATCATACACATATTCTGTCATAACATAGGTGGCTTTGGGATGCACTGGACTCCACAGACCAAAGTAAAATAAACCATCTCTGAAGTCCTTCTTCCAAACAAGATGAATCACCTGCAAGGTGAGCACAGCCCCAGTGGGAGAGCCATCCCCACAGCAGAGCTAGTGGTGGTTCACATCAAAAGGAAAACTACATAAGGCCTGAACCTGCCTCTCACCAATGGCTTTAGTAACCAGCAGATTTCACTGTATCAGAGAGTGACACTAGAGCTCAGAGTCTTCAGAAACAGCCTGAAAAGCAGGTTGGAAAATAACTGCACAGTTCCACACCTGAACAAGAATAATCATCGAGAAACACAATGATTATTGTGAGCTAAAACTAGCACTGAAGCCTCTTGCAGAAGACAGACAAGAGTTTTAACGCCGAATCAAACAGGAATCAGTATCTACAGGAAAAATACACATGGAGGAATAAGTGCCACATGTCATCAAGTCCTTTCACTGTACTGGGTATTAACAAGTTTCAGCAAGTGTGATGGATCTCGTTCAGACGAGATCATGCAGGTCCAAAAAGCATGAACCCATTGGACGATATGAGGCCCTCGTGTGTTTTAATAGCAAAGATGCATTCTCCTGTTTATCCATTAAAGCATGAAAGACAGCTACATATGGCTCCCACGAGAACTGACTGGATCAAGTTTATTGTTTTGACATATCCCGGGTGTGAAAAGAAGGAACATTTTACAGGAAGTAAGCTGAAGCCAGGAGCCACCAGCGAGATCCCAGTCCCAGCGGCCTCATTGGAGGCTGCCCTTCACCTCGGAGGTGTCCACAGCCAAGCAGAGCTGACATCCTAGAAGACTTCTTTCAATTATTTGGAAACTTAGCTAATGGAATCTCCCCCCCTCCATCAACTCCTAACAGCACAGACACTGGCAATTCCAGCACAGCTTGAGTTGAAGGGCTGCTGAAACAAAATTACTATTCTAATGATGATTACTTTGCTGTTATGTCTGTTAGCAAAATGAACGCCGGAAAGGCTGATGATCCTTGAAATTTGTTGTTTTACTGTTATCAGAGTTACTGGAATGATTTCTGAGTGTGGGGTCATTTTTCACTCTTGCCAATATACAAAACATATGCATGAAGTTAAATGCACAGGAGAAAGAAACAGCTGGGAATTTAAACATGATGCAAATTACATGGGAGAGGAGACAGAGGCAGCGACCTTTGGAATCAGGTGTCTAAAAACCACCACCTTCAAAGCAAAAATAAAGCCGTGCCAGAGACCCTGAAGCAAGTTAGAAGCTGGTTCACCCAAGATCTCACTCTGCTCCCCATTTCTTTTGCTCCAGTGCTAGAGAGAGCAGACTCACTTCTGCTCTCAGAGTCAGTGAGAAATAAGCTCTGAAAAATTCATGTTGAATTTATAAGAACAGACATAAAGTAAAGGTGTATAGAGAGCTGATAGAGAAATCACAAGCAGAAAAAAAAAAAGGAAGAAAGTTTAATGCTAAGGTAAATGAAGGCACAAAAATGAGAATTCTGAACAGGGAGGAAAAAACCCACACATAGTACCCTGCAGATCSACTGCAGCAGATGATACCCTCGCCATCATGAGTAAATATTATATGGAGGTCTAAGTGTGAATCTGGGAGTAGATCACACAGCAAAGCTATTCCAGACCATCGTAATGCTGTACAAATGATGGAAACAGGTAAAGAAACTGAGCAGAGGGCAAGGAAAGCTCTAAGCTCTCGCCTGTAAAGCAACATGCCCACAGGGAGACGCTGCTCGGGCTTTTCCCCCTGAACTTAAACAACAAAAGGATTAACACACTGTTGTTAAACATGCAGGTTGTGAACACGCAGAAGAGACTGCAGTAGCAGCTGCCCAGCCACAGAAGCCCCACATTTTCTTTTAGCTATAACATTATTTATTGCTCTGGCCTAATAAGAASCCTTACACTGGCTAGCCTCGATTGCAGAGCTATCAGAGGTGCTTCAAGGCAGGGCTGGGCAGCACCAAGGACAACACASCAGAAGGACATGTAATTTTTTGCAGGCTTTGACTGTTGCGGTGCTGATTGACTATCCATCTTACAAGCAACTCATCTCTCCCATTCTTATTGATTAAAAAAAAGCAGATTACCAGAGGGTGGCATTGCTATTGGCCTTGGAAATCTTGTGGTTGCCACAGGTGTCACAGTCACCTGCAGCYGCCTTGTCACGAGCCTAACAGCTCTTGTGCTTCCTTTCAATATCTGGATTTTCCATGATATCAGGGAAGAATTAGCAGCGTGGTTGACACAGCACAGGCAGAATAGCAAATGCTCAGCTACAGTTCCTACTGCCCCTACTTCCAGGTGACTATTCCTGTAAACTTCTAGCACTTGGAAATAAGCGGAATTGCCTACCGTGTCAGGGATCTTTATCTCTAAGGAATAGTGCTTTTACTGGAAAAGTTGAGCAAAAAGAGCTCTTTCTCATGAATCCAAAAGCAGAGATTAGACTTGTTACCTATAGATTAAACCTTTCCTAATTAACCTTCCAATTAACCTCACATCACTCCTTTGAAAAAGGCCATAAATACAAATGATACTATATTCCCTTTTATCAAAGAAAGAGCTTTTGCAAACAAAATTATGATATATGGCCGTAATCCACAGAGAATTATATTAGCAAGGGTTCTAAACTCTGCCATTTCTCACTGGGATGAAGAGATAAGGCACAGCTGCTGTGGCAAGCACAAAAAGCAACACCTGAAATTATACCAACAGCGAGTTATCTGGCAAAGACACGAACTCTAAAGCACAGGATCACTCAAAAATATCAGCTGCACTGCTTGAGTTCAAAGAAATCCAGGGTTGAAAGCCACACCACTGGGAAATTAAGAAAACAAAACAAAAAGCCATCAGTGGAGTGGCCATCCAAGCGCCCAGTTTTCCAATAGGCAGAAAAGAAAAAAGAAAAACTGAGTCAAGCTGCAGGAAAAGGTAGCCATTTCTGAAGATTCCCCCAGCCACTTTGGGACAGCACCACGAACAAGTAGCTGCATCTCATTTTTCCACCCAGTAGCTCATTCAAGATGAAGATTGCTGCTTTTTTGACCCTGTCTGTCAGTTCAAGCCAGGAATGCTGCGTTCTGAGCAAAGCAGCAATGCTCTCACGCGTTGCTGTCCTGCCACCTTATCCTACCGCAACCACACAGGCACAGTGACACCCACATGTGATGCGCAGCACCYCCGGGGCCAGCAGCACCAGGCTGCTCACGGCCGTATCCCCAAAAGCTGCAGCATCTCCAAGGATGGAGCCTGCACAACCCGTCTGAGTAACCTGTCCACATGCTCACTCCCTTCCTGCACGGATGCTCTGACTCTGGAGCATGTGCATACGGCTGAGAATGCCAAAAAAGGGAAGAAGAAAATACCTGTCTTGCCTCTCACGATCCTCCTATTTTCTTTGCAGTAGAAGAGAAGTTTCATACTCACAGCAGGCTCACGCACTCTGATAAATGTGTGTCCGAGGACTGATTCCTGAACAATAGGGCTACATTTAACAACAACGCAGTGCTATTAAAATTGTCACAGCAGCTTGATATTCAGRCGTTCCTAAGAACACGCACAGTTCACCTGACAAAAAGAATAGCTAGCGYGGGGGAGCTAAAACATTCCAGAAGGGAAAGAATAACACCCGCAGTTAAACAAGCATCCCTAGTGCTGCGCTTGGCACTCGAGTTGAATGCAAACAGCTATGGGAAACAATTCCTCTCCCGTAGTAGGTACCATGCCACCAGGCACTGGGGATGCTCCTTGTTTCAGCCTCTGGGTCCTCAACTATCAGCTACTGCTGGAAACCAAATTCCCCCATAAAGAGACCAGGAGGGGGGACACAAATTCCTGTGCCTTGGTGCTGCTGCTTCAGTCATTTCCAGGATCCCATATTGATGTAGCCTCTACATTTCTGATAAACTCTCCACACCAAATTTTCTTTTAAGAGAAGAAAGCACAGGCTTCTGTCCAAACACACCTGCAAAATGTAGTCCCACTTTGAGATCACAGCACTTAACCTGCAAAAAAAAAAAAAAAAAAAAAGCTTGCAAAAACCCACAAAGAAAGTGAGGTCTGAGAGGGGGAGCTACCCATCAGGGTGCCACCACAACCAGTGCAGGACTCAGCCCCCTCAAGGACAAAGAAGCAGGCCCTGCTCTCGCTGCCTCTCAGAATCACTACAGAAAAAGGCTCCATTCCTCAGCGCCGCAGCCCTGTCCCTGGGAAGCTCAGGCTGCGCCTTCACATGCAGACAGAAATGCAGCCGAGCTGYGAGACTGTGCGCAAGGCCACCCCCCACGAGCACGGGAGCCGAAGCCAGAGCACTTCCACCCGTCCTGAAAGGCCTCCCTGAAGGCTACTGCCTGGGCTGCCTTCCTCGCTCTTCCTCACCATTCCCAGCGATTCCTGCTGACCTCTCGGCTCCTCTGCACAGGCTGCTCCCTCTCTGAACACACACCTACCCTCCACAGGAGCACAAGCGCTGGTCTGTCTGTATTACACTGCTCCACGACTTCCGCAGCAGCAGAGGACCCTCAGTAGCCACCATCACCRTGTTAAATACGAGTTTCAAGTTTCCTGTAGGTGCTCTCTGTAAAGCTTCTTTCACTGGTACATGGGTGAAGGCACTATTTGCGCTTAACAGACATCATTATCACAGTTGCTTACTCCAACTACATGAGCAAAGATCTTCCTGAAATTTGTGAACCACTATAGGCAACTTTGGGTAGGATTACAGACGTCACAGAATGAAAACCATTTTCATTCAGATATATCTGGATTTAGCTTCGCTTAATGATCTTACTCTGTACAAACATTAAATTAGTACTGTTATACACAGAAGTCCTGTGCTCAAGGTCAAATAGAAATACAACAGTGTCATGACAAAAACGAGGTCAACTGCAACATATATTGTCAATATGATACTCAGGGGAAAAAAARCAAATGATTTAGCATCAGTTTCAGACAAACAAGAAAAATGAGAACTCTAACTTTGTTTTCTACACAAACTGAAGATGAAACACAAGGAAAAAGAAAAAAGGCAGTCAGTATTTCCAGGGCTTGTCTTTCCACATTACATTACTCCTTGGTCCTTAGATCTTCATACTCTGACAGAGAACTGCGACAAACCTTCCTGCATCCCACCTCAGTGCTTTATCCAAAAAACACCTACAGTAAGAAACTGGGGAGGGAAAGCTGTGTCTTCAGTGGGGTCTGGTCTGTAGGAATCAAATTCTTACTCTTTATTACCTCCTACTGCCTCTGGAGTCCAGTTGGGAATCCCAGGAACAAGAGGGACACGGCCACCCGCAACCTTGCGCAGCTGAAGGCTCTGGACATTTCTCAATCCTGTTTCACACTGGTCCTGTTTGGAAAGAGAAGCAGAGAAGAAGTTACATAGAAGTCAGATGTGGCTGTACAGAGAGAGAGGAAAGACGGTGGGCAGAGGGCTTGGAAGAGGAGACGATCCTGAACAAGCTGCAACTCATGCACCTCCCAACAGACTCCCGCTGTCCCCGGGCCCGGCGCGGGCAGGTCGGGGAGCTGCACCCTGCTGCGCTGCAGCAGCTGCTGCACAGAGCCAAGGCGCGAGGCCCTGGGGACACCCAAGCCCGCGACTCGCACGGTGCTCTCTGCTGCGCGCCACGCGCTCATTAATATTTCATCCTGGCATGTATTTTTAATCAAGAGTTCTTAAAGTCCAGTAGAACCTCCGGATTATATATGCTAGTGCTGAGACATTTTGATTGCTAAATAGTTTATGGGAGGACACAGACCTTACACATGAGAGTCAACATTTTAATGTTTTACATGGATTTCTAGAAGGATGAAGAYTCACAGAGATGAGCTCTGTGCCCCGTTACTCGGTGCTCATACACAACTCACCATTTCAGGGCCCATTAGACATGACAGACTCCATGTCTTGGTGATATGCAGGTACTTTCAGAGGCATGTTGTCCCAGATTGTCACCAGACAGGAGCCTTGTGTTTCAGATCACTAAGCTAAGGGAAACTTTAATTATTAGGGAATCTAAATTATTGTATGAAAGGAGGAGCAGATGTCAAAAGGAAGAATTCAGCACTGAAGCCACTATCACCAATAAAGGTTAAGAACAGGTCCTTGGTTCTTTTCCTTCACCACAGGCCCAGGAGATCATTTCTTAAAATAATGCCTATTGCCACAGTGGGAATCACACAGCAAATCCCCCAACTGGGCCGTTTTCTGTATGCAATTAAGAGATATTTAGTAACAAACAACTACAGCATATTAAACAGGCTGGAAGACTACTTTGAGAGAAAACATTTTACATTTCCTAGAGGTCCCTTTGGTATTGTCAAATCTTTCCTCGCTTTGACTCCCAAATAAATAATTCAGGTGAAGTGAAAAGGCAGAGACAATTCTGGAAGCCTGTGGTTAAGGGCTTGGGAAAAATTAGGAGGAGAATGTGTGCTCTGACTTCAAAGAGCACGCCGCCTCCCTCACCTTGTTTAGGAGGGGAGGGCTCGAGTACAGTTTACAGGAGCTCCGCGGCCACATTCTCAGTGCATGTTTAGTATTTTCCATTAAGGACAACGCCAGAATCTTATCCATGATGCTATACTTGCAAGTAAGCATATGGTTCCCACAAGGAAAACTCCCAACGGCAGGTATTTAAGGTGAGTTATTGCATTCCATCCACCTGGATTAAATAGTTCCCCAAGTGTCACACACGTGAACTCCGATTCTGAGCTATTCTTCTACTTCATGTATTAAAAGGAGTTGCAAAGTTGAAAATAGCAGGCATCACAAAATACAATTCTTCTCYGAGAACAGTCTCACACGCTGTAAAGAAAGGAGTAAGGCAATTCCTGAAGAAAAGCTACAGCCTCTAGCAAGTGGCATGAAGGTCCTTCAAGCCTGACAAGCAGTTGCAGAGCAGCTCTCATGCTAGTGGCCTGTAGAAAAACATCCAAAACGGAGCCCCTGGCAATATATGATATGTCAGTGTTGACAGCAAAGTGAAAACAGACCCTTGGAGCTGAACACTAGGCTAGGAACAAAAGTTYCAAATTTGGGCTTCTGCAAATACACAGCTAATCAATATAATACAAACAGAAATATCAACAACTCAAGAGCACCTTTGAAGCACACTACTAAGTAATAAACCAGTATCGGCCCAAGAGCATCCTGAAGCCCCTGTGGCCTTTGGAGACTCCAAGGCACGCTAGAACAGGGGCAGCCCACTGACACGTAGCTGCAGCGCTGCCAGGCTCCCTTCTGGGAACACTGCAGCTGGAATAGTCAGATTCACTCCTGGGAATCTAACATGACAATACTGAAAAAAAAACCAGCAAATTCATCCCTTGTTTGAGCTAATCAGAAAATATTTTACTAGTTAAACTTCTGCGACTCTGCTCCAGGTGACTAGAGGTTTTTCCTCCCCTGCCTTTTCCCTCCTCCCCTGCCTGTGGGATAAAAGCCAGCTGCAACCCCATCATGTTCACTCCTAAGGGATAGATTAAGCAGCTAACTGCAGTCACCTGGGTGCTTCTGAGACAAGACCACACATGTTGGGCATCCCTTGGCAAGAAAAACTGAAGCCCTGAACTTTCGTCTCCAGCGATGATGAATCGATCTTTCAGCTTTCACTTACTTGAAACCTGCTCCAATTCCCTCCAGTGGAGGCTGGAAAGGATTTTTGTCACCGCTGGAGCAGCCACTGCGTAACAGCGAAAGGAGATCATACTGGTTTTAAAATAAATAGATGTGAGAATCCGCAAGCTCTCTTCTAAGTGTGGGTCAATCCCTCCAGCAAAGAGGGGAGAGTTGCCTTAGGGCCACTTCTGCTTAGTAGAGGCTGATGATTTATGATGAGCAATTGCTCCCCATGGACATAAAAGATCCATGTGTGTCTTCCCATAAAAAGGCACATTATGAAAAAAAAAATTTTCAAAGAGATTTGCAGATTTGCAGTTTACATTGTTAATCCCAGACACCCTTGAATATAGCCCAGTATTGCCTTGGCTGTACAAGGCAATACTCTGCTGAGCAGAGGAAATGCCCATCTGTCCACGATCATTCCCAGAAACAGGCTCCATCGTCCAGACTCCCCTTTACATCTGCCCTTTCCTCGCAAGCATTTTGGCATCTTCTGAAGTTTATCCATTTACTCACACATCCTTTTATGCTTCAGCACTTGGCTGAACCCAGGCACAGAGGGCTCCGTAGGGTACCCAGGCCACCAGCATCCATCACAGAAGCACCTACAGTAACTGCATGGGAAAAGCTCCCAAGCTCGGAAAGGGGCAGCTTCCCTCCAGCCCCTGCCAGGTCAGCTGCCTGCACCCTCCTCTCCAAGCAGCGGCTGACCATTAACAGGAAAAACCACATGCTCAAACTGGGGCAAGTTGTTTCTCACAGAGAGGATTTAATGTCGGCAGCCCTTTGCTACTGCCACTTTGGGAGCCCTCTTCTGTTCCCTACATCTTCATTCTGTACCTTTCAACACAGTCTCGGATACCAAATACCTCAGAACACTGAAGAATCACAGCACAAGGCTGTAGCACTGCCATTTCTCCAAGTACCATGGAAATTTTTCCTCTTGGATTACTAGTAGCAGGGAGCCCCAAACCCAAAGGCCCATTTCCAATCACTCCATGAAGAGGAGCTGTTGGGAAGGGCAAAGCAAGGAGAGCAGGTACCTCGCCCTTCTACCAATCTCTGGTTTCTGGGCATATTTTTTCATGTGACAGCCGTAGCCTCATGCATACATGGCTGCACGATGGAGCTCTGCGAGCCTGGCAACCAAGGAGGCCTTTTGTGTCAGTGTAGGAGCTCTTGCAAGACGGAGGGAGCCAAGAGAGGCTGGAGAGCTCTTGCGAAGAGCCTAACGCAGCGCTGCGCCGAGAACAGAACGCGCTTGCTAGGGAAGAGCCACTTGAGCAGAACGCTTGTGTGCTCCTTCAGCAAGGCTCGTGTTGGGGCACGGAGAAACCTAATGCCCACCAGGTCGGGSAGTGGAAGCTCTGCCACGAGACCTTGAGGAAATCACCCAACTCCACTTCTGTCCAGAGAAAGAGAAATCAAAGCCACCACAGAGAGTTTGAAAAGCAAGCCAAGCAAACTCGGTGAAMAGTAGGCTCATCAGTCAGTAATAAATAAATATATATAGAATCAAGTATTTTGTACAACAAATCTGGATTAGCAAAAGCATACTAACAAGAGCAGAAAAAACATCTGATGTTTTCAGCCATCACATCATCCTTTTTGTGGGCTAGAACATTATCCATAGAACATTCCAAATAATACCTGCAATCTGCACATGTTTTCCTCAAATAAATCCAATTATTTGGTATTCTCTAAAAAAAAAAAAAAATCCCTTGCTGTAAGCCTTGATATAACATCTAAATACGAATACAGGCAAAGATGCCCCCAGCACACCCTAGAGCAGTTCAGCCTGTGGCAATAAACCTGGGCTACATATCTAATTCTTAGCTGCACTGGATACATGATTACCTTCTTGAGTGGCAATCACAAATTATTATCAAGGGGCAACAGAAATGGCATTCAGATCTCAATGACTGAGCTCATTAGGGCTTTTCGAGCACCTACTGCTTATTGTGAGTTCTGCTGATTGCTGCTTACCCCCAGATTCCAGACACTGCCAAATATCTTAGACAGCCAGGGCTGGTCTCTTCCACCTCTGGTTATCTCAGCTGCCACCTTGCTTTGTAGGCAGGTCTRGTGGCGTGGAGAAACCTGGAGAAAAGCAGAGGCTGGTATGGAGCAGCTTAGGTGTTTCAAGAACTGGCTGTGACAACACACGTAGACATTGGGATTCACTTGCACAGAAGGAGATGCTGAGCTGCTAAGCAAGCCCTGAAGGACTGGAAGCTCAAACTATCCCACATGGCCACAACGCAAATCTGCAAGCCACCTCACCACAGAAGAGGGGCAGAGGAGAAAGCCGCTGAGTTTCGTCTCCTCCTAGCAGTGGCTCTGAAAGGGCTGAGTCCTGTCGCAAGGCAGTTTTTCATCTGTTGACCCTTTCCATTTCAAAAGGGCAACTAAGTCTTCACAATATCACATCAAAGAGATAGAATTACCAAGAAATTCTTCTCTCCASACCTCACAGAAACCAACTGCCCAAGCCCTCGTCCCGCCAGGAGTGAAAGAGAGCAACCAGCCGGAGCGCACATTTACCTCACACACCAACACGAAGAAGAAAGTCAGCAACCACAGAGACAGTATCAGGACCATCTGAGAAGAACAGAGGAATAACCTTTGCCTCATGCATTAAGATCTATCTTAGAYTGAAGATAAAGTTGATTTTATATTGGAAAAGCACTGATTCCCTAAACAACTCCCGTGGTGTCTCCCCTCAGGTGAGSAGGTTGCAGCTGCTTCCTCAGCGCTGCTTAGGGCAGGACGGGCCCTGCAGACCACAGGCTTGAGTAACAAAAACAAGGCCAAGGAAACAAACCCCTATTGCAGCTGTGGTTTTAGGCGCTCAGACGTCAGATTTCCAGCTGAGAAAACACAAATCTCACTGAGAAATCCCTGCTTCAAGCCATTCTCAAAAAACAAAAACAAAAAGTCCCTTTTCTCCTCGTTACCTCAACAGTTCCTGCCACCGAGGAGCACCCACATTTCACACAAACACACAAGACCTACACGGACCAAGACGTACTTGCTCTCTCTGCCAGCTAGCATGGCTTCAGCCGGCGCTGCTGGTGCCGGAATGGTTAAACGGGGGTGGGGAGGCCACCAGCGACAACCTTATTAAAACCGGCTGCTCCGTGCCGGCTGCCGCTCTCGCCCCTGCGCGATGCGATGATTTACATTAATAACAGGAGAGCGCAGAGAAGACCTGCTGAGCCTTTAATAAACTTCCCTTTTCCAATCACTTAAAATGTTCTTTAAAGTCACAACTGAGATAAGACAAAGCCCGCAAAACAGTATACTTGACATTTATGATCTTGGCAATGAGTCTGATTTTTGTTTTTACAATGTCTGCTTTTGATTAAGTGTTAAAGCTGGCTATAAATACCTTTAGAGAAATAGAGGGGCGGTTGATAGGCTGGGTTCTGCATGTTAACACCTTAAAAGATAGTGTAAATTGCCTTAAACCACATTCATTAAACTCAAATGATTACCAAAAGCCCAACGCCCACAAGTTCAACTTTCATCACTATTCTCATTAGGGATAATTATGAGGCGCCCCAACCTTCCTTTATTCTCACTCCTTCTATTAATGTAGTGAAGAATTCTGCACAGGTTTCAGGGTAGAAGTAAACAGTGCTTGTAATGCATCTTAAAAATTCTTATTTCTACTCTATTCTATTCTCTTTTCCATAGTGTAGTGCAGATGAGTTAGRCTAGCAAGAGATCACAACCTGCCATTGAAAGGGGAGGGAAAAGCCCAATTCTAACTACTTTTTAGCAGGACCCAAGGACCGTCGTTACGAGAGGACTGGGCCACCAAAGCGACCTGGCCCTGAGCTGTGCAGGAGGTGGTTTTATCACCTTAGGAAACCATCCAACCTGCTACTCACAGGTCCTTTTCTGGGAGGGYGCCAAAACTGGAGGGGAACAGAACGATAACCAACAGCTCCAAATTAAATTATGCCGCTGTAATGTCGCATTAGTTGGCATAAACGGTTTCATTGCAATTAAGAAATCAGATCCATGGCCCACAGCAGGTGGTCGGTGATGTACTAGCACCGGGTAAGCTGGGCTGCCAGCAAAAAGGCAGCAAGGGARAGGATTCTGCATACAAAAGCAGGCCCGCTAGCCCCTGCAATAAGCAGAGCTGCATGATTAAAGCAGCCACGGATACCACAGGGAATTAGGGAGCTGCCGTATAAATGTTTCAGAAGTGCCCGTCCTGCAGAGGCCAGAGCCAGATCTGCTTCGCGCTCCTCAGGACACCAGCAAGGAGGTGTGAAATGGTGGAAGTCTCAAGATCTGTTGTCTGCACAGGAATTYGCGGTTCTCCTAACTACCCTGTGTATATAAAACCAAGTTCTAGCTCAGAAGCTAGAGCTTCCAGCTCAGAAGCTCATTTTTGCTTGTGATTCTGTCACTTGTAGATTCCTACCACCCCTGACAGGTAAATACATCAAACCTTGCATTAGTTTTGAAGAACATCAGCCAAAAATACGTTTTCCAAAGCTTTCCATGCTCCTTGGTGGKTTTTGTTCGGAATGATTATTTATAACAAAACATTAAAAAAAAAAACCCTTTTGTTGATGGTTCTTTGCCCTTAATACCTGTGAATTTTCAACATTTAAAGATCTGTTGCTCTCCTCAGTGAGATAAAGGGCGAAACAAGAGAAGAATCAGAGCAGTTCCTGCTACAGCTGGATAGAGGTAAAGCAGGAGTAACTATAAAGCTGAATATGAAATCAGTAATGCTCTGAAAGACCACTAGGCCTGGCTACTGCACCTTGGCAAGTTTTGCAGGGAGCACCTGGGAGCGCCAGATAACCAGGGAGCTGCAGGCAGACACTCGCAGMCAGACAACCGCAGAGCACAGGAGCTYGTGGAAAGCAAGTCTTCCAGGTGACACAAATCACACCAAAGCCATAGGCGCCCGTTTGCTGGCACACAGAAGAAGAACCACAAAAAAAGAACATTTTTAAGTTGATGCCWATGGACACAGAGTGCTTATGGTGACTCAAAACAATGAAGAAAGCTTGTTCGAGCCTTGGGAATAATTTTCCTGCTCCATATTTTCCTTTAAAACATTAAATTACATATAAATACTTTTAATATTGCTGATCTTCACTGAGAAATGTTGCTCTGTTCCCCAAAGAGCATGAAATGATATTTCCCATCTATCTCTTTCCTTCTCTTCAGCACSTTTCTGACACTTATATCACTTACATCAACTATTTACAAGCTCATGATAAATATCAAGGACAGAAAATAGCAGAGGACTGCAAGGTAAGTTAGGAAGAGTAGTTCTTAATTAGGGAAGTTTACCAAAAAAGAAAAAAAAAAAAAACACAGAGAGAGAGAGAGAGAGAGAGAAGCAATTCAACTAAAGAGGAGAATCACAGAAGCAGCAGCTTCATCCTCTGCGCTTTCCTATCTCTTAGGTTAAAAAAACCCCAACACCCATAGATACATCTCTATTTTTCCAGTGCTGGTGCCCTGCGGCTGGCTCTCCCTCCTGCCGCTGCTCCGGGAACGCTCCCGAGTCAGACTGCGCTAATTCCCTGCAAACCTCTTCACGCCCCGTGCCAGGACAACGGCAGCACTTGGGATGCTGCAGCCGTCGGCAGGCGCCCGGGCACCGCGCGGGGTGCGAGGCACAAAGCTCGTGGACGCGTCCGACGCTGGCAACATGACCCTGATGAAATAAAAAACCCGGACAGCCCGTCAGAGAGGCCTCCTCCAGCGTCTGTTAAATTAAAACCGAGATTTGCAAGGAGAGAGAAGTCCACAAAGACCRCATGAASTTTCTCCGAGTTRCTGAAAAGGTAAATATGTGGTACACAGACCTGCTATTCGTGTATTTATCTTCCATTAAAATGCATCAGTTTTTGTAACAGATTGCTCAGGAATAAGAACCCCATCCATACGACCAGGAGAAATCCRAGGGAGCTGGGATCRTGCTCATGAYTYRGTATCTGAATATAYGGTATTTATGAATATTTACATATATATACAAGCAAATACATCTACACAYGCATATACACCCACGCTGATAGGYAGCTCCCTAGACCAGAGGGCAGGGAGTGGGCAGGTCTTGCACCCTGACGTACCCTCCGCAATGCTGGCTGGGGAGCCCGTGGAAGGAACTGCATTCTCCTCATGGAACTAGATTCCTGCTGGGGGAAGAAACACAAGGCAGAGGAAGGGGGCTCAGAGCTTAGGCTGCAGTTTAAAACCACCTTTTCRAGACACAGAAAAATGAACGGTGTTTTCCCCCTGTTCTTTTACTCTATACTTGCATTTTCCTTCCCCTTCCCAAGAAAGATAAGCTGGCRGCTGCAAGGAGCAGGATGAGACAACCAGCCTGGCACCAAAGGTACGTGTTATGGAGGGGGACTGATACCCTTAATGAGTGCCGTCAGCCACTGGCAATTAGKCCAGTGGGTTGCACTTTTCTCCAAGGCAGTTTGCTGCAAGCCCCTTCCGCTCTCTGCTGCTCTGTGCAAGCCAGTCGGGCTTGCCCCTAGGAAGAGACACATCTGCTCTAGCATCCCTTTGGATGTCTCACGCAGGGAAGGGTGGGAATATCCCACCTGGGAGCCAGCAGCTCATGAAACGGAGAATATCCCACCTGGGAGACAGGAGCTCGTGAAACGGGGAATATCCCACCTGGGAGCCAGCAGCTCGTGAAAGGGGGAATATCCCACCTCTTCCCAGCCTCACGCTGGCAGCTTGTGCATCCAAAGCTGCTGCTGTTTGGTCACTGAGCAAGGCCGCTCCTGTCTCGATTACTTCATTTGCTACCCACAGAAATGCTTGGAAAACATCAGCTCTTCATACACGAGTGAAAGAGTCAGCACCTTGGAAAATGATTCTGAATGGTGAGGGGAGAGGAGCTCGGCACCTCAAGGCTGCTGTCATCATTGCTTTAAGTCTGGCTAAGGAAGAAACAGGCTAATCGAGAGCCGATTTTTTTCCAAAATTTGTAACCTCCTCAAAATAGGAAATACCATGTTCCTAAACAAGCGCAGATTAGGGAAAAAAAAAATAAACCCACAGAAAAAGAGCTATCTAGTTGACTTGAACTAAATTATAACACAAACACA